>NC_133227.1:7635000-7947500 GCF_040436345.1 Pagrus major | reverse complement strand
GACGACAGTCCTGTTTGTGCTTCTCCTCTCTGATTACAGTGCTGTCAGTCACAACCTAATATGGTGCACCGGTGTGTGCATGCATACAGTCTGTCCCGACTGACACACACACAAATCATTGCTTCCTGAATGTCCACATTAAAGAAGACAATCAACTGTAAAATTGTTATAAAGCCTGTAATCTCCACTAGAAATCAAATGAAGCACAACTCTCACTAATCAACAGCATGATATCTACAGTATGCCCATATCCTTACGGGTCTTGCAAGCTCATTAAAAAGCGACGAGCTTCCACGCCTGATCCAGATGATGTGACGCGACTAATTAAAAGGTGCCAAACTGTAAGGTCTCAATTTGCTGATGAGCTAAATCAGGACATTCTCTTTCAGGGTTGAAAGATTTCGGCACTCGTGATTGACATTCAAGACAAAGACAATGCTGTTTCTGCATATATATACGCGACAGATACAGGCACACGGTTCCTCCTGCAGTTATCTAATCAAATGCTCTGTCTTTGTTCTTTTGTTTCCTCTCTGTTTTTCTGCCTCTCTCGCTGTCCGTTCAACCCCTCTCCTCTACTCGGGGACTCCAGTGATGGCTTCAAAAGGCAAAGTTCGAGGTGAGTCGCGGCTGCGTTTCCCTGCTGTGCCTCTAACTCAGCCTGACAAAACTCATAACAGTGAAGCTGAATTTTTTTATTCTAAAAAATAATGGACTGAAGCTACAGGTTGTTTTCTTTTATTCTCTTGTTTTTGTTACTTCGTTCCCAAACAATCAAATCCTAATCTTTTCATCTAAGGTAGTTTTTAAATTGCGAAGGAGCAGGTTTTTTGTCATTCAGCAATTCCAAATTTCATTTCTGCCTTGTTTTGTGTTAATGGGATTTTTACTGAATTTAAGTAAACACACTGCATGAGACCATGTATTATTTACAAAAACAGTGGAAAACACGACTCTGACAAAATGGTTCGCTTGAGATCAGAATGTGTTTCTGCTTTTACAATGCTGTCAGCACCACAACATAAATGATGTCTCAGTGTTTACATCTGCCGGTAACTTACTCGAGCTTATAAACACTGAAGAGGACAGTCCGAGGTCATCAGATTAACAATCAAGTATTTAATTCTGTGATATTGCCTCACACCATTGCCTGACTCTGTAAAGGTGGCAGTAAATTACAGTGATCAAAATCTTCTCCATCATTCGCTGTGTCTGCAGGATGGCAGTGAGAGCGGATTATAGATCAGAGGGAGTCAGAGAGGAGAAGCAGAAGAGTGTTTATTTGAGAGGAGATAACTTGATTTCATTCAGCTGTGTGCTTCAGTAAATATGCCTCTAAAAAGTACAGATTTAGTCAACCACCACCGTAATCTCATTCTGTTCTATTACCATCTCTGGCTAATGATTACAGAAGCACAGGTCGCATCCTGAGCAGAGATGTAATCATAAGTCAAAAGAAAGCGTAGGCATTAGCTCAGAGAGGCATACCTTACTTGGCATATGTACAAATCAAATTGTATTCACAGATAATTGGTGAAATGCAACCTTTTTAGTTGTTGGTATAAGTGATAAAGTCATTAATTCAGTATGTGTTGTAAAGCATTTCCCTTAAGCCAGCGGTGACCAAACACTTTCCTTTGGAGGGCCACTTTACTTAATAAAAGCAAACACTATGATGCAAAGTGGTGCTAGGATCCCAAGTTCTTTGGACTTTCTGCACAATGTGTCACTCTTCCCACTGTGCTCTGATTATGAAAAGTGATTTTCATTAAATTTTCATTGGTGGACAGAATGCGGAAAGTCCAGAGGGCACAAACTAGACCATAAAGGTACAACGACATGAAAATATATGAGCCCAAATGAAAATATGATTGCATGCAGACTTAATAATTCGCAAATAATAAGAATAATCACTTTTAAAAAAAACACCTCATGTACAGTAAACACCTTGGTCACAATCAAGCGGCGAATCAAGGTGGGAAAAAGAATCTCATCTTGTCAACAGATGAAAATCGTTGTGTAAATGCTCTTTCCAATTACTTTTCTGTCTTCGGAAAATCTATACTCTTTCTGCACATACTCATCCAGTGGAGTCGAAAGTGTTCCCATGGGAGGACGGCCACCACCCTTCCTTCCATTGTTTGTCATTATGAGCACTCTCCACCACTTTTCCATGTGGTGAATCTTTCTTAAAACTCTTTTTTTAAATCACAGACATTTACTAGGGAGTTTCTGAATCATTGTGGGTATAGCAGTCCTTCTGTTTCGTAACTGCATCGGTCGTCTGTTATAAAACTACTTTTGTATAAACATACAACAGTAAACCAACCATACTGTATATCAAGAGATCATTTAGGTGTTGAAGAGTGATAGAGTTTTCTCCATCCTCTCATCATTCTCAGCAATAGCAGTGGTATAAACAGCATCACTTCCCCTTCCCTTCTACACTTCACTATTCACAGTTTCCTCTTTTTCCTGCTGCGTCTGAACGCGTAATTCATTTAAACCGCCTATGTCCGGGGCCGACGACCAGCCGCATGTGTTTGACCGTAATATCGCCGTCTTGTTCAGTGTAGACCCCCTCCTCTCTTTAAAGGCCACCCCCACCTGCCTATCATCCTCTTCTATCCTACTGTGACAGTATAGAAAATCCATTGCACTCTTAATAGGGGGAACAGAGGGTGTGTAGATCAGAGTCAAGCACATGTCTCCTTCCTGCTCCTCTGGCCGTTATAATGAGGCTATTGGTAGGAAAACATAACAAGCCAGATAAGATTCATGCTGATCAGTGGGCAGATAAAGGCTCAGCACACCTCAAAGCACGGTTCACTAGCGTGTGAGAGAGAGAGAGAGAGAGAGAGAGATGTGACTAAAGGACTGAGTGACTGGTTGAGGGTTCATTTCGCATATATTCATTTGTAAATGTGTGTATACAGTGCAGCCAATTACTGTATACAGCACCGGAGAGATGAATTTCCCTGTCTCCACATTTCCTTTTTTTTTTCTTTTTTTTTGACTGGTGGAAGATTAAATCAGGGTTATTTTAGGAAGATGTGGCAACATAACGGCGTCACTGTCAGGAGTGTAAACGAGATTGAAAAAGGACCTCATTAAACACAACACAGATATGTCGCACCTGTAAAGCCTGTGTGAGTGTACGCGCACAAGACACAGTTTCCAGGAACCTTTGACCTGCGCCTTTATAACTGCTCTTAATTTAAATCTACACATGTTGTTCACAGTCAGCGTTACTCAGAGTGAGTGTTGTGTTGCACAGTGTGTGATACAGGTGATACTAACTGAAGGTTGTATAATAGAGGTAATGCTTCAAATTAGGGGAAGTGCTTAACATTTTTCTCGTTTAAGACATAAACGAGAAAACACATGTATTCATCTTAATAAAGCAACAAAAACAATAAGTAAAGGTATAACAATGATATAATAGCTAAGTTAGTTAAACAATAAATGTAAATGTGATAGTATTAATAAAAGTAATAGTGCTCAGGATGTCTTAATCTAACAATAAACTAGTTTACTATGCTATTATTAAGGGAGACCTATTATGAGTTTTCGTTTTTTATCCTCTCCTCCAGCGTTTTATATTGGTTTTGTGCATGTTAAAGTAAAAAAGTTCAAAGTCCGCACCAACAGAAGCTCCTCTCTCCCACAGAAAACACTGCTCCTGAAACACTTCGTCAGTAGTCCCACCTTTTACTTAAGTTACTTTGTGACATCACACTATGTCACCATGTCACACATTTGCCTAATTTTTGCCTTGTGGCACATAAGAATTGATTTTGCGTGGCTGCTCTGTTTGCGGTGCTGGCTCAGGCATGTGTGAGCCAACCAGTCAGAGGAGACTGGGTGTTCAGGAGGCGGGGCCTTAAAGAGACAGGAGCTAAACAAGAGCGCTTCAGATAGAGGGGGAATACAGTGCTGCTCCACTGGACAGTATGAGAAATCCAATGTGTTTTTTGAGCATTACAACATGGAAACCTATTCTAGTAGTAACCCAAAATAAAATCATGAACCTGAAAATGAGCGTAATATGTCTCCTTTAACACTAATATAGTCTAATGTTAATACGCATCTCATTAGGACTTATAAGGGCCTTAATATCAAGCTTTCAACATAAGGGTTAGAAGTATAATTTTGTCTTGGATTGACAGTGAGTTGAGCTTGAGCACTATTTTTGCTTATATTTATGTACTCTTTTGCAAATTCTTGTTATTAACAGTATGCCTAATTAATCATCTCAACATGGTGTTAACTTGGGTTAAACACTGGGGGGGACAAAAAAGTGTTCAAACCAAGTTTGGGCTGTTATTATTATCATTATAATAGCCTGCAGGTGCAGGAAAGAGTTCACAGACGGTGTGAATATGGAAGACTTCCAATGTGTCTATTGGCTGGGAATGTTTTGCCACAGCAGGTAAAATAAGATCACAGAAGAAAACAGAGCAATCCTGAATGCAAGGGGACAAAAAGTTTTGTTGCAACCCCCCCCCCCCCCCCCCCATTCTGGCACCAGTGGCGATGATTGTCAGGCAAGTTCTGGAGTCATAAGGAGGATTTATGGATGCTTATTCATGGACATCGTGTAATATTTAAAGAGTTTTCCTCAAATTATGCACTCAAATGTACTCATGCTGGCTTAGCCAAGTCTCAGCTTTAGCTTTGAGCCGAGATCTTCAGTGTCAGCCCTGCCACTGTAGGCCCTGGCTGGAAGCTGTAGTAAAAAGAGCTTTGCAGCAGAGTTAAGTCTGACACATGAGCCAAATGATAAGAGCTGCTTTTAAAATCAGCACTTTTTGCTCACTGCATCTCGCAGATCTCCCCTGGGGTGAGAAGCATTTCCCCTGATCACTCTTAAATGAACAGTATCTGTCAACACATCACCACACATTAGAAAATCACACTGTGGCATGTTGATTTGGGGAATTGGGGAGTTTGGTGGCAGCAGTGATTAGTCTGATTTCCCTCCTGAATGCCACCCCAGTCTGCGATCATCCTGCTCTCGCCCCCGTATGAAAGCATAGGAAATGAATTGCAGTCCTGTGATAACAAGAAGAAGATGTCAAGCACATTGCTCCTTCACATCAGTTTGAGAAAATTTGAGAATCTCAATAGCGGACAATAACGCTGACTTCCCTGACCTTATGCTTTTATGACATTTAATTTACACAGCCTAGTAAGCCAGCAGGCATGTGAATGACTGCTAATATTACTTTGCCATTGCTTGGCCTTATATTGAGAGTGGGATTGTTTGAGGCTATACATATTGCACTTAGCCAAAGCTTTTCCTTCTGTGTCCTTGTAGCGCAGATGAATCTTAAAATGGACTGAAAATAACATTTAGTGTATATTGCACCGCTCACTCTCAGCTGCGTACATGCAGCATACACAGAAGTGATTATGTACAAAGAGTAAAACACAAGCACACAGAGAAAACGTTTTATATCTGCTTACATAAATCAGGGCAGCATAATTTAAACACCTGTTTTCTATGTGTCTGCTGAACATCTCAGGTAAAGCAACCAATCGGGAAACCTCTTTGGCTAGAAGGAAGCATTTGAAGGGGCACCATGTAGTTTTGGGGAAGAAATTCAAACGTTTAATATTTACAATATTAATGAGGTGATAATACAAACTCAGAAATATTTCCTTTTTCCATAACTGACTAAACAAGCTGTTCTCAGAGAAAAATAAGGTCCCAGAACTCTGTTTGAAGCTAGAAAGGTGGCAGGGTCCGCCACATATAAACAACGTGAAACAGTATGATATTTCGTTGTCCTTTAAGTTGAGTTTGTTTATTCAGTTTATTCAGTCATGAAAACAAAGATATTTTGTTTAGTTTGTTGAGGCATAAAAAACATTCATTGATGATCTTCCTCTTCTGATTAAAATGTCTTCCCCTAAAACTACATAGCGCACCTTTAAGATATCGTTAGTTTGTCTTTGCAGTCGCCTCAGTTGTTTACTCCCTCCCCTCCTTCTCCGCTTTCGCGTATCTATCAAAGAATGCACTTCTGTCCTTACCTAACTCGCCTTTGCTTCTTTCTTCCAGCTTTTTCCAGCTGGAAGAAAACAGTGTACAAAGTATTTATGAAGGCCAGGTTTACCTCAGTCATAAAACCATGAGATGTCTGCCCTTGGCTCAGAAAGGATACCGAGATCTCTGGCCATTCTGGACCGAGGGAGCCTGAACTCAGGCAGCTTACACACAGAGAATGGGCAGAGGTTTATATCTTTGCCCTTTAAATTGATGTGGCTGAATCAAGGGCAGGAACACTGGGCAAATGATATTGGCGCCTGGTCTGCAATTTGAAATGAGTGTGTGGGCTTTTATAAATGATGAGATATAGAATTTGCTTCTACTTAAAGTTCAGCAGTAGCAGTTTTTCACCGGTTATAAAAGAAAGAGAAGCTGCTGACCTTGTTGTGCTTTATACACACAAGAAGGTGCTATAGGAGGAAATTCTCCCTGGATGTAAAAGTCTGTTGATCTCAAAATCTACCAAAACCTGCGTCCCTCTCCTTCTGACTGCTCGTAACTCCTACCAAACTGTCCTCTTTCTGTCACTTATTGCCATGCTTGAACAACACCTAATAGCACTGTGCAGAAGTAGGTGATATTTTGCTGATCCGACTCCAGGGGTTGAGTCACATGTCAAGTTTGTGATGGCGGCACCAACAGCTGCCTGGTCTAATTACTGTATGTAAATGACAACAGCACCGCCATAGCCAGCCTCTCTGGTGCCGGATAATTAATTTCATATCTCCAGATCAGAAATGTCCATCCTGAGGTGGTTGTACGCCAGCGCTGAATACAAAGGTAGCTCCACCCTCTGCAGGGGTTGCATTCAATTTGCTCACAGCAGGAGTCTTATCACTGTCAAAAGGGAAAGTTTAGATTGGACACACACACACACACACACGGAAATTAACATACAGTTCACTCAGAAACACAAACAGAGCAAAGTAGAAAAATAGGAGATGCTATTAGCATAATAATAATGTGATTTATACAAATATTTCTAACTCATACAGCTCAGTTTATTAAAGGTCACTAAACTTTCAAATTTTCATTATGCATTATTACCAGTTCAGCCAGTCTGGTGTCTATGAATGGAATATATTACACATACCTTTATAGATCATTTGTGTGCCTGGATTGTTAGTTATCAATTTGTTGCATCATAAAAAAAAACAGAAAAAGATTTTTACAAAGGTAGACAATCAATATTTTTAGGGACGAAAATAAAAAAAAACGTTGGAGACAGTGGGACCCGTATTACAAACTGATATGCTTCATTAATTATACGGAAGACAAATTGAGATTATTTCAACTTGGCAATGTAAATGTGGTTGTGTCCCCATTCCAACCGATATGGCTCTAAACGCTTTTTAATTTCATTTTTCATTCTGTCAGTACAAATTATTCTAACTTGCAAAAGACGAATATATGACATGTTCCGAAGAAACAGGAAGGCGTTTGTGTGAAAACTGCCGCAGTGGGAGGAAGAGTCCCAGAGCGTGAGGGCAGGCACTGATGAGGCACTTGTCTGATATGTTCCAGGAAGTTGCTAACAACATTTTGTGTTCCATAATATCAACTAAAATTGGTTCTCTCCCAGAGATAATAAAAAAAAGAATTGCCTGGAAGTTACAGTGCATTTGTGCTTTAAGCATTTTGCTGATGCTCTAAACCAGTGAAGAGGTTTGAGGGATACGTATTCTTGCTCAAGGACCCTGTGACAGGATAAATGGCTGGCTGATGAATTCACACCAGCTCTTGGGATGATCAAACTCTTGACCTTGTGCTGGTCTCTCCAATCACCAGGCCACCCTGCTGCCTGAGAATCACTCAGTCTGAGTGGCTTGTGTATCCAGCTGTGTAGCCACCTGTGTAACCTTATAGATGCTAGCTGCTCACGGCAAAACTGTCATGTCCTGTGTATTCTTTTGGATCTCATTTATGATTTTCTGAGTTGGATGTATTTTGTGTCTGTGCCAGTGAGTGAGAACACTTTGAAATGGTACCTTGTGGTTGGTGTGGTTTGAAGTTCACATTTTTCCCACAACTTTTATGATACTACTACTACTACTAATACTAGTTGATTTTCTTTTCCATTACCAGTATAAACGTGCCAAGTAGGGGTGTAAATCGCAAGTTTCATCATGCTATGATATTATATTAATTCTTTGGACAACGATACAATATTTGTCGAAATCAAAAAGTCTGCCACGATACGATTTTGATTCGATTTGACACAGAGGCCTGCAATCGATATGAGATGATGTCATATGCACCATTTAACACAATAAGTACATTTCTGAGAAACCACAGATAAGTTAAACCTCTATGTTGTTTATGTTGGAACTTTAAGTTTGTTTAAGCTTCTATTTTCAATTTATCTCTTGTCACAATGCTGATGTTATGCTCTGGTCAAAATATCCAGTGGTTTCTCACTTCTGAATGCTGAAACACAAACTCGAACCATGATAAGTTGTTCAGCAGCCTCGTCGCCTGTAACTCCACCACCATCCACTCCACCCCACGACATGAAAGTCAGGTAATAAACATGTAATATAAACGTGATATGACACGTTTTTTCAGACATGTCAATACGGTACGTGGCCTATGACCACGTACCTGTGGTTTGCAGAAACATTAACTACTAATATTTTATCGTGGCGACTGGGCTGCACCAGACTGCCTTCAAGTAGTTTTGCGCTGACATCAGATGGTCATCATTTTGAGACAAATGGTAATTTCCTCTTCCTCTTCCAGACCCATTGTGTCACCCTGTCTCCATTTTTCAAGCAAGAACATTTCAAACATTTTTATTTTCATCAAGTTAGGACAACCGTGTCATCAGGTAAAGACACAGCTTCAGCCGGTAGCACGGTTATAGTGGAGATTTAAATCCCTGCCATGATGTCAGTCAAGCCAAGCCAGCACATGTGAGAAATGTCTTCATGTTGTTCATGATGTTTTTTTGTTTGTTTTTTTACCTTGAGTTTAAAAATAAATAAAAAGAAGATATTGCTCTATAAGGCAGTGCAGTTTAATTTCAAGTGTAAATTTCACCAAACTTGAGTAATTGAAGGATAATTATGTTGTGTTAAAACAAACCTTGAGGTTAGTAAAACTTATCTGGAAGGGGAAACAGGTGCAAGCAATAAGATTATAACCAAACTGCTCATGGCTCATATCTGTCACCGTTTGCATACTGTACCACCTTTTTGGGTCAACAACACAGTTCTTTTGTTGCAATTTTGTGATTACCTACAGTTCACTCTGTTTCTTGCTCGTGGCGACATCATGGAGACTCAGAAATCGCTTTGATGGTTTCATACCGAACAGAAATGATAGCGCTGTGAAGACATGACTCCGAACTTATCCTGTGAATTTAAATGTACAGTGATGAAATCCCAAGCATGCATTTATAAGCTACCTTCGACCGGCTTAAAAGGTGTCTCAGCTAATCAAAAACTGCGGGGCTGCCTCTATCCATTTTGTAATCCTGTATTCCCAGCCATACATCATATCTCTACAGTTCAGTTGAGCTCCAGTCCTGGTATAAAGGTCAGTAGCTCCAGGCTGTCCGTCTGTCTGCCTGCATCTCTCTCTTTTTCTCTGCTCCTTGAATGCCTAAATAAGAAAGGTTAGGAGACTCAGCTGCTCTTGCTTGAAAGGTCATGTCGGAGAGCAGACAGGAAGCATCCAGGATACTCTTATCAGTATTATTTGTCCGGTAGTTTGCTTTGGCAACAGGTGATGTGTGTCTGAATGCGGCTTCGTGTCCTGTGAATATCTCTACTGACTGCTTTTGGAATAAGTAATAGTTTGATCTTTTGAGAAAAACTGGCTGCAGTACTTTATGTGGCGGGAGGCAGAAGTCCAGATGATTGTGGGGAAGCTCTGCGGCATGACTTGATTATTAGCCAGTGAATACACTGGTGGAGTGTTGAGTGGTCCCATTTAAACTTAAGATTCAGCTCATCTAGAGAGACAGCTGTGTGGGGACGAGCTCAAGGTTAGCGTCTCCAGATGAACTAATGATTTGTTGTTTGTTTAGAGGCAGCTGTAAACAGTCACCATCCCAGATGATTCTTGCATTGCTCTATATGGTGACATATACAGAATCTAATTCAAGCTAAAGAATGCAAAGCTAATTTCATTATGCCATTACCACATAATGGCATGCAGATGAGGACGTTGTTGACCTGGCTTAGCCTCGGCATGTCAGTCAAAGTGGAGGGCAATTAGAGTGACCCCACTCTCCGAGAGAGATAGAGCACAATTGAGCACAAGAAAGAAGGTAGGATCAAGATAAATTTGAAAGACCGAGAGTCAGAGAGAATATGAAAATGAGAGACTAAGAAAGTGGAAATGCCACCCTTCAGGGATCAACTAGAGGAGGGAAAGCGACAGAAAGAGAGAGAGACAGAGGAACAGAGAGCAGGGAATTGAGTGGAATGGATGTGAACTGGAAAAGACAGAGCAAGAAACTGAAAGTAGGAGAGAGCGGTGGAGTTGAAGTGAGAGAAGGACCTAAATTTAGACATGGAAATCAGGAGAGAACAGCTGCCTCCTTCCCTCAGGAGATACATTAAAATCAGGTCTGGGTGGCCAGAGGGGAGGATGGGAGAACCTACTCCACCGGCCAATTAGGTGCACGGAGCACTGCACTGTTCTAATATAACCATCATTGTGGCCCCTTTGGCCCTTTCAGTCCCACTGGACTGTGTGACACTGACGCAGGGCTTAGACAGAGGGATCCCCGGACTATTGTAACTCTGTGTAGTGCCACTGGAGAGGAGGAGAGGAGTAAAGGTAGGGAAAGGCAAAGAGAGACTTGGATATTTCTAATGTTTTGCCTCTGTCCTGATCAGTGAACATATTAAAAAAAAAATGGATGCAGGGTCTCATGTGTGACAGCTGAGAGTGTTGAAAATCGTTACTGTTACATCATAGATTCTCTCTAATTCTTCCTGTTTAACATCTTTAACTGTGCAGAAATAATCTCTATATGAATGCAGAATCTGTCGGCAATGGACAAGATTTTGGTATCTGAAGTGTTTCTGGTTTTCATTCATTATCATGACTGAATAAACGACAGACCTTAAAGGGCAACACAATTTCTTACCCTTTTACTTTAAATTTGCCCCTTTAGATCTATCCACGTTCATATGCAGATATTGGTTTATAGTATTAGCCTAAATGTTGGTTTGTTTCCATTCTCGCGTGTCAAGTTGCTAATCAGACTGCAGACAATGACCAACACCCAAAAGAGGAAGTCTTGGCCCGAATATCCATTATCTGGATATTCACTTGTTACACCGGATGGTCCAAAACATTGCCCGTTGCCCCCAGAGGCTAAATCAATGTGAGATTGGGAAATAGAAAAGAAAAGAAAGAAAAACTTCTTAAATTAACTGCAATCCGCAACAGAGTCTAATAAACTGTTAAATGCAAATGCTACACTGACCCTGGGCGGAAAAGACCATGCTTCACACGTTTTACTGGAGCCTGGTCGTATTAAAGCGATATCACCAAGGCCTGTAATAAAGCAATAGGCACCGGTAAAAACAAGGGAAAAACAATGGAAAATATATTTTTTAAGACAAAGCCATAGTCGCATGAACTATTTGAATTTTTAGAATCTAATAACTATTCGATAATTAGGACCCATCTCTGAATTCTTGCAGTGCATTTCAAATGCTATTGTATCATGATGTGTTTCTGTTTCATAGTCTGGATGGATAAAACATTTTTAGAAAGTACCCATATTACCAAGAGGGCATGTTTGGCACTTTTGCATGTTTGCCATAACAAATTCTCGTTTGTCAAAAGCAGATCATTTAAAGAACAAGCATGCAGATTATATTTTGAGGCATGAGTACAGAGTTAACAATACAACAAGCAAACACATCCCCGGAGTGTCTCCCATCTTCACTGACGTATCCACCGCCGTAATGAACTACAATTATACACTCATATTGTCATATTGTGCACCTCACTCAAGAATCGTCAGTGCTACCATTCGCCGTGCTGGTTAACTTCCCTTTGTGGCCAGCACAAAGGAAATAAAAAGCATCACACCGGGCTGCATGTCGCCCAACTGCGTGAGTGAGAAAAATGGGGAAAAGTAAGTGATTTAAAGAGGGGAAGTAATAAAGAGAGCGAGGGGCAGGCGCGGGAGAACGGTAAATCGTTGGCAGATCATGCCTCATGCAAAACTTTCATGAATAAAACATATTCCTAGCCTCCCATAGCTCTGATCCATTTTTCCTCCGTTTCCCTCCTCTTCCCCTCTCTATCTCTCACACGCATGATTAACCTCGGGAGGCCTTAATCAACACTGGAAATGACCCGTGCTCCTTGACTTACCCCTCTCTGCCTCTCCTCTCCTCCCCTCCCTCACCTCATCCTCTCTCCTCCTCGGCACGTCCTCTACCACAGGTCCGTCGGTGATGGGCTCTGCCTCACCTGCTAACCCTGCAGATGAGCGCTGTGCGAGGGTTTGTTTATCTTGCTCGTGCAGTCATTAACTCAAGGAAAACCGATGAATGTCGAAACGCTGAATGTGACATTTGAAGCATTTGAATGGAAATGTATCAAACTGAATCGCACAGAAATTGGATTTAAAAGCTAAATATTTCCTATTTCTTTCTTTCCTTATATATGTTTTCTCCCTTTTTTTCAGTTTTATGATCCTTTCCTGGGGGGATGGCGGTCTAAGACGGGAGAGTTAGCTGGAGATGAATAATCTTTCTTACTTAAGCCTTTATTCACACAGTCTTTAAAACCTGTCCTCTGGGGATAGGGACAGGGATAGATTTATGGTTATTATTATTTACTTGCTTAAAGCCTCCCTCGCACCCATGTACACACAAAAGCACCCGCGCGCGCACACACACACACACATGCACCAAAGCACACAAACACACACAGAGCAGCGAGAGCTGTCCGGAGTTCTGAAAACTGGCAGCTATTGACGAAGCAGTTGCAAAGGCGACCTGTCCATGGTGCTGAAAGCCAGCTCTGCTCGGCCACAAAGAATTATATAACTCTTGTTTATCTTCCTGTTTCTCTCATTGAATTACACACACACACACACACACACATCCACACATGCTCACAGGTCCATGGAGAGCGTTTTTTAATTGGTCTTCCCTGTGTAGTCGAGGTTTCAGGGTTGGTACCGCAGGCTAAATGCCCCCTGTGTGTTCTATGTTAGGGTCCAATTTAGCACACAGTAGTGACTGGCCATCATGCCTGAACATTTGTTTTTTAATTAGGGTGTTAAGTGTTTTTTCAACGACATAAACCAGATTCCCCTTCTTTGTCCTGCAGTGTGGAGTGCTGAGGAGCTGATTAGCTCTTCCAGTGACTGAAAAAGTCTTTATTTTAGACACATCTTCATCACATTACTTTATAGTCTAGCTTTATAGTTTGAATCTTGATCATCCTCGTACTGAATTTAAATGTATTAAGCGATTTTAATTAACCAAGCAACCTCACAAATCAAGCAATCAAAAACGTACCATCTGTCTCACTCCATCTACCTCGGCATCGTTCTCTCTTCCTCCTGACGCATCCTCATCTTCTCTCACACGTTTCTTCTTATCTGTCATGTCGCAGGCGCCAGTGGTCAGTACCCTCTGGTTCAGAATATGACGGTGACAGAGGGTGGGACTGCGAACCTGACCTGCCGTGTGGAGTATAATGACAACACCTCCCTCCAGTGGTCAAACCCAGCACAGCAGACCCTCTTCTTCGGGGACAAGAAAGGTGAGTTGCAGACTGACAGACAGACAGACAGCAGCAGCAGCAGCCACACAGCAGATGTTACAACATATCCCCCATGTTAGGTTTGTGGCACCTGAGAAATGCACAAAAATAGGGTTTTTTTTCTTAAGGTTGGAGAGTAACCTGAAAATCCCCCGTGTATCCCCGTGTGTTTGTCACTTGAATAAGCTGCTGTCTGTGATGTGACATAGCATCTGTCCCACCTTTCATGTGTCTGCGTTTTCTTGTTGCTGTCCTCTTTTCACCTGGAGAAAGATACACACTTTAAAAGCTTTCCTCCTGGAATAGAGAGTATGTGGCTATTATTGCAGTTTTTTACTATATCCCTCGACCTTATACACACACACACTCACACACACTTAGACACACACAAGCCACTCTGCTAAGGAAAACACTTGATGTCGATGGCTGTTCGGTTTTTCTAACTTGTTTATGCCTGAGCATCACCTGCCAGAAACAATTTGAGGGCTTTAATAATCTGCTTTTTTATTTGTGTGTGTGCAGTCCATATTACTTCAGTGTCAAAATTGTTTATAGAGTATATTTGATAGTTGGAAAGTAAAAAAATGAATAAACACAAGTGTAACTGGTTGTGTTTCAGTCGAAGGTGCGTGCTACTGTGGTCGCTGCAGTAGCTCCGGTGATTGCTGTCATTGATTTGTATTGATCTCTTGTACAAGCATGATCAGTACAAACCCTGGGAAAGGTTCACTGCGTCCCAGGAAAGGGAAGCTGCTGTGTAATTCCTTTACTTTTCTATTTTATCAAAAGATGCATACTCAAAAGTTTAATATTTGATGTGGAACGTCAGAAACAGCCCACACACTCTGAAAGTCGACCATTCACCCCGCTGTGTAAGTGACCTTCACTGCGGTCCTGTAGCTCGCACTGCCTCCAGCACATACAGTGCAGTGTGAATTAAATCTCAGCCAAGTACAAACCTAATCACCTGAGTCTCGGATGCTACAGCATCATGGCCTTGTGTATAATTGATGGTGGTCACATATAATCAAAGACCCGCTTTTACATTTTGAGGTACAGCATGAACATAAATTGGCAATGGCGTTAACTTTGTTTTGCACCCAATTAGCTATTTTGTGGTGTATTGGGTCAAGGTATCGTCATGGGTTACAGACATGAATGAAAAGACATTTTCAACACAAATGCAGTTTTGTAGCACAGAAATGTTGAAGACGGAGGTAATATTTTAGAATAGTCACAATAATGAAACCTGGCAGGCAAACAATACTGATTCCACTTGAAATGATGTAAAACTAATGAGTGAAGATTCCGGTCCAATGCTGTAAACATGCCCAATGGGAAGGATTTCAACAATGTTTTAGAAAATAGAGAAAATCAGTTTACTTGTTACAGGAGACTTATTATGCTTTTTGTGTTTTTTTCCTTTCCTCCAGTGTGTTATTTAAATTTAATAAAATATAATGTTAAAACAGTGAAAGTATGCAGCTTCAGAAGCTCCTCTCTTCCACAGAAAACACTGCTCCTCAAACGCCTCATCAGTAGTCCCACCTTTAATTTTGTGACTTTGTGATAACTTTTGCCTAGCAGCTAGTTTGGCACTAAGAATTGATTTAGCGCAGCTTCGTTGTTCTTGTTAGCAATGCTGGCTCAGGTGTGTGTGAGCTGACCAATCAAAGGAGGCTGGTTATTTGGAAGACAGGGCCTGAAAGAGACAGGAGCTAGAACAGAGAGACAGAGGGGGGGATACAGTGCTGCAGCACTGGACAGTATGAGGAGACGGATGTGTTTTTTGCGCACTAAAGCATGTAAACCTGTTCTAGTAGTAACCTAAATTAAGTTATGAACCTGAAAATGAGCATAATATGTCTCCTTTAAAATGTGTTTACTCAAACTAACAGTTCAAATTAGTGCATTTAGCATAGGCTAAGCTAATACATATAGCTAAACTAGTAAACTAAGAAAGAAAGTTTTGTAATCAAGGGCTTAAACAACATCATTTACCTCACTCTCCACTTCCTGAGAGAAAATAGCCTGAGAATAATGTGCTCTGCAGAAAACACTAAGAGCTATGTATAATAAACAGTTTATATACTAGAGACCTGCAGAGAAATTCCTTCCATTAAACAGATGCAAACCCTTGTTATCTTTGCACACATTTACAGGCGTGAGGATGCACACACACACACACACACACACACACACACACACACACACTAACATATACACACTCACAAAGCCACCAATGTTTTAATGGCTAATAAGTACAAAGCGTTTATTCCTGACCTTTCACACCCTCTTCAGTAAAGTCCCCATAAAGAGGATTCATGGGTGTTATTTTGTTGGTTCATGCCTGCTGAAATGATTGTGCCCTGTGCGTCTCTCAGCTGTATTAGTCGAGTGTAATAGAGTATGAATCACACTCTCTTGTAAGTGTCTGGATTAAGCACATATGGGATTTACACAGTCCTCTTCCATTATCCTGCTGCCCACTGGGCTGCCTTGTGCATTCGTATTCACGCACTGTGTGTGTCTGTGTCTGTGTGTGTGTGCTTGTGTGCACTTGTGTGTCTGTGTTTGTATGTATTTTCGCACACAGCAGCTGAATGCATACATGTGCAAAGCATTTCAATTTTCAAACCATTCACATTTTCACTTACCTGCCTTTTTCCGGAAAGAGCAGCAGTAAAAAGCCGCACTGAACATCAAATTCAACAGTTGATGTTCTCTGCAGGTTATTCCATATCACACCAGGGGTCGGGCTTGGGGGTCTATTTCATGGCATTTCCAGTGCAGAGCTCTGGGATTGGAAATGAAAAAGCTGCCAAGGACACTCTTATTATCAGAAACGCAAAGGGATACTACTGGGGCTCCAGGATTGCGATGCTGTTTGGGCTTGCGTGTGTGTGTCACTATGTGTGTCAATGTGTGTGTGTGTGCTTTGGGAGTTGTCTTGCCGAACATGGCAAATTCAAATGCACATGCTGATGGGCGCACTGAGATGGTGAGTGTTTCCAAAGTGCCACTGGCAGTCTGAGAAAGGAGAGATGTCTCAGCTGCAAACGCCTTTGAGCACAGTAGGTTTCAGATTAATTTTCCCTGCTGCCTGTTGGGAAGAAGAAGATGGGGATTAGGGCGGCACATAGTTGCTCAGACATACAACCCCAACTCGCCAACTTTTCGCAGGCTTTGTTCGGTTAGAATTAGCTGTAATGGAGCAACATCTACCTCCTTTAATGTTAATGACTGACTCTGCATCAGTTCACTCTTAAAGATCCCATATTATACTCATTTTCAGGTTCATACTTCATACTAATTTTGTGTGCCTACTGGAACAGGTTTACCTGCTTGTTCTGAAAACATATTTTTTGATACTTGATCTTTAAGACCCTCCTCCTGAAAAGCCTAGTCTTCTCTGATTGGTCAGCTCCTACAGGCCTGAGCAGGCACCAACCACTGTGTTTCTGCATCAGCTCTGCCACAGCCAAAGGAACAGTTTTATGAATACGGGCTGTGCGCGTTAAACCATCTATTGAGCGCTTTTATATATTCATAGTTCACAGTTTTCACGATATTGGACCTTTAAAAAGTAAAAGTTTGTCCTGCGTATGCTTTATTTGGAAATCAGTGCAGAAATTTAAACCACAGTGAAGAAGTCTGAGTTTTCTAATAATTTCTGTTCTATTTGCAAAGAGTACATCTATGTAACTCATTCATTTCATCTTGTTTAAAAGATACATAGAAATGATACATTTTCCACTTTCATCTTCCAGAATAGAAATAATATCACAGACTTCTGTATACGCACGCATCTGAATCTGAAATGTTTGTCGTCTAATTCAACAGATTGCAGTCTGTGACTGCAACATGTGCCCGCATGTGCATGTGTCCTATCTCAGAGAGTGTCACTTACATCCTCTATTAAAGCCAGCCACAGAGCATTTGCATAAACGTATTGGTTTTTCAAAGAGATGTGCAGCAGCTGTCTCCGTTACAGTCCTTTGAGTGGTGCCGGCTTTCGCGGCTGTTGTTGTTTAACGTCAGGGCTGAGGCCCACCTCGAAGACGTTTAGTCGGATGAAAGAGGCTCCTCTTGTCTTCCGTCCTCTCAAAGGTGCTCCGATGGCTGTGAAGAGCTGTTTGAATTTCGAACAAGTCATTGTCCCGAAAGTAGCCAATTTTGTCCTTTCCGTCACTTACCACTGAGGGAGTTAAGCTGTGCTTCGACAGCGAGAGCGAGAGATGAGCGCTGGGCAAGAGGGATTCTCTCTTTTATAAGATTCAAAAGAGGCTAATATCATTTTACAAATTGCCCTTTTGGTTTCATGTAATTCAAGACTTGATAATAGCTTTATTTCTTGGATTGAGAAATTTTGCATTGAGGCATAATTACAATTTATCCGTTATTCCCATGCTGGAAAGAACCTATGTGTAATTACTTTCCAGGCAAAATTTGCTGGCCTATTAAGTGGACTCATGACGTGTGAGCACTGGCTAAGGTATGACATTTAAATCATTTATTCAACACGGTTTGCAGCAATTAGCTAACAGTTTTTCATCCCATGTCCTCACCCACATCTGTGTTTTCATTATCAACCTACAGAACTCTCTTCATCTTTTCTTTAATTATCTGTCCACCCCTGCCTTCCAGAGTCTGCCAGGATCTTGGTTTACCTGTCCTTATAAGCATCATAAAGTACACTAAAGCACACATTTGGTGGGCTTGAATACATTATGGCGTTGTCCTACAGGCCCAGTAGAGAGATTCTTGGTCCTCTGCAGGATAAAACAGACATTGGTTGTGGTGTAGTAATTTTTTGACATTGCATGTCCTGCTACGTGACTTTTGTCGATGCCAATGCTGAAATGATATGTTATGCGGCCCTAACTGGATCAGTACATTAATCGGCGATGTCAGTCTGGTATCTGATTAGTTAATCACATCAGTATTGGCACCAGAAGATATACTGATATTGGATTGGCCCCAACTCTTAACGTCTCTCACGTTCTTTTAATGTTTTAAAAAGAATGACCGGAAAACATGATTTTTTTTTTTATTTTATTTATTTTATTTTAAATAAGGTAACATCAAATCAACATTTCTTCAACAACCACTAAATGACACATGGAATGATTCAAACATAATGAATATGTATGTAGTTAAGCAAGGGTTGACATCCTTCTAGCGCAATACTTGATGGATGCTTGAGTGTTGACAGATAAAGGCACATACATATTGCTGCATTAGTACGATACAGTTTCTCCTTACAGTCACTGTATCTGCAGCTTTCCGATGTACGGGTGACAATCTGTTAATGTCGTTTGCAAAATTACCAAAGTGCCTACTGTACCTGTGGTGCCCACATGGTGCCATCTGCAGATTGATCGAATCTGTTTAAACATTAAGATTAGTGTTATGGATGAACAGCTGAGGGCCCACCGCTCATTTTCAGGACCTCAATCCGCTGAATATGAAGCTATTGGGGCCCTGAGATGTCAAATATTCAGCTGTCTGAATCAATTTGCTGCCTGTTTGTGGTGTGTGTGTGTGTGTTTGTGTGTGTGTATGTAAGTGCACATATACGTGTGTGCATGTTGAATGTCAAGCATCCCACCTCGCCAATATGCAACCACGAAAGCTTTGATGCATTCAGAGTATCTGTGCCTGAGCAATTTAGGGGATAGGCTTTTAAAAGTTTTCCAAAGTAAATAACAAAATAAGAAATGCCTGACAGACTTTTTTATTTAACAGATAGCAGAACTTTCTCTGAAAACTTAATCTTAGCAGGAAAGTTAAACTTTTGAGACAGCTGTCTTTTTTTTTTATTTCCTGGAAGAGTGCCTCTATGAAACATCCTTTCATATCGGCCTCAAGATTGGTACGGTGTTCTCTCTGATAGAAAAAAACTTGACTATAAATCTCAGAAGATCCCTAACAAGTCCCCTCTCTCCAAGACAAGGACCATAAAACATTAGAAGAAGAAAAAGAGGAAAAAGGAGACAGAATGTAGGCCTTGGTGGGATAAAGGGGAGGAATTAAGGAGGCATTTTATGAGAGCTTTCAGACGCAGTTATTGCCTCTGAAAGACACAGGAAAACTTTTCTTTGACCTTGAGCGTTCTGCACCTTATTTCTTTCACTGCCTCTCTTTGCACATGTCTGTGTTTGACTCTAACACTCAGCCTTTAATGAAAAAAAGCTTTTTCTACCCACTGTTTTTATTGTATTTAGAGGTGCAGAGAGCGCTAATAATTAAAAGCAGAGAGTTGTTACCGACTGTGCGTGTTGACTGTGAAGAAACTCGTGTCAGGCAAATGTCAGCTTTGTTTCTGCTGCTGTACAGATGCAAAGCGGGTTTAGGTGAGAAAGAGACTACATTGTCAAATGAAGCAATATATCCAGTCATTACTGTCGTTATTAGTAGAGCAACTTATCATATGCGAGGTGTTGAGAAAAATACCTCAGGCAAGTGGGAATAATTAGCTCACACTTAGCAGCAGGCTTATTCTATTTCTCCCTTCTGGGAGAAAGTTCTGGAGCACAGAGTTAGGTAAAAAAAGAAACTTTTAATACATTTTCATAATAGATTTTAAATCAAGAATTGCAAGGAGGACACTTTTTTTTAGTGTTATCAAGAAACAAGAGTTATTCAAGGTTTATTTAGATGTCATTCTACAACACAGGGTTGTAGTGGAGTGTTGAGGATGAGTTCAGGAGTCTCACAGCCTGAAGAAAGAAGCTGCTCCGTAGTCTCGTGGTAAAGCACTCGATACTTCTGTATCTTTTGCCAGATGGCAGCAGGGTGAACAGAATGTGGTTGGGATAGGTGTTGTGTTTTCTGCAAATGAAGAATAAAATGTACGACTGTGTACAAGGATTTGTGCTTGCATTTTGCTTACAATGGCTCATTTAGCTAATACTCACTTCACTGGCATCTGCTTTTTGCCTGGACTGGCTGTTTTCCCAGCAATATAGAACATCCACCACTCTGCAGTAGCTCATATATTTACATTTATTGCCTTCTGTATTACTAAGAGATCCAGTTAGAGAAAATTTCCTCAAGCAAAACTCTGAAATATTATTATTCTGAATTGCATTGTGATTCAGAGCTCTAATAATAGATAAATGTTATTTTTTCATTTCGTGTAACATAAGGGCTGCATTTAAAATAAAAGATGCAAAAATAAAAGATACCCAGTGAGCAAAAAGTGGTCTAGATCACGTCTTTTAGACATCATCTATGGACATCCAAGACGTCTAAAAGACGTCCTCTGGGGAGCCAGAATGAAAGTTTTTTATACGTCTTTTCTGGACGTTGTATAGACGTTTATATATTGTTTATCGACTAATTCTGGCTGTCAGTGGACGTCCAGATCATAGCCAGTATGAACGTCTATTCTCAACTAATTCTGGATGTCAGTGGATGTCTAGATTATGGCCTGACTATTGACATGGCCAGGCCATGATCTGGACGTCCATTATCATAGAAACACAATTTTAAACAATTTATTGGTTATAGGTCCGGGTCTGGGTATTACAGCGTCTGGGTCCTGGGTCCCCTCTGGTAGAGAGTCATTAGTTGGTAATTGTTTGTGTGTGTTTAATTATTAAGCTATTCTGTCTATTTAAAAAAAACATCTCTCCAACTTAAGAAATGCATACAAATTCACCAAGAGCCCAAATGTCCCAGTATTTGCAGATCTCCGTGGAGCTGGTGACTGTGAACAGAGTCTCATAACTCCACATACAAATGTAACCAGATCCATGTGTACCAGACGATCCATGCACACACATTTAACAATCTGCGAATAAGCACAGAAGACTGTTTCAAACATTTTTATACGTTTATATACGCAGGAAGTTTCTCAAACGCCAAAATGATCTGATCTGTGAGTTAAAAATCTGTGCACAAAAAAGTATCCATATTTATTCAAGTTTTTAATGTGTGCTTTTGTAGAACTGCTCTGTGCGTGTTGGTATTTGTGTGTGGATTGGAACACATTTTTGAGTACCTAAAATTACACAACAGATGGTTGTACACATTTGTAAATCTTCTTTTCTATTGTAGATGATAAAATACACATGTATGACCATTTCGATTCTAATTTCTCTCCACAAGATGTGGCTCTACAAAAACTGTCCACTTCTTTTCAAAGTCATTTTGAAGGATGGCTACATTGCGTACCCTAGAAAAATATGAAACTCCTTATAGACCAAGGTACCATCTCTTCTACTCTGGAGCCGGAAGGGGAAAAAAGTATCCCTATGCAAAATACAATAGGGCTCATAGGCAAGAGCTGTCTCCTCACTGACCTGCTTCTCACTTAATGAAGTGGGGCTGCTGGAGGTGTCCCACTGAACTCAGCGTGGCAGGTAGAAACTGATGAAAGAAAATCATTCCTGTCACAGGAAAAATCTCCACAAGCCAATTACTGTATGGAGTATGGCACATTTTACATTTTAAAAGGCCGCTGCGCCTCAGAAAAGGAATAACAGGTAATGGAGGCTGAGGAACGGCTGAGACACAGAATATACATTAAGCTATTCAATAAACATTTCATTCTGTTGCTTTCCTCTTTCTATTGCTCCCACACACACACACACACACACACACACACATGCACGCAGACCAACTCAAGTCCCCAGATGGGTTGTTGACAAGGAAAAGGGAACAGTCACATCCAGACACAGGCAGCTGAATGTATATTCTGAAATTTGCACTTTTCTCATTATAAAACTGTGTCACTTGAATGAGCAAACACCTGCCAAGGTTCTATACTAATACATACTGTCTCCGGATAGATGAAGGGACAGGGGGGAGGTGGGGGGAGAAGGAGGAGGAGGAGGAGGGGAGGCCAGTGGAGAGGATGGGAGAAGAAAGGGCAGGAGGGAGAATAGGGAATAAAGGGAGGAAGTGAAACGTGCAAATATGATAGGCTCAGAGAGAGTGAGTTTAGAGTCCTGACTGTTTGCGTATGCATGCACTCTGAATGCCTTTAAAATAAACACATGCTTAATGTATAAATGTAATTACCTTTCATACACACACACATGCACATGCCCACCCATTTTTTTCCCACCTGCTGCTTTTAACGATGGAGGGGAGTAGCCGTGGAAAGCTGGTAGATATGCAGCCAATTTATTTGGATATGTAGCCGTATGACTGTTGTACACAGTGTGCGCATGTACTGCATATAAACACAGAGTATGTAGCTGGTGTGCAGCAGTGGCCATCTGCACAGTGATGGTGTGGCAAGCTGCATGCGATAATAGATTTAGGTTTCCTCGTGTTGAGCTGGAAAAAGCTTTTCGGATTCTAAAGTCGCTTCACACCTGTAGTTCGATTCCCTTGATCTGAAACAAAGGGGGGCAAAAAGGAAAAAAAAAATATATCAACAAATGAATGCGTTGTAAAATCTATTGATACACTGGCACAAAATCTTTTTTATTAAGAAATGCAGGCACTTTAAAGCCCCACTCCAGTTCGTTTTAGCATTCATATGATATTTCGCATTTTTATGAGTCCTTTCCTGACAGTGTTTGTTACAAATAACTTGATTTTGTGCTCAAACTTGAAAAAAAGGTTGTTGATTTCTATCTTTGTTCCCATGCTTGTGGTGCATTCACGGGTTGTCAATAAGACTCGCATTCACAAGATACAGCACAGTCCGTTGTTAAAATTTGAGAACCGAAAAACAAATAATTATCAGGATGTCGTGAAAAGAGATGATGAATTTGGAAAAACATCCTTCATGGGGGGATAAAAAAAATGTTGCTGCGTCAGAGCGAGGTGGAATGTTAAGAAAAGTACTCACTTTTTATTAAACTTGCTGCTCATTAATGGTTCAAATCCTCTGATTGAATGTCATATTAAGCATGTGTTTGTATCCATTTACAGTCACTTCCAATAAGACTGTTTCCTCAGCCGGCTGAACGTCTTCTCTCAAAATAAAAATGTCACTTTTAATTTAAAAGAAACAAGACATCTTTGACCTTCTCTCTGCACAGCTTCTCTATCTCAGTTTCCCTTTTCAGAGATGCACTTTTCTTCTCATCCTTTTACAGATTTCTTTTAAAAGAGATGGCTGACACTTCCCCACTCTCCACTATCCCTTTCAGAATATGCTGTTTGGGAACAGAGGGTCTTCTTGCTTTGGAGTTCTGTCCGTTTATTCTCTGTTAGCAGATTGGTCATGGCTGCATTCAGAGTGTCTCTACATGGACAGTTCCTTTGAGCTGACGGTCATCAGCACTCGTAATAAGATGAGAAATCTTTCCGCCCCCACTTGGATTCTGGATATCAAACCGCATCTGCTTCAGCAAACTCATAATTGTCACGTCTCGAGGTACATGTGTGTTACTTCTGCTTAGATTAAAGCAATCAAAGGTAGAAAACACAGCTCTCCTGCAGCTTTGCTTTTTGTCTCTCTACATGCACAGACATATGCAGAGTACAAGGCTAAATGAGCAAAAAATGTGGTTGTACATTCAATAAGTAGTTATTGTTGGAATACAAATCCACCGCTCTTTGATGTTGTCAACAACGGCGTCCTCCATGAACACATTCAGGACCGTCGGCACTAATGGTCTCTAATGGATGGCAGGCAGCTGCAGCACCTTTGCAGAAAAATAGCACTGGATACGTTCCTCTCCTCTCCTCTCCTCTCCTCTCCTTTCCTCTACTCTACTCTACTCTACTCTACCTTGCTTTATTATCTGCTCAACAATACTGAATAGAGCCTTGCCACATTCAGTGCTGTGTTTTTAGAGTGACCCAGTCTTGAGATGTATGGCTAGAGCAGTTGCTTGGCAAAATACTAGTCGAGTACAGAGCGAGTTTACCAAGCAGTGCTTTCTAAGCAACATACCACTCTGCCTCCTCTGTTGACCCAGAGAGGATGAGCCGGCCGAGCTGTACAGGTCACAGTGGTATCGTACTTTTGTACATTTATTAGTAAAATATTTAGAAAAAAGAGTGAGTCATATGCACTGTATGTAAAGTGTGTTCTCTTCTTCCGTATATGAGTGGTTTTCTTAAAATGATATATCCAGTTGAGACGAATATGCTCTACATGGACTACATGAGTCTACATGAGGATAATATGACAAGACAAAAACAAACTAATCACAAACAGAATTATTTGTCGTGTGCTGTCCAACCAGCCGTGCAATTGATTTGTACTCGTAATGTTTGTTTATTTGAAAACCTTTATTTTCAGTATATTTGTCTGCATTTCAGTATTCCCACCAGTTATATCCTGATTTCATGGCTATATTCAACACCTTTCATGTTTTTTAAATCCAGCCCGAATCCATCCTTCCTGGGGGATCAGGATCATCCTGCTTTTTGGCATCGAAACTGTCCTGATCTTTGCCTGTAACCACTGAAAAAATGCAGAGATGACACTGTGAGCATGATTGGATAACTAAACCCAGATTCTAATCTGAATTTTCAGAATCTCGATGCCACACTAAAACTAGAGTATTGAAATCATATTATCTGTGTTCTTTGCTGTGTCATGCAGGTGATGATTGACAGGGAGCTTTGCCTGTTATTCAATCAGGTCGCCTGAGCAAAGTTAAGACAGCGAGGCCATCTTATTATAAATTCAAATGCAATGTCAGCGCAGCTTATCGGACCAGCAAGTCAGAATATCCGAGGTATCCACACAAGCATCTTTCCAGAATGGGAAGAGGGAGAGGGAAGGAAGAAAGCAGAGTTGCAGCGCGACAGCTAGAAACCCAGCAACAGCAAATGTATTTTCTGACATTTGCCTGCTCATACTTCCTTGCCCAAAGCAAATAAGACAACAGTTGAAAAGGCGCATTGTTTAACTTGTACACATTCGCAGGTTAGTGGAGCTGCCTGAGTCGACAGAATGAGGTCTGTGGGGGTAGGAGGAAGGAGAGACTGACAGAGCGATATACAGAGGCAAAGAGAGACTATTCCCTGTCTATAATCAGCCTGAATAATCTTTCCTTTGTCGTAGTTCATTCTTTAATCCAACAAGGTGTATACATGTCTGTATACGTACTGCATGAAAGAAATCAACTATCTTTTCAGGACAGGTCTCACCCTTAACTGAACTGGCAGTGCATTAGACTGAATCTAATTTGGTGGTCTTGCATTGATGGCCATGTGTGCCCACACACACAGAAACACAGAGAAACAGGAATGAACCGTTGTCAGCGTCGAGCCTAAAGATATGTCATGTGCTCATATCAACGTGTCACGCCTGCTCAGGCTCGGCACACAGCACGCAGAGATAACCGGTGTTGCGAGGGAGGGGAAGGTACAGAACAAATGCAGTAGTAAATGAGAGAGAGCAGCTGTCGTTTAGCCAAACTGATTACAACTCTACTGCTGTTTACTGTAGGTGTTTAGCCTGGAACCGGTAAAGCAAAGCTCATCCCTTGGCAGACGAAATGACATGAGATAATGTGCTCGCTGACATTTCTCTACATTTGTCAGTTGTGTGATCATCGCGGCACTGCATATACGGGAGCTAAAAAAAAAAGCAGAAGAAAAAAGGATGAAGCTTACGTGACTAACACCTGCTTTCACAGTCACCTCAAGGGCTAGACGTTTACCAGTGACCGACAAATTATAGCTGTAAGTGAGTGAAAACACAGCTGATACTGTAGGACCTGGCATCGATTCAATCAATCAAATGTAAGACTCTGGCAGTACAACCAATCACCACAAGTTACATTTAACATTTACACCCCTCACTAAAAACCTGAAAGGCTCTCTCTAGAGCCAGAGTTTGGTTTGCCGGTTCTGGGCTACTGGCCTAAATTCTAATGTCTGTGCAATGCTAGAAAAAAGCTCTCACCCTCGGCTTATTGACTGTCACTGTAATTAACATCCAAAATAATACATTCTGTTTTTTCGTCATACTCTTTCAACCCAATCGCCAGAATGAATGTTAGCAAAGTAAGTTTCTGCAAAGCCACAGATAAGTTTAAACTTTATGTTTCTTTATTTTGCAACTTTACTTTTTCTTCTTTAGGTTCACTTTTCTATTCCTCTCTTGTCACAACGCTGCGCTTATGCTCTTGTTTTTTTAATGGTCTCGGCCTCGTCTCAGACTCGACTGCATTTTTACGCGGCCTTGTCTCGGTCTCAGACAAAAAAGACACTGGATTTAACTTCTAGACCAGTCAAGACGGAAACTACAGGGATATCACTGTGTTGTTTGTTTTTCCCCGTACATTTTGTACATAATGATGGTTTGTATTTAAAGACAAGAGTCACCCAGAAAACCTGTGTTTTTATGGGTATGTGGATATTTCAGATAACTTCGAAGACTGCTAATGGTTTCACATTTTAGAGTTAGTGTGTCATGCAGCGCAGGACTCACGTTGGTCTTGACTTGGTCTCTCAACGTCTTGATCTTGTCTCAGTGTCCATACACTCTGGTCTTGGTAACGACTTGGTCTCAGTTGAGACGGTCTTGACTACAACACCGCTGGCGACTGGGCAGACTCTTTTATAGATTATACATAGAGCAAAAAGAAAGTTAAGATTTGCGTTAAGAAACAGCTAGATGAATTGTGTGGCAAATAGACTTTTTTATGCTGACTTGAAGCTTCAGGATGTTGAAACACAGTCTCAGTCCTTTGGATACCTTGGCTATCGTTTCTCACCATTCAGCAAGACACTCTTTAAAGCGCCCTACAAACAGACTGTCTAATGGTCTTTACACTTCAGATCTTTGTCGAGAGGTTACAAAATCAGCAGGCCCTACTTTTTTTATACGATGTCTCACAAATTACCATAAGATAAGGTTTTTCTTTCATGTGGCCTCACATGAAAGAAAAAATAAACACCTGTACACAAATAATCAAGCCTCTTTTCTGTCGAACTTACACACCGCACTTGAACGAGGTGTTCTCCAAGTCACTTTGATGGAGGGTGAAAGTAAAGTACCCTTGGCTGCTCATATTCAATAATGTTTGCAGAAAGGTTTTGTACTTGCAAAAAGGAAGACTTGAGTGAATCTCTTGAGCAGCCAAGGCCGCCGAAACAGACTGAATAAAAATACTTTGCACACGCCATGTCGTCTATTCTTAATGTACGAACCAGTCTTTGGTGCAGTTTAGCTTCGTATATAACAACGCACCCGTTGCATGCTGCAGACATGAATCGTATCACTTTCAAGGCGTCACCACCCCATTTTGAAATTGCACTGCGCGCTTCCACTGTATCACAGATATGGAGTCTACTTTGAAGACCATGGAGTATCTTTCAACAAGCCACCCAATTTCAGCAGATCCATTTCAACTCCCACATCTTGCCAAATTCTCATTAGGCCTCTGTCTCAGCCTGTTATTGCAGTATTGATTTCCATTCCTGTTATGTCTTTTGGAAGATTACATTTTCATATAAGTAAAATGTCTACGAGGGTTTTCGGCAGAGAAGACTGTATGAGTATAGTTTACTGTAGAGCTGTACTGATGAATTCATTTTCAGATTCAACAGAGAGTTCAGTTTTGAGGTCACGTTTCTATACAGTGATTGTTTAAGTATTTAAATCTGTTCATAAGTTCATGTTAAACAGCTTGGTTTGGCTTTTTTTTGTTTCAAAGTAGGAAACATTGACATTAAGCCTTGGAAATGACCAAACCACCAGGTTGAACATTTCAAAATGAATGTTATCCTCTGTGCAGACAGCTGTAGCTATAGAATAGTTTGATTGTCACATAAATGATACCAGAAGCTGAATTGTCCATTGAATGGAGCCTTGCTGTTCACTGTCTGCCGTATTTGATGTGTTACGGTTGGATAAGACTAATGTGTGTGTGGTTAAGATGGCAATAGCTGTTGTTTGGTAAACAACATGCACATGTTCAGCATTATATAATTGAGGCACAGCAAATATTAACATGCCACTGGTTTGTATTTTGTGTTTTGTTGTTTCCTGCTGCTGTCATGTTGGAAGTGTCTCTCAGTGTGCCTCTCCTACTCCGTCTCTATTTCTCTCTCTGTCTGTTCGACTGTGTATGTGGACAGTGTTCATGAACTGGACACAAAGCAAACATGAAGTAAATTAGATTTATCTAATTAAAAGAGCAAAAGAGAAAGAGAGCCAACTAAACTGTTTCTATATATTACACTGTGTCAAATAAACTCTCTCTGTCTGTCTCTCTGTCCAGCTTTAAGGGACAACAGGATCGAGCTGGTCCATGCATCGTGGTCGGAGTTGACCATCAGCATCAGTGATGTCACACTGTCGGACGAGGGCATGTACACCTGTTCTCTCTTCACCATGCCAGTCAGAACAGCCAAAGCCTACCTGACAGTTCTGGGTAAGAAGGACATTGTCTGGTTAAAGAAAATGTCTGTTCATGTTAAGTGATTTCCCATAGCTTTTTTGTCGAAAAAAATCCTACATTTTCCAGAATTACTTTGAATAGTGTTCAAACAACACAGTGAACGTTGTTGCTTTCAGCTGTGGAGGACACATTTGTAGCAAGCAAAAGAGGTAGAGTGAGAGTAAGACAGGAAAGACAAAAACATGTCCTTCACTCAGACATTTCTGCATTTTCTGCAGTGTACTACCTTTTCGGTAACACTTTCTATCAAGCCCATGTCTATAATGCATTATAACACATTATGTACATATTGTTAATGCAATGTAATGTGCCTGTAGTGCTGTCTAATCATAATTATACACTCATGAATATGCATAAAGCTTTATAACAATAATCACAACTCATTATAATTCCAATGTCAATAATTCATTATAAACATATTTATAATGCATTTCAGTGTACTTACACAATCATAAATATTCAGAATGCTTTTATCACAATCAAAATACATTATAGAGCTTTTTTTGGCTGATAAGGTCAGTATCAATACTTTTCAATTGCTTGTCACACATTTTTGCAAGGATCAGAGTGTATTAAAATGCTCAAAGTAATGCTCATATTTTTTTATTTTTTCACAAGTATAGCACAACAATGTTAATAGGTAGCAAAAATGTGTTAAAAAGTTTCAATGTAATTAGGTGGAAAGTTAGGCCATGTATCGAGGAGAATGTGAGATATTTTTTGTCCAAATTCAAGAAGGTTTAAAGGTTTCTTTTTTTTACATTGCAGGCACATTTTTTAACATTTTTGCTAGATTTTTGCAGAGTAGTGCAATCGCCTGAAAAAATGAAGATGAAAACCTTTGCCACATGAATTTAATGATTCTGTTATTATAGTTATTCCATTTTGTGCATGTGTTAATTTCAGAACATTATTACTAAAATAACACCTCTACACAATTGTGCAACATTGGTGGAAGTTAAGCTTTGAGTGGTTTCAAGTTGTTTTGGTTGTTTTTCAGTTTAAGCTATTTATGGTTTAGTTGTGTTTTTTCCTTCTAAGACAAACAAAAAATACCTGCATCTGCAGGCAAGTAAAAACATACAGTTTGGCCCTCTGGTATTGTTTGTGTTGTGATCATCGCCCCACACAAACATTGTCTCATTTCCTGCCACCGGGCTTATTATCTCGCCAATTAGTTTTCGCTAATGTTAATAGATGTGCTAGTGCACTCCAGGACCATTAGCTGGCTCTCTGTGTTAACAAGCATTCTGAGAATTAGAGACATTAAAGGCTACTGCTCAATAAGGATATGGAGAAAATGATTTTGCAATACTGAACAATAGTTAATGGTCCGAGCCAGGAAACATAGAGGGAGATTTAATAAACATACAAAATGGTCTGGGAATGGTCTGGTTTAACTGCCAGTGTTTCAGGACAGGGAGAGTTGGAGATAAACGCAACAAAACATTGAAAATGATTTGGATAAAAATGCCAAACTATTAAATACATGAGTAGTGAATCAAGCTTCGCATTCAAATCATTCAAAATATTTTGATGACTACATACAAACATGTGCTTGCAATTTTTAAATTATAGCCGACAATCATAAATAAATTACTAAAATGTTTCAGATGGCTCTGTGAGGCTGTACTCACACTGTATTTGAGCTAATTGTTTACGTTAGGATGCTCACATGCTCACAATGACTATGCTAATACTGTAAAGTTTAGCTGTTATAATGTTCCCCATATTATATATATTGGTGTGTAAGCATGCTAACATTTGCTAATTAGCATAAACACAAAAGAGGGTGATGGGATTATCATTGTACGGATTAAGTACATGGTCATTAAAACAAAAATTGGACTTAAAATTTGACCTCTGCAACACAACACATAGACGTCATTGACATAATGTCAAAACTGTTGTCTTCACATTCTGTTGATCATTTTGTTTAATGTTTGAATGTTTCAAACCAAATTTCTTATATATTGCACCTTTAATCCAGAGGGTTAAACAAATATGAGCAAACATTTTAAATGCAATCCACTATACTATCTCACTATATTGAAAAAAACAAATGCACAAAGCAAACATTAGATTTTAATTAGAAAACTAACTTTGAATAAAGTTCTAAATCACAATGGCTCTAAAGTTTGTATCATACATATAATTAAAGTACAAAATGTATATTTTACCATAAATCAATGTGATCATTATGACCACAGGAATTATCAGTGAAGTCCACTGAAATATTTTTCTTTTCAGCGTGCATCGGATCGAATCGAGCTCTCATTACTTTTTCATGTCTTGAAAACGCTATTGGTTGTCCTCAAACGGTCATGCACACTAGAATAGGCCACAGCCCAGACAGCTCCATGATGCACACACGAGCAGAGAAAACACACACGCCCACAATGCTCTACACTCACACATGTATGCACACACTCACACACAAACACAGAGAAAGATTAAAGCTTCACAGCCTCTGGTCACCTAAGGGGAACGTGACTGTATAAGATGAACATTGTATTTGATCTGCTCTCGTTAAATCTTGGAGAAGAAACATCTATTCTCAGTCAAGCCACACTTACTCATATGCATACTTACACACAGACCACAGTAGATATAGTGTTAGTTACATATAGTGACAATTGCACTTTACACACTTGAAAACCATGCAGTGAACCAATTTGCAGAAAAAACATCGACCTTGAAAATTCCATGTTTAGTGTTTAATTGGATCTCACTGCATACTTGTGTCTACCGAGCAGCAGCCATTGTTAGGATTGCGCATGCAAAAGTGTGGTAAACAGAAAACAAGAAGACCTTTACGTCTGGTAATAAACCTTACAGGAGGTGGTGAGACAGACGAGGCCAGAGTCAGTCAATGGCATTGACTGACAGACCTTTCAGTCACTCAGCCTGAGGCAGACTTATTGCTCATTGACATTAGAAGGGCAGACACTACACACTTAAAACACTCATTATAGCAAAGGCCAGTAATGAACATTTTCTGTTCAACCTTGTGGCCTCCTCTGTGGTCACAAGCCTTTTGTTTACACACATGTAAATACACACAGAGAAAAACAACATATTTTTCAACTTAAAGACGCACTATGAGATTTCTGATGCTAAAAACAATAACAAAAGATGACATGTGTTGATGCTGTGAAGTAGCAGGGGACCTTGGGAGTTGCTTCCTTCATAAACAGAGAATACAATAAAGTGCTCCATCACAAGTGAGCCTTACAAACAATTGTGAACAGTTGCTTCGCTAGCTGGCTAGCTTGCCAACTTCCTTCCTCACTTTCTGACCTATCATTTCCCATGTTTCCCCGGTAGGTAGAGAGGGTAAAGGGGATATGACACCATTACCAGGCTAGCTAAAGATTTTAATGCATTAACTGACTGCATTGATACACATTAATTTAGCCATGAAGATATATATATTTTATATTATATATTTTTTGTTTTCTGTTACCATAGGTTCTGTGTGTTTAATAGAAAATAATTCTAGTGAAGCACCAAGGTATGTGGAGAGAAACCTGGACTTTGGTTCTGGGAAGTCACATCACTGGATCTAGCACATTAAATATGTTAAATTTAATATCGGCTAAGGCTTGATTGAATTAAAGGGGACTGTTGGGCCTTGGTGGAGGTACAGTATGCGTTCTACTGAGTGCCGTTGTAGTCTATACATCCTTTTCGATCCTTAATCAAAACCAAATTTTTATTCACCTCTATTGCATTTGAGTTTGGCATAAATACCTATCACACAGTCCAGGTCAAAGAAAGTCTTAACTACCTGCATGGCTAGATATCACTTGATGTATGTGAGAAAATATTTTCTTTGTAATTCCTGTGAACCAGCCCTTAAAGAAGGAGATGTCCCGGTCTTTAGACAGAACATCTACTGATTTGTGGATCCCTGATGCGTTCTTGAACAGGACACTGCTCAGGGATGCAGCTCTATACTCTGCTCTCTAATCTCCCTGCAGGGGCGCAGGCTGGAGGAGAATTTCCAATAAGGCATAATAATATTATTGTTGCATAATGACACACCGCTGTGTGTGAATAAGTTCCATCACCGTGATATCCGTTCCATCTTTCAGGTGTGCCAGAGAAGCCGGAGATCGATGGCCTGACAAAGCCTGCCATGGAGGGAGACCACATCACTCTGACCTGCATCACTCAGGGCAGCAAGCCCGCCGCCGACCTGCGCTGGTTCAGGAATGAGAAGGAGATCAAAGGTATGTAACATTTGGATCTTCATACATCGGACAGTGTATCAAGGGTTTGAGGGTGAGTTATTGGGAATGACAACACATTTTAAGAGGAAATTGTGGTTACATAACCAGGCAAGGGAGTGTTTGCTTTTATTTTCACAGATAACTGATCAATGTGTCAATTGGTTTGTGACATCATCAAGCTGGGCACCTTTCGTCAGTTAGGTTTTCTTATTGAGAACATGACATATTCTAATTGGAAACAAAATCAAAGGTGTTCCTTATAATCTTAAAGTGGAAACACGATCAATTCCCCCCAGCCAGCAAGTGTTATTATATCGCAACGAGAACTGGATTGCTCTCTGTATTCTTTCGAGAAGCAACTACCAACTACAATGTGAGCGTATTCCTTCATTTAGTCTATAATGGAGAAAGCAGATGAAAGGTATCATTCTGTACTATTAGGCATTATGTAACAATGATGATTATCATTTACTGATATTTCTACTACAAAGCTATAGTTTCGATTTCCCTGGAATAAACTACTCAGTTAGGCCAACACTTTTAAATGTGTTGTCAGATACTAAAGTGTATAGAATATTACATTATCAGCATGGCTCAGACTGCTTTGTAATAAACAAACATAACACAATGCAAACTTGAGTCTTTTCTTATAAACCTGGCACGATGACACTGCTGCAGTGATGTCTCGACAGTGTATTTTTGTTCGGAACAAGTTGTTTCTACTAGAACAGATTCAGCGTGTGTCCTCTGGCCTGAGACCGATACATTAACCTCCCTTGTTATCAGAGGACTGTTTTAAATCACACCGACTGGACTACACACCTCATTTCCACCCTGCTCCTGCTCTGTTCGACTTGATGAACCATCCGCTCAGTAATTGTTTGAACGGAAGAGAGCGAGAGAGCGACGAGAGAGAATATTGAAGAAAAGCGAGCCAGGGACGTGAAATGATGAAATAAGGTTTTAGGGAGAGAGCAACAGATGTGGTTCTGTATCGAATTAAGTGCAGAACCCAGCGGGACAGGCTGTCACAGATCAGCAGCACAGTTGCGGAACATTTACCAGGGTTTCTGTGCTCTTTCGCAATGCAGATTAAAGGTAGATAACAAAATGCAAATCAGCCTTTGCTAATTTAAACGACTGCAAGTGTAAACAAAGAGATGCGACTGAGAATAACGCATGTTTTTGTCCTTTCTTTTTGTTTAGAACTGCCAAAAAACAACAATGCAGATTGGCAACGAAACTTTCAAAATCTTTGTACAACCCAAAATGTCACTGAACCTCGGTAGAGAGAATAACAAGCAGCCAGGTGTTGCACATCGTAAATGCCCGGTTAAATATAGTCACATTTAAAGTAAAATCACATTTGGAATGCAAAACAGACAGACACTTCACAGAGTTCATTTCCCTGCTTATATTCAGGATTAATAAACCACAGAAATCATTTTTTGCCAAAGCATGCATGATTTTTGCTTATTAACTTTGCATATTCATGCTGTCTCTTTCTTTTTTTGGCTTCTCTGTCATCAGCATTGCAGAGGCCTCTCTCTTGCATCTGGTGCACATTTAGTTCTGTGCTCAGATTAATGTACAATATGTTTTACAATTAAAAATACATTTTTTTATTTATTTTTAAACACGTTTCTGCTTCAACAGACACACATAAGAATCGCCTGGTAACATCACCGAACTTGCGTACTACAGAGCTAATAGTCTTGCTATGCTTAAGCTCATTAACACTGACAAAACCCCGTGTTTTGCTCATCATTCATTAAAATTAAACAGAATACTTGTTGCTCTCTATAACCGCTATCGCACTTTAATATCCTGTAAACAATAATCTTAGACATCTTTTAGTCATTAAATTCTGTTTATGAGCAGATCCCCAAGTCGCATATTGTTGTTTTTTTAACATTGTTGTAATCTAACTAATCTTTTATAGTAGTTTGTCACTCCACTTTATATTTCCTCTTGTTGCTCTTCTGAGGAACGTGAAGCTTATATAAAAAAAGAGCATACACTAATTAGCAGAGTGACTATTTTTCCTTACAGGCTTATTGTGTCTCTGCTGGTGATTATTGAGTCTCCCAGAGGCCCACTACTGAGAGAGGAGCTCCCTGTAAGGCAAATGGAAACACAGCCAGGGCATAATTTTCTTTTAATTTACCACAGAAAGTTAACAGGTAGTCAGAGATATCCCTGGTGGTTTGAAGTGAAGGTAGTCTCAGGAGGACGGGCTTCCTTATTAAGGTCAGATGCAATAATTCTCTGCTCAACTTGGCACACTGCTATCTTTAATTTGGGCCTTGTACAGTTTTATATAAGTACATTATTCACTGTGACAAGGTTGGTTCACTTACCCACAAAGGACGCAAATAGTGTGTTCAGGTTTGTCTTTCTGAATCTATGATACATACGCCCTGTAACAGTGACACTGTTGACATACAACAGCATGACATACAGTAGGCGTAGATTTGGGGGGCCAGTTCCCCTCCAATATTTACCTCCACTAAGGAGGTTGTGTTTTCAGCCATGTTGGTTGGTTGGTTGGTTGGTTTGTGAGCAGGATTACATGAAAACTACTGAACAGATTCCCACTAAACTTGGATGAAGGATCAATAGAAATATTGTAGTAATGTACAAGTAACTCAAACGCAATACTCGAGTAAATATACTTACACTCCATCAGCTGTAATGTTGAAACAAAACCTACGCCTTGGTAAAGAATATGATGATATATGTAAATAAACAAAAAAGGGAAAATAATCAACATTGTTGTCCCAGAACAGAAAGCAGAACCTTGAGACTTTCATCCAAATGTCAGATTAGAAGATTCTTGTCAGATCTGCTTTAGGACTCGTAAAGAATTCCAATCAGAGGCAAAGTTTTCGGCCCTCTCTTAGCGTCTGCCATCACAACCTTTCTACCCGAGCTTAAGCCCAGACAGCTCAGCCTGCTATCTCGCATTAGGGTTTCCAAGGGTCCAGATAAGCAAGCAGATAAGCCCAAATCAATGCTGGTGTTCCGCACAGTTTTAAGCAGCTATCATGGCATCTTTCTATTTAATTAACTGTAGTTGGGAGATGTTATTGAATCTGTGTCATCATGTTCATCCAACTCCACGTTTACCTCAGTGGCGAACCTTGTCACAATTCACTTTTTTATTAAACCAGTAGAAATAATCTGTAAATACAGAAAGGTTTATTGTAGAAATGTTGAAACACATGATAGTCTCAAGGGTGAAGGAAACAGTGATCTGTTGATTAGTTTCCTGTCGTTCCTGACGAGTAGGTGTCTGTTTTTAATTAGCAGCTCATTGCTCAGTGTGATGCGTTTGACAGACGTATTCAGGACATGTCGACATTATGATTGACAATTTACACATTTACATCTTCCTTGTGCCGCCATAAATACAATTCTGCCACTAATTGGTCTACCGTCTCTTAGTATTAAGGTGTGAGTAATTATCTGGACACAGTCAGGCTGACTCGTTATATATGACAACAGCTGAGAGTTTATTTGTGTGTAAATGTACCTGCAACTGTGTGTTGCATTTCAGTGGGTCAAACTAACCCAGCAAGCCGCTCTCTGGTGGTTGGACCTTCTTCTTAAACCTGACTAAATAAATAAACATGAACACAGAGAGTGACACATGTTTATACACAATGTATGTACGCACGTGTGGGTGTGTGTGAGTGCACTTGAAGTGTTCATCATCCTGACAGCATCGGGGTGTGTTCAATGTAAAAAGCCATCTGATTGTGGGTGACCATGCTGGGAATAAATGACAATTGTGACATATTGGTGTGGGATCTGGGGGAATAGAGAAGATTATATTACCAGCAGAGCCACTGGAGCAGTCCATCACCCATTCGCATGCAGTTAACGGACTCACTATGCTAAACGTGTGTGTGTGTGTGTATGTGTGTGTGTGCGTTCATCTGCTTATATGTGTGGGTGAGCAAAACAGACAGATGGAGCAGACAGCCCGCATGTAAGGATTTAAGCTTGTGTGTGTGGAACGGAATCCAATATTCTTATTTCTCAGTCTCTTTGTCCCTCAGATCCCCTCAGTCCCCACCCAGTAATGATATATTTCTATCTCAGTTACACACCATAACCCAGGGAGACCTCTGCCAATATCAGCACATGTAGCAGTTGTTTACACACCACTGAACCAGAGGGAGCTGCGTGGAGACCAAGCACGACAGAGATGAAATGAATATTTATTTGAAATAAGGGTGGGGATGTTCGCTATCGGACTCGTATTATCATACTCTCTGACCTAAACTGTAGAGGTTATTGCTTCATCGTGTTACGCGATAACTCTATTCCAAGGGGGCTTAAGGGAGAAAAAAGCACAAAGATTTGAATCAAATTCGCTCGCGGTCACATCTCTATTCTGTTGTCAAACTTGTTAGTCAAGGACAAGGAACTATTACTGCAGACACAGCTCACACTATTTTAGGTCGTTGTCTGCTGACTTTTCAGTATGCTATCACTCAAATCCGCTGCCCGTTCACTAAAGAGTTGAACAGTGACTGAACAACCTTTTGAAATAGTGCCAGCTATTTCTTCATTTATGGGTAATTGTCCTTGACTACTGTGAGTGAGAACAGAATAAGGTGGCCATCATTATTCTGAGGTTTGCTCTCGAAAGAGCTATTGAGGAAAGTGAATAGGAAATAGCTCCTGGAGCTCATTTCAAAGGCAAAGATGTTGAAGTGGATGAGAGCGCTAGTGTCATTGTGAACACTAAAATAAGAATTAACTTGTGGATTTTAAAGAAGTTTTCTAGTTACAAGAAAAAAAATACTTTTTTTTTTTTCAGTAATCTGGGCAGTGTTAGACAACCTTGCACACTGCTTTAAAAGTCTGTGTTGGGACTACATTTGTACTATCCAGCTCCCTGGGGTGGAGCGGATCAATGGCCATTAAAGATGTAATTTCAAGATGGCTCCTGCGAGTCAGACTGGCATGAATAAAAGATGCACACACAAAAACGCATATTCACCCTCTCTATCCTGTATGCATGTGCAGCACAAGCACAGAGATACTTGCATGCATGCACACACGTAGTGGATGAGCCTGACATGAGATCTGAAGAAATCTATCAGTTTGGTATGTGATTAGGGTTGCAAATAATGATCATATTTATTATCGATTGATTTGCTGATTACTTTCACAGGTAGTCATGTCATGATTCTGTTTATAAATTGTCAAAAAAGTATGTTTTCCAGAGCCCAATGTGATGTGTTCAGAGTGCCTCTTTGGTTCAACCGAGAGTCCAAAACACAGACTTTATTTACTACCATAGCATCAAATCCTTACATTTAAGAAGCTGCCACCAGCAAATATTTGACATTTTTGCTATCAAAAGAAAAGATACATTTTCTTTCAACTTTGTCTAATTGTTGCAGCTACAATTTAATTCTTATTAAGTCACTGTACACATCTCTCTGTGTCATGGTCCAGAGTTTTAGTCTTCACATTTCTAGTTTTGTGTTGAAGGCCTCTCCTTGTGTGTCATTTTTCTTTTCACTTCCTGTCTTTGTCTTTTTGTAACTGTTTTTCTTTGTACACGTGTTACCCCCTAGTTAATCATTCCTGTGTATTTAAGCCTTGTTTTTCCCTTCACTTCATCCTGTGTTCTTGTGTCTGTTCTCCGGTCCTTGGGTGTTCCCTGTGTTACTGATTTGTTCCCTATGGCTTTATGGTTTGTCCTCCATTTTATTACTCAGTTTCTTGGATTCTCCTTGTTGCCTTTTTTGTTGCCAGCTTTTTTTACCTGCCTTTTTGTTGCTTGCATTATTTTTTGGGAGGGGGAGTTGGCCTTCAGCTTACATCATTAAAACTTGCTTGTCATTTGGGTCCTCACCTTTTTGCCAAACTATAACACTCTGGTTTTATGTTGTCTTAAATCTTTTTTGTGGCATTGCAACTTTAAGTTTCATCTTTCGGTTTCAGTTCTCAAATAAAAAGCAGAAAAATCTTGAAAATGGATACCTCCTCCTCCTCCTCTTTCTTTCTTTCTTTCTTTGGACCTATTTCACCTTGATAAAATATGCCCACGTAGAGGTGCAGCTAACTTATCCTCTGTCTCTGGCATCATACCAGCGTGTGATCAGGTTAACAGGCTTAGACTCGAGTGCTGTGGCGAAAGAAGAGAGGAGGTCAGATTGTTACACCCACTGTCTGTGGCCATTAAGAGCAACATCTTGGAGGTGGAGCACCTGTCCAGTTCTAAATGCCAAGGCACCGACACAGACCAGACCTCTCCTTTTGAGGGCCGGTGAAAAACCCGTCTTCATAGACACATCTTAGCTGTGAATGCTCAGGGAGCCTCATGTCAGAAAGGACATTATGATACAGGTCTGCCAGGCACTGATAGAAACTCTCCTAACATTTAACAGTGCTCCCTGGTTGTAGTCAGCCGTCAGTTGAGCTGGTAAGACAGGTCAGACTGGGCAGGATGCTTACAGGCTGCCAACAGCTCCCTGAACACTGCACAGTAGCCAGAATATGTGAGAAGAAGGAGCAGGGCACAATACATCATCTCCACACCTGACTGGAGCTGGAGCCTGCTGTGTATTAATGCTCCTGTTTAAAAGTTTAGTCATTGCTGTGCAGCTCATCTGAGAGGCAGAGGAAGCAGGTATTTATCTAACATAGTTAATTGTATTGTATCTAAATGAGTATATGTTTCGATTATCCTCACCCTCACCCACAAACAATTTTACATTGTTCTCGCTCGAGCAAATTGTTTTAAATCTTAGATGGGATGCAGTTCAGGGTACGTTGAGTCAGCCCTCAGACCCCCACTGCCAGGATTAATCAGCTGTGTCGTCGTCGTTGTCGATGATTCCTTCGCCCCCAGCAGCCCTCCTCTGTCTTTCTCGCTGCCCCTTCGTCTTCTTTTCTTGTACCGTCCCTCTCTCCTGTGAAATGACGTAAAAAGGGTCAGATTCCTACATTTTTTACGTCTGTCATTTCCATTTCTAATCCTCCAAGGCTCCGTCTTGGCTCACACCAATGATGCAGAGCTCTGAGCAGCCACCCACAGAACAGTGCGCCGCAGTCACAGCCAAATGCTGCCAGGCTTTTTGTTGAGTAGTATTACAGGTGAATACGGGCGGATGGGGTTTATTTTTCTGATTCTTAAAAAGCATACACTTTTTTGTGCATGTTGAAATTCCCAACAATTTTAATGTTAATCATGTTGGCTGTATAAAAATGTAAAGACTTATACCTCTGTGAATCTACACAAGTGTGTTTGTGGCTGTTTGGACATTTTAAAAAAGCTCTTTGACTGATTGTGATTCAGTAATTAGAGCAAACAAAACAAGCTTCTCGCTCTTTCATTCGGTATCCACTGTTTGTGTCCGACCAAATTGAAATCATCCCAAGAAATGCTGCATCGTACTCTAAAATAAAATTAGCTATGGGTAGACTGAGAAAAAAATCTGTGCGAGAGAGTCAAGCAATGTTATAACAGTATAATGCATGTGGGATTGCTTTAGTATTATATTTATATACAGTACATATTCACAGTGACAGGTCCAAGAGCTTAGAGAAAATGCATTTTTCAGTTAAATGAGTTTAAATGAAAATATAAAGAGAATTCAAGCTGGGTTTTGTTACTTTTATATAGAAACTCTTGTCAAAATCTACTGTGTGTAATGTAATATACAGTACAGACCTTAGTGTTTTATTCTGAATCAGGCTGCATAAGAAAAGATTCCATGTTTTAACTATTAGGGAGTTTGATATAGAAACACTGCAGAAGGCAAATTCTTCCACAGAGAATGGCTGAACCCATCTTTGTTCATTCAGGCCGATGAAGACATTTTCTCTCATTCAGCAACTTCTGGCCATCGAGACTTCAAACAGTCTTTCAGCAATCCTGCTTGTTGTTTCTGCCCAACATTATAATGCACCACAAGAGCCAATAACGTGTGAAGTTGCCGGTGGCAGCTTAAAGTATCTCCGTAGCTGCTCTATGACATGATTTATTTGATCAGTTCCAAAAGCAACTCTCGTTCCAAAAATCAGCATGTTTGGTATGAGACTGGCCAGATGAGTTTTCTGATCGACAAGCTTTAGCTTTAATGGCATCTCAATGTCAGCTGCTCCTTTCAGCTGCTCTTCAAATGTAATAAGATATTTATAGAGCAATTATACCTTTTCACCCACACACGTGTACACACCCGCACACAACAGTGCGGAACAGAGTGGATGCAGATTGGCGCACTTTACTCGCTGTTAGACAACCGTTATTATGTTCTCAAAGTGGATCTGAGAAGCTTTTGGACCATATAATGACATTAATGAACCCAAACTTTAGTGGGAGCAAGTCGGTTTTTGTAGTACTCTTATCCTGGATCCCACAGAGGCAATCAGAGTCCCTTCAAATCGCCATGAGACGAGAATCTAAATGGGTCTAGACACTTAAATCACACAGCAGATTTATAGAGAAACAGAGCTTCTCAGTCTGGAACTAACTTGAGAAGAAATCTTGCGTGTTATGCCGAAAGCCAACCCACAGTAAGAAATTGAAAACTTTTAAAGTACAGACAGAACATTAGGTTAGTTGCTATCGGGGCATCGCTGAGTGCCTATCACAACGACTGAAGTACTTAAACTCTGGTCTTGAACAGCAGAAAGTATGAGCACAATCAAACTGCACACTTCACAATGATTCATTGAGTTCATTCACTATGACTCATCTCAGCTTGTCAGTTGAATGAACAAAGTTCCAGTTAGCCGACTCATTAACCCCAATACCAACCTCAACAATAACGTACAAATATTAACAAGAGAACAAGAAGGAATGAGCGATCTGTGGAAGGAACCTCAGGGCTGCAAACAGATAGAGAAAGGCACGAAGAGAACAGATGAAGAGGCAGGGAGAAGCAGTCTATGAGGACGTGGAATAACTACTAGAAACAACAGGAGAATGCTTGCAACTGCTAAAGCACGCCATGATATAAGATATAAGATATCCTATGTCCTCTCTCTCAAGCCCCCCGCTCTTCCTCACTCTCCTGCAGTTTCTTCTTTGTGAAGAAAGCCAGCCATTTTCCCTCTCTCCTGTTGTCTGGCTGGATGTTGCTAACACTGCAGACCTGTCAGTCATTCATCTCTAGGGGAGGCGGGCTTATTGCCTCAGTTGGGGGAAAGTGACTGAGCAGAATAGTTGATTGGCAGAATGGAGAGGGAGAGGAGACAGTGGGGTGGAATACTTCGAAAGTGGAGCAGATGAGCGCACAGGAGAGAAGGATATGGAGCGTAAACAGTCTCTTTAGGAGATACAAACAAAGGCGTCCAGCATGAGAGAGAGAGACTGTACATTTACACTGATGCTTTTCTTGAATTTGCTTTGGTGAGAAGAAACAAAGGGATTTTACAAAGCAGGGCAACACCTGAATGCAGAGATAAGCCCGGGCAGCAGAAACGGTATAAAAGTCTGTTTTTGAAATAAAAAAGACCTTGTAGGAGTGTGTATGAACCAGCTTGATACGATTTAAACTACTGGCTGCAGGCATGATGTGAGCAGACCGACCACCCCCAAAGGACTGGTTGAACAGATGTGATTGAAAAGAAGTGCGCGTTAAAAATACCTGCTTGGAGGAGGATATGTATAAGCAGTTAAGTTGTGAAACGGCCGGTGGGTAAAAGCAAAGCAAGCAGTAGCGAGTTTTGAATGCTGGCTTAAAATTGTGTTCTGGCAGAGGATGGTCATTGGTGTTACATAACACCTACTTAACAGTCTCTGAATTTCGGAGAACATTGGTGTCATGTGTGTAGGCTGAGGGGAATTCATCAAAAATTGGCAGATATTGTTAAATGTTGTCTGCTACCTGAACACAGCCACCCTTCTTCAATTATTTAGGAATGAATTTGTGCAGGAATCACTATAGAGGATATTGAATTTTCCAAAATCCAGAGGGTAAATCTTTCCTTAACTTTATTTTTACAGCCTGGTAAAACTGTGTTGCATTGAAACTCTGTTCATCTGGACAGTGCACAGGGCAACCTGACCAGAGCGTCGCAAGCTCAAGGACGTGTCAGGGACAGCGAAAGTCAGTGGTGTGGGAGTCACTCTATGACCCTCTAGCTAGAAGGGCCTCTCTACTTACCAGGCATCACCGTTTGCAGGGTTGATGCTTCAGTACAAGCCAATGAGATTCTAAGGACATGTAAGCCCCTCTCACTCTGGACAATAACCCAGAAACATCTGGCTTCTGTTTTCAGTGGGAAAATTCTCCTTGTTGAAGTTAGAGAGTTGCTAATTCTCTGAAGAATTACAGACTTGGTGTGATGAATCTGATCTCTTTAATAGATGTGGCATGGAGAGAAGACCCAAGCATAGTGTTCTCTGCAGTCTCTCAGACATATTCTGGTGTTGATCATGTCTTCCTCAGAACAATGGCCCTTTAATGTTCTTACTTACAGGAATTAATTATTTTGTTTTTGTTTTATTGAGATTATCATTAAACGAAATGTCATGACGATTAGTTAAAACATCACAGCTCGAGTATTTAGATAACGATTCTTCATTTTACAGCAGGAATTCATACCTGGGTAAAATGACTCTGTGGGTATTTAACAGCTCCAGCTCAGATCAGCAGTGTTGGAGATGTGAGACCCAGGTGGAGATGCTAATTTTTTCACCTTTTGCGACGTGCTGCTGTGGCAGGCGTTGAAGTTAAGGATGTGGGTGCGTAAGCGGCATTAAAACATCATTCAGTAGGCACTGAGTTTAAAAGAGAGACTGAAGTAAAAGCTATAAAACAACAATGTCACTGTTCCGTGTTCCTTGAACATGACACACTAATGAAAAACAGAAAGGCAAACTAGTCTACAGACAATGGCCTATTTTAAGCGAGTCCACCAACCTTTTTAAAAACCACATATACACGCTAATTTGGCACTAAAAATAGTTCAATCTTGTGGTCAGAGTTTGCCGTCATGAGGTGGTCGTGAAACTTTAATCAAACACATTTGGCTTATCGTAGGCCGACATCATTGGGAAGGCAAATGAAGCAAAACGTGTAATGATGTGATCAAGGAATAAGCCAATTTTTCAGGACATCATGTAGATCATTTGAGGACGCTTCGTTCTCCGATGCCTTGGCAATGATTGCTGTGTTGATGGGCATGGAGCGATGGATCAGCTGTTTGGTTGGGATCACAAGGCAGGTGTGGCAGTGAGAGCAGGTTTTACAGATGGAGAGGACTGTGCATGATGACACTTTGCAACAAGGCTGATTGAAGTTAATGCCAAATGTCTGATTGGGAATGTTTTTCTCCCAATGAGGCTGGAAATGGTTGTGAAGTGAATTGAAGTGCATGAAGCTGTTTGGTGAGAGTTAGACATTGTGTGGGAGCGGTGAAGCCAAGGAGGCCACAGGCAGAGAAGGTAGGTGGTGACAAAGTCCTGAAATTTAAATATAAACAGGCTGGTGGGTTTTGTTAGAGGCGTGACCACAATTGGACGTGTACTGTTCGGATGTCAAAGCAGCGTCCCTGTGAGGTGGGCTGGACTTTTTAGCTCCTGTTCGTGTTGTAGTTTTGTAAATACATTATCTCACAGGAATGATTGCATGCATAATTCCCCCAAAGAACTATGATGAAGATAAAACCAGAATCAGGGCTTAACCAAACATCACGTTGGTGTGTGTCCATCACACCTCACAAGATAAATATGCTGCATCCTTGACATTATGCAACTCTCTCCAAAGGTGCCAAAGAGGTGAATGCAAGCGGGAAGACATTTACAGTACGGAGCTCCCTGCAGCTGCATGTGGACAGAAATGATGATGGAGTGGCCTACACCTGCAAAGTGGACCATGTGGCACTAACACAGACACCGCAGCAGGCCACTGAAGTACTGGAGGTCCACTGTGAGTGTACACACAAAGACACACATACCCTTTACTAAATCGCCTTCATAGAGATCGTTTTACAGCTGCAGAATCCTGTTAGCTGGCATTCAACCTAATCAAACCCACGTTGCACTGTTTATAATTCTGTTATTTTAAAGTTTGAACATCTGGTAAGACCTCATAGTAACCATCATTAATAAATGGTAAATTTATAGGTAATTAACCTTTAGTTAAAGCTGCAATATGTAATGTTTGGCCAGCTGTCTAATTCATATTCCAGACAAAGAGGGGTCAGCAGATCACCAGAGTAAATGCCTAATGCTGCTAACTATAGCTGCTGTTAGCTGGCTAGCTCTGTTGGCTGTGCATCTAGCGGTCCACCATGGGAGCTCAGAGCACCAGGGGAGTGTAGCAGCAACATAATACCTCAATGTCATAACGAGGAAATTGCTTTTCACATGCTTCTTATAATTTTGGTTCGTCAAATAAAAATCTTACATATTGCACCTTTAATAGTTATTTGACTGTCTAAAAATAATGAAATGCTTTATAAGCCATTTATTAAGCAATTAATTTCTGTAAAGTTGCAAATGACGTTTATAAACCTTTACAATTGCTTGATAAATGTTTTATAAAGCATTTCATTGTTTGTTAGCAGCTATTAATAGAAGTTTAATTAACATAAATGCCATTAATTAATGATGGTTATTATGATAACTTATATATGTGTATATATATGTAATTTAATATATATGTGCGTGTGTGTGTATATATATATATATATATATATATATATATACATACATATTACATAACATTTACAGTACATTTGCTTTTATCACACTATATCAAGCTGGTCTAGACATAAATTAAATTGATTGTCGATTAAAATCTCCATGTACTTAATTTGAATCATTACAATATTCTTATAATGAAAAATCATAAATTAGAGTTCTTTTTTTATTATATCTTATTAAAACTGTCACCAGGTGACATCTTCGATAATTATATTTGAATATTTAAAAAATCGTATCATTTTATTCAAGGAAAACTCAAAACGGAATTTACTATTTTTGTCTCATATCTTATTGCCATTGGATTTTTTTTTTATGCAAATCATTATATCACATCACAATATGAAGCTAAAAGTCATCTAAATGTTAATGTTTTCCATATGGACGACCTCACTTCAAACCTCCTCTGTCTTTTTTAGATGCTCCTCGTGTGGAGATCGTCCACTCCCTTGCAGTCCCTCAGGAGGGTCAATACTTAAAGCTGGAGTGTGTGTCCAAAGGCAACCCTTCGTAAGTCACTCACATTCTGCATTAGTTGATGCCATCCTTTTATATAATGCATCAGAAAGGTACATGTATCATGTCATGTCTCTCTTTCACATCCTCTAACCTCACAGGCCGGATCCCGTGAAGTGGACAAAGGACGGGGGTGAACTTCCTGACCTGGACAGGATGATTGTCGAGGGGAGGGAGCTCACCTTTACTTCACTCAACAAGACAGACAATGGCACCTACCGCTGCGAAGCTGGCAACCACCTAGGGACCAGCAGTGCTGAATATGTACTCTACGTCTATGGTGAGTTCACAGGAAATGCTGCTGTGTAGGTAATCATGTTTTTTTTTTGTGATGACCTGCAAAGGAGCAGAGACAAATCTTCATCAGCCTGACACCAGTGACAGATGAAGGACCTGTAAAAGGAAAAAAAGATGAGGACGCAGGACTTCAACAATGCTTTATATAAATAGTGGAGAGTATAAACCCCACAGGCACAAGCACCAAACTCCATTGTAAAAAACAGGCTTTTAATACCTCCTGATCTGCATACTGTATCAGTGCTGTGAGTGATTAGTGGTACCATCTCTCACAGGGAGAATACGGGCCTCAGGTGACACAAATGCCACCAACGCCTTTCCTTAAATAAACCTGCGTTCCAGATCCTACACACACACACACACACACACACACACACAGACACACACACACACACACACAAATACACCAGGAGGGAAATGTGTGAGGGAGGCAGAATTTAGTGCTGCGTTGTCAGGAATATCACCAGGAAGGATAAGTAATTCCTAGTAACGCCAGAGGAGGTGGAGGATAAAGGGACTCACTGTAGGGAAAACAGATAGCTCATCCTTTTCTCCACTGCCATTTGTCTCTTGGCATTAAGTAATAATGCTTAAAAAAAGAGCAGAGCGGTGACACATCTCTTTTTCCCTCTGTTTTAGGAACAGTGTGTGATGAGGGACAAAAAAGCTGGTAGTTTTTGGCCAGAGAGACCACATGACTGGAGGCAAAAAAGAATTTCCCAAAGTGGATCAATAAAATATTACTTGATGATTATTACAGGCACCTAGGGGGGTGGTTCGTTTGCTCTCGTATTTAAAAGCAGACCTAATCTGATGGAAAGAAACGAGAGAAACAAACCTCTCACGTGCCGATTGCCATGTTTTCCAGAGCTCAAGTGATTTCTTGTGTGTTCTTGACTGTCCTTGATGGGTGAGTAATAACCAGATGTGGAGCTGATGACAGATGCAAGGTCACTATCAATAGTTCAGGATGTGCTTCCTGCTGGTCGTAGCCAAGGCCACAGCAACACATGAAAACCTCAGGAGTCAGGAATATTTATACATTAAAATTCTACAAATGCTAAACAACATAATAAATAACCCATTAGTGAAAAATCATAAAGTGCCATGAAGTTAAGTTTGATTAATTGATGAGACCATACATTTATCACTCTGCTTTATGTGCCTCCAGTGCTGTTCTAGATTACATTTAATGAATGTAGACATTTCACAGTAATAGCCAATGTTTACTTTCTGCATCTGAATGGCTGCAAGGGTCCCACGCACAGCCCAGTCTCACAGCAAAGTGTGTAATAGACACACAGATCCACTAAAGAACAGTGTGTGAGTGTGACAGTTTGCCTCGCCTCGGCACAAATTTACTGGGTGTATGAAGGTGCAGTAACAACAGTGGGCAATAATGATAATGATGAGAGCAAGAGACAAATGTAGTAGGAAGAGTCGTAAAATCTTTATTAACAAGTAGGTTTGGGTTGGTTCATTCACCCAGGCAACCAATATCCTTTCCTAAACCAAACTGAAGGAGTTTTGGTGTCTTTATTTTGAATGAGTTGCATGTTTGTCAATGCTCACTTGACCACAGAATGAGGCCCTGTCGTTTCACAGGTAGGCAGGGCCAAATGCGACAGTGACACTGGACTGATGGGTCTTTTACATGGCTCAGGTTGAGACTAGGTTGCCCAGCAACATAAATGTCATTATCTGCAACAAGAGCATGCTCAGACTTACTAACAGTATATCTTCAGACTCATTGCATGGTGTTAATGGAGAATATCAATTTCTGCCCTGGAATAGATGATTTTTTTATACATCAGTCTATGCTGTTGCTAAACCAAAATGATAAAAAATAATGTGATATCATCAATGTTTGATGTGCTGTGTACATCTATGAATAGTGTCATATGTGTAACTACAGTATGTTTAACCTGGATGTAAAACTCTTGAACAGAACTGTCAAAATGCAAAATAATTTCAGAGTAAACTGCCGGTAATGTAGGCCTATTATATCATATGTCTGCAAAGGTTTGTTTGTGCCTGACAAATGTGTAAACATGTATGTGTATGCGGATACCCAATGAAGTAAGAAGCAGATACAGTCGATGGACGTTGTATTGATTTTTACCATTGGCTTTCTGCATACACAGGTTTACACGTTTGTCAGTGCAGTCATATATTTTGCAGCTGCGTGGATGTGGAAAGTGTAATATCAGCTGGAATAGAACCATGGGCGTGTCTGCCGTCCATACCCCATAAGGTTGAAAGTTTGAATGTCAACCAAAACAGAAATATTGCCTATAGGTTAATTACTTCTCCAACAATAGACTCACAGAAGACTCACAGAAGGAAAAATTACGGCATGGACAGTCAAGCTCTTTAATAGATCCATGTTTCAAACGACTGTAAATGTCACATAAATATAATCTCATCCTCCAACTGTATGATTTTAATAGCTTACAACTTGATCTTCAGCTGGCAGTGCTGAGTAGAATTAAAATGGGTCAAGTAAGGACAAGGTAAATTCCCAGTGTTATACAACTCATAATTATTAATGCTGCCGTCACACATCGTTTTTGATTTTATGCTCATACGACAAAGTGGCAACAGTGACAAGACAAATGTTAAGATATAAACATTCTGCGTTTTTTGGTTTAAACTGTATGATGACTTTTTTCAAACCATTCTTAAAGTAGTAATAACAACTTTTACAGCTCTATTACTCAAATATTTAGCTAAAACAAATCACTTGCAGCTGCCATATTTGCATTCAAAGCCACAACACAGGTCGGGACTGAGGAGTGATACATACCATTTGATATTTATGGTACTTTTTCCTTCAAATTAAAATCTTGTGTGAAGGCTGAGATGTGAATTTCCCAAGCACAATTTACCACAGGTAAGCAGGGAGAGACTGATATCCATGCCAGTTAAATTGCCACAGTTAGCAGCATATTGATTAGGTTCACCAAGTTGAAAGATAAATAATGTAATTATCTCCTTTAATAATTTATTGGTCCACTAAAATAGGCTCATCAGCAGCCTTTATTGCATAAGCCTTGGAAGTTTCATCACATATTTCTGAGATTTGCACTTCCTCTCCTAATTGCCCCCACATGCCACGCTTTCTGTGTGCACCTAACAATTCCCTCAAATGCCAGCTGAATGTAACAACAAGAATAACCAACGCACTTAATGACAGCGAGGTTATTAAACTGACTAATTCTGCAGCACAAAGAAGGCAATTGGGTATGGGAGGGTCAAAGAGTTCTATCCAGATTCATTACGTGTTCCTTTGAAATGGCACCCAGTCTGTTCCTACCCTTCATTAGTGATTAGCACACCTTTTAGCCTTTTACAATTGCAGCCATAATTCTTGGAAAATACCTTTTTAATGGTTCCCCTCCAACGAGGAGACGTTTTCTCTCTTCCCTCTTTCCTGAAGACACGTACTTAGCTGCTCAGTGATTCACGCCTGGGCTGAAATGTCACAGAGACACGCAGGACAGTCGGCCCTGAGAAAGCGTACCATAGCCAATTAAAAGCTGTAAAAAAAAAAAAGCAGCATGGCATAAACATAAAAGCCAAGGTGGTAGTGTAACCTCATTAACTTTGTCACGTAATGTTTCAGACCCATTTTTCCTGTTGGTTTAACATGTGAGGGGGAAATATTTCCTTGAATGAAGCACTGTATCTGCACTGCTCTGTTATTAAACTGTAGAGAGAAGTCAAAAACAGAGCATAGTAATGCAGCTTGGCTACCTTTTTTTCAAGTCAACGTGGGTAATTGGCACCGATCATTTGTAATTTCCTCACTTCGTTTTATCCAACTCTCTTCCCTTGCACATGTTGAGAGCTTCCCGGTACAGGATCTATCCTCACAGACATCAGCAGACATTAGGAGATTCAAGGTTAATCCTGTTCTCCTACTACAGAAAATACCCTTACATTCAAAGACGGAACATTTTAATCCATAATGACAAAGAAAATATGGAGTGAGACTTTTCTTCCATTAGCCCTCACGCTCAGTATATGCTAAAGAGTAGTAACACAAAAGTGTATATGAGATGTTCAGCTATTTAACATCATTTCAAATATGACTCATGTGAACACTGACCCAAAGAGAATCATTAAAACGCACTCATACAAGAGGCTTTCAGTTTTGAAGTAATGGAGGTCATTTAAGGTTCGTAAAGTAAACAACAAACCATTTAGTCATAGGATAAAAATATATTTCAGTGATCCATGAAATGCACCTCTCTGAATTAGTGAGAAAGCCTTGCTGACCAGCAGAAGAGGTCAGCAATGCTTGAAATATTATTTTTTGTGTAGTGTATCATTTTGCATCAACAGTAATTCATTTTTGCTTTGTAGAAAGTTTTCAACAATCATATGTTTATGCTTTGAATTGTGTTATAGTTTTGCCCTTTATGTATTTCCCATCATTATTTAATGTTTAACTGCCCCTGTTTTGATTCATTTTTTGTTGTTGTTGTATTGTTTTTGTGTATATGTGTCTGTCTGTCCCCTCCACCAGACGCCCCCACAACCCCGCCTCCATCCACCACTCCCCCCCTACATCCCATCCCTCCAGATCCTACAGCCCTATTAGGCACCCACGCCTCAGACCCCACAGTCACTGGCAACAGAGGTACAGTACCACCCCACGCATCTCCACAACCCCTCAGCATGCAATGTATATTCCCCACTTACCTCTTACTTCCATCTGTTCTGTTACTTCTTTCTAAGCTACTTCGCTGCCTCAATCAGTGCTCCAGACATGGAGACACTATCTTCTGATACTGCGTTCACCTTTTTTTGGTCTTTTTACCCCTTCAGGACTGTAATCACAACCTGTATGTAATTTCAATGAACAAAGAAATGCGGTACATGTCCATTGAGATTGACTTGTTTGCCTTTTTACATTAAGGACCTTATTCCGTTTTTCTAAGTCTCTAAGACACTCTAGGTCATTGTATTCAAAAAGAGTCTAGCTGTTCAAATACTCCATCCACTGTCCCCTTGGCATTTCAAAGACTTCAGTACCTCTGTGCCCTGAAACCTCAAAGAAGCAAATGTCATGTCCAACTGAAAATGTCTGGCCACTGGAGACATCTCATCATGACTCCTAATGCTGTGTTAAATCTTGGAGAGTTCTGACTTGGAAGGCTCTTTTTCAGAGAGATAACATTGCGATTTTCAATTCTTAAAGAACCTTTTTTCTGAGGAGTATGAATGCTGTTAATGTTACTATCCTTTATAGCTTTATAGTATAAAATATGAATAAAGGGATGCCATCCCAAGCCATAAGGCTGAAAAGGAAGTGTTGGGGAGGTATAAGTGCTGAGGTTTTCTTACATTTCTGCAGAGGCTGAGGACATGCAGAGAGTTATGGTTATGGATTTAAACTTTAAAAATCATTGATGTGCAACATAAATTATCTTCCGATCGCCGCCCTGTAGCACTAATGCAATCCACACAAAACCCTGGACACAAGGAACATTTCTTAATTCATGAACTCCACAATATTGGCACACCGCATACAAGATTAGTTGTTGTGTGCTGGGTTGATGCCACCCAGATAGCAAAAATGTGCCAGACACATTTATCTGGCCCACATACCACATGGAGTGATGGCACTTGGGCAACCCACTCCTTTTTGCCAGATCTGAGCGACAAACGACCGCCCAAGTGCCATCCTTCCATGCAATATGTGGGCTGGATGAGCGTGTCTGGTGTGGGCCAGATCTGGGCCACAACGATTTTGCCAACTGGGCAGTCAGATGACAGGCGAAGGTGAAGGCTGAACCTGTGCTACAAAGACTTGCTCCTTGGAGGTTGAATGTCACGTTCCTGGTAAGGACAAAGCTCCATACAGTTTACCTCTGCAGTAATATTTGCTTGGAGACATGGTTTTGAGTGGGCCATTGTGTGACCAAGTTGTTGCTAGAAGGTCACAGATGCCTGTAATGGCTGAAACCCAAGAACCCGCTGGTGGCCACCAGAAACAGGGGAGAAGTACTGCTGAACTAGACTGGGGATATTGTCGGGTGATAAAGGAGAACAGTTTGAGGAACTTGTGAACCCTGCCAACACACTGAAGGCAAGGTTGGAAGAATTCAGGCAAGACTTACTCTTCCCTCTGGTGTAGTTCACTGAGGTTACTAGTTGTTGCCAGAAGGTCAGTGGTGCCTGTCATGGCTGCAACCCAAAAACTTGTTGGTGGTCACCAGAAAGAAGGGAGAAGTGCTGCTGACCTAGACAGGGGACATTGCCAGGTGATAAGGAGAACAGTTTGAGGAACTTGTGAACCCTGCCAACACACTAGAGGCAGAGTTGGAAGGCTTTCGGGAAGACTTACCCTTCCCTCTGATGAAGGTCACTGAGGTGGTCAAAAATGCCTCTAGTTGCTGGGGGGTATTACACTGCTCACCCTTCCTAGTAGAGCATTGAGCAAGTGGCTTGAAAGTAATACATTGGATTATTGTTAAACCTTCATTCAGGAGGAGCAATGCAGACTTTGTTGGACTGTTGGACCAGGTTTTTACTCTTGCAAGGATACTGGAGTGTTCAGTGGAGGTTGTGCATCCATGGACGAGTATGGGCTCCTTTGGTGTCTTGGGGGAGGTATCACAGGAATACAAGTGCTTGGTCCGTTGTTATGAGTAACCCAGTCTTGTATAGTTGGAGTAAAAGTTATTAGTGTTCTTAACAATAATCTAACATTGTCAGTTGTGTCTTGTCACTAATTCGAGTGTCCATTTTGGTGACCTCACGATAGCAGCTCTGCTTAATGTCGATAACGTAGTTCAGTTGTCTTCTATCACATGCTAATTTCTCTTTACTACCTTATGTTTGCCTCAACCATCACCCACATGCACTAGTTTTGGCTAGTCAAATGGTTGACATTAAAAGGGATCAGTTGAGTTTTCTTTAAGAGTCTGATGAAGTGCCTGGATCTGGCTCAGACTTGGGCAGGAGGTGGACCGTCAAAGTGCCATCCACACTTGGTATGTGGGCCGGATGAACATGTCTGGTGTAGGCAAGATCTTGGCCACAACAATTTTGCTATCTAGGTTTGGGCGTCTGACCAAGATGCATACTGGGAGTAGACCCTAGGGCAGACCACAACAATGCCAAAGGTGCTAAATTGCATATCCCACCTGGCTTGTGAGAGCTTCAGGATCCTTCCGGAGGAGCTGGAGGACATAGCTGCGGAAAGGGATGCTTTGGTATCACTGCAACCATGATAAGCTGTCGTAAATAGACAGATGGAATGGATTTCACAAACCTATGGGAAAGTATAGTTGCTCTGGCCTGTCTAAAATTTATGCAAGGTAAATGTTCTGACTGTTATCTTTTATTCTAAGCTTTACCTTTGTAATCCAAAGTGAACAAAGTTTGACCGTCTTTGTTTAACCAACATTAGATTTCTTAGCAGCTGGAGAGGAAGTGGTGAAATATAACAATTACTTTCACAGGATTTCAAAGACGTTTGTGTGACTAAGTGGCACAATTAATCACAACCTTTATCGCAGAATAGCTTGTACAGTTTGGCAAATCCTACTTTGGATAAATGAAAATTACCATTTTTTGGTTGAATTGCAGTTTTTCTCGTGACTGTCTCTTTGGCTGCTGCACCACTATGACAGTAATGCTGACATGGCTGCATGTCTGTTACATTACAGTGATATGTCAGTCAGAGTTTTTGAGTGGCGTGTCAATTTAAAACTAATGTGCTCTGATAGGCTGTATGCCAGGGACTTTGCTCACTCATATATCATCTTGGTCACGGTTTTCTAAAAGTTGTTAGGATTAAGTATGTGTCTTTTTCTAAGGTGATTGTGTAAACAAAACTATCTGTAGCACATACATTTATTTAACATATTAAACACTTTCTCACAAAGCATAGTGCGAAACATAAACACTGAATTCAACCTAAAAATAATAATCTGAAAGACTCCTGACACTGATCTCCCCTCTTCATCCTAAATTCTCTGCATTTTTTTTTTCTCTCCAACTTCATTCATTTTCATCTATGTGTCAGTTTTCTTGCCGTACAGATGTAGCAGAGTTTACCCTCTGTCTTGTCTCCGCTTTTTCACTCCCTCTCTCCAGTCCTCTCAACATCATGGTGCTCCACAGTCTCATTCACTCAGAATAATTTCCTCTCATCACCGCTGCTTTCTCTAAATTACCATCTTTAAAGTCCTTCAGGAGTCTTGACTCCCCCTCTACCTTTCCTCTGCCTTCTATCAAAGCTTTTGTTTCAATTTTCCCTCACCCGCTCCTCCTCTTCTACCCTCACAGCTCTCTGAAGACCCTGTTAGATAACAGGCTTCCACACGTTGTTAGATATTCCTCATCAGCGTGTCTCAATTCTTCTCTGATGTCTGTTTGTGTAGTGCAGAGACACAAGAGGAGCCGAGCCTCTCTATGTATCTTCTGGGAATCTAAATATCAGACTCCTTCACTGCGTCCCCAGTCACAGGATACTACACTATCTGCTTTCATGTGTCTACTTGATTTATTACCAGGTCTTTTCACAGGCTCTGGATGAAAGCAAACAACAGTGGAGCTGTACCAGCCCTGTGACGTTTTGGCTTTTTAATAAAGTTGTCTTCCTGTGCAGATGAAATACACATTGCAGGCTTCAGCACTATGGCCTGTAAGCAGAATAGTAGCATATCATATACCTGATGAGCTCTTTCAGGTGCATTTTTTCTGTTCTGCCATATTTCTCATACTATCCTTGCATCTTTCATGTCTTGCCCATCATTAGCACATTGGATTTTTCTAAACAGTACCAACAGTAACAAGGCTGAGGTATCTTCCAACAAGAAATAGCATTTGCAGGGAAGAGATAGCAGTTGAAAAAAAAGACAGCGAGAGAAAGAAAGACAAAAGATGGCGTAGATAAAAACAATAAATTAAATTTAAATAACAGTTATACAAAACATACTGTCACAGGAGGGACTCTAGATGCACAGTTAATTGGTTTCCATTAAATGGAGGATTGAGGGGCCTAAACATCACCTTTCCCAGCTTCAATAAAGTAAAAAGGGCACTTTGCCATTGCCAAGAGCACAGAAATTTCTCATAAGAAATAACAGAAAAACTGTTTTAACTTTGGCAGAACATACTGTTTTCATGTAGCATCCCATCACTCATGGTAGTACGTTGTGTGAGAACATTTTTTTTCAAGGTTTTGCTTGAAAGATGTGAGGACGTCAGGTGCTAGTGTAGTAGATACAGAAGCTGTGATTTGTATCAGTCCTCTTATATCACTTCATTCATAGAGCAATGCAACGTAAACAGAAGGTAATGCCCCAATTGGTTTTCTTTTTTTCAACAAAAGTGCAACACAACTGTCGTAAATAGAAATCCCAGGTTTTCTGTAACAATTTGTCAGATGTAATGTAAAATATGTTCTACAACTACAAGCAAAACACCACACGTCATTTTAGAGGCATTTTTGCCATGTAGAAGTCAAAGTTGGCACAAGCAAGCAGAACCGTAGTGCCAATGTCAACCTGAACCAGACGCGATAACACCTGGCTTTAACATGCTACCGGCTAAACATCTGTCGCAATAAGCCTACTTGCCTTGTGATCTAAAACTAGCAAGTTGACAACTTTGCAGCCAAACATAAGACATACAACTTAGTAAGCCAGCTAATGTAACTTACTACTCAACAGCAACATGACCAGCTCAGTGTCTATCTTGCCGCCTTTTATTTAGCAAAACTGTCGCTTACAACTAAAGCCAGTCAAAGATTTACTCTAGTCTCTTGCCACTCGCTCGGTCACTCTCTTTTTCTTTTCTTAACTTCCTCCGTCAAAGTCCTCTTCAGACTTTTCGGAGAGGCGGTTCTGCTACCGCTCCTCCAGCTCTGGTTCCTTCTCATATTCTAGCCCTGTACCTGAAAACCTCCTCCTCCTGGTGGTCCAAAGCTGCTGCGATAGCAATGTAAACACACACATTCTTCAGCCGTGCTCAAAGCAGGGTCGGCTAAGCTAGCAAAGGTAATTTGCAGCTACACTTTGCATCAGTTATAGGTCGCTTTCAGGAAACTCTGTAAATCACAGAGTTGAGGCAGAGCAGGGGGACATTTTTTTTCCATGGAATATGATTGTTTTATCAAAATCAGTTATAGCTGTGTGTATTATTAAGTCACATAGCACAGAAACAAGTGATAGGAGTGATTAAAATTATATTGAAGCTGTTATTTTAACGTAAGATAAATACATAATGTTGCTATAAAATGTAACATAGCTACTCCATCAATAAAAACCCTGTGAGGTATTCATAGTCACTTGATTCTAGCACGGATTTAGAGATTAGGAAAAAAGGAATGGCCCATACATACAGGATCTGTAAAATTTAGCAACTGTCACATCATGAGTGTTGGTTTGTGTGTCTCAGGTAATCCAGTTGCAGTGTAAGGCCTCAAAAAATCCCTGTTACTATGGCAGCCAATGGAATTCGCAATTTTATACAGCATGATGAATACAAGTAACTACAGTCCAAGTTTATATCCATGTGGAAGCAGCCACCCGACTGATTGAGCCACCTCTTTGGACATATAGCTTAAGTATGCTGTAAGTGGAACATTTTGACTGTTGTTATTCAAAGATAATGTGTGTCTTCAGTCTCCTCGACCTTCAGTGTTAAGACCTCAGACATAATTGAGCTCCTGTGATGTAAGTTCTCTTTCAGAGTCAAGAGTGAGGTCTTTTTGGTTTAGTTTTAATAAGCCCTGTTAGCTACCATGACAACCACAGGCCAATGTGAAAGCAAGGTGACGTCGCTGGTCTACATATTCTCCATGACAGAAATGTAAGGCTAAACCATCATTAGGCCGAGGGACACTGGATGTTTTATGAATTCAGCATATAAAACCTTTACATTAGCTTAAATAAAGTTTGAATCACTACGAAATGTATGATAGTTTCATATTATATTGAAAATAAGTTAACGATTAGTCTGTGTCTAACCAAAATATGTAAGACATGGTTATTGAGCTAAGCTTTGGACAGCTACACAAAATATACTAAATAGTACATTTACTTTGTGACACAAGCTGCTCATTTATTACCTTCTTAGGGCTTCTTTAACAAGGAAAAACCTGAATTTGGGATTTTAGAGAACACTGAGTTCCAGACGCACCACGTGTACGTTTTTCACTTTTCAGATGTTCCAAATATAGCCTTTAATTCAGCATTGAGATATCATCCCACACAATCCACGAATGAGAGAGAGAAACAGTATTTGCATGAGAGGCATAAATTGGCCACAGAGGTGAAAACAACTTTGTCCATAGCAATGAGTTGTTCTCTCACTTATAGGATTGAATGTTCAGTATTTGCAGAAATGCGGCGTTATTTTACAGTATGGATTTACAATAATGACTTCTCACTATAATAATAGCTTCTTTTAGATCTAATTTTGCTGACGTGGTGCCAGTATGCCAATGCAGTAATGTGCCTTTTAATGGAAGCATTTATTCATCCTTGCAGGAATATTAGTGAATGAATATTTCATACTGTAGACTCAGTGGTTCTAATGGGAAATGTAAATTTGACAGTGACTCAGGCCTTTAATTCTAACTGTTGTTGACCTTTGGAGTGTAGCTAGTGTACAGGTATGCAGGGGCTTCCTCTGTTTTTCATCCATGCTGTATAATGCCAGGACTGAATGCAGGACTGCAGTCTGTGATTCACTTTATTAATGAAGTGCTGGCATGTATGCCCAACACACACACTGCTTCAGTAGCCCAGCCAGCCTTAATGGCTATAATAACTCTTTCGCTAAGTATCAGAGGTCTATGCAATGTCATCAGACCCCCCTTGCCACGAACACACACACATGCACTCTCCCTCCCCCCACCACCACCACCACCACCAGTGGTGAGTTCTCTAAAATTTGCCAAATGCTTTTCCATGGCTTGCAAATTAGCTTTGACCTTGGGAAGCTGAAAGGTTGAATCATGCGCAGGGGTTTCTTTGGTGTTTAAAATATTTACTATTCGCTTCTCATAATCAGCATTCGTGTGGCCAACCCCAGCCCCCAGTAGCCTGATATTGCCACAGAAAAAGGGGCCCAGTGCCGAGAAGACAGCAATTATTCATGCCTAGTGTCTCTGCCAGTGGAGAAGACAGAAGAACTGAAATTATATCCATCTACCTCCTGCAGAGTAAAAGTCTTTTCTTTGCTCCATTCGATGATCCCTGAGAGGAACAAAAGGCATAAGCAAAGAAAAGCACCAACAGCCTTTAGACTCTTAATCAAAGTGTATACTATGACTTGGAAGATATTGCTAAATGGTGTTCCTACCTGAGGTTTTAACTGTCAATGGGGACCAGAGGAGGTTAATCCCCAACTGTCATGGTTTTTATGGTGATTTTAAACACAAAGGGATCTTTCTTCTCCTCTTGAAGTTGATCGCAGTGACTACACACTCAAGGAGAATTCAGGAGCAGAGGCAGGGGATTGGTCAGGGTTCAAAAGTTGGGATTAGTCTGAGCTTTCTCCCCTTTTCAAGTGAGCGCTGGCCAAAAAGCTGCATATGAAAGGTAATACATTAAAACAGGACCACTCTTAACCCGGCTTCCTGAGAATTGAGCCAAGCGATCTATGCTGAGGCTCAACCCACTAATCTTTAAATTAGCTGCTGTTTTAGGCAACAGTAATGACCTCACCTGAGGGTTTCTCTCTCAGGGACTGGAGATCAAACCTCTGCCATAAACAACAACATGCAAAACCACTTTTGTTTTACCTCTGAAGATATTTTGAGATATATTAGAAAGCAGGAGTAGGGGAACACACATCTTTTGTTAATGTAAAATCACAATAGGTATGGTATATATCTGCAAAGTTTAAAATAATTGCCTCAAACTGTTCATTTGCCTCGATCAGAGCTGCTGTCTTAATGAGCTATCCAAGAGGATGAAACCATTGGGATTTGCTTCATAGAGTTATCAACATTGGAAAATAAACAATCCACTTAATCGGTTCTTACAAATACTTTAAGGAGATTAGCCTGCATATCAAAAGTTTGCATTTGTTTAGTTCTCAAACAAAAAGACGAAGCTACAAAACACAAGCTACAGTATATGCCAGAGGTCACGTATACAGCAGTATTATTAAAAACTTAGATTACAAGATATTATAAAATATTTAATACTTAGCTTTAATAAGAAATTTCAAATTAATAAGAAAACTCGCAGTACAGAATTGATGGGCTAAAGGTGAAATCAAAACCAAACACAAATGAGACAGATTACTCAAACTGCTTGATAATGTCCTTTTCAAATTTAAGGAGACTGTTGAAATATGAATCACTCCTGTTACAAATTATTTAGAATTAAAAGGGCAGCTTCTACTCCTCAGGCAATGTTTTATGTCTTTAACCTCACACTCACCTATTGAAGCTGCCTTAGACTGAGGACCAACCTTTTGTGAAAACTCAATAAGGGAAGGGACTATTTTTATTCCACGTAGGGATCTGTGCCTGCTTTATTCCATTGCTATTGATCTTGTTTTAAATGGAGGGCACAGGTTAGGCCATATGATGAGTAAAAGACATATTTTCTTGAGGGCAAGTGTCCAGGGCAGCTGATTGGTTGCTGTGTTTAATTCGGAAGGGCTAGGTTGGGGTTGCAGCATCCCCGCGGGGGTCGGGCATTGGTTAAATATCGAAAAGTACCGACCATCCTCTCTCCATTTTCTCACCCTTCACTCTGCAGCATAAAGCTGAGGATCACAGGAGAAATTAAAACATAATGCAAAGGTCTTTCCACTTATTGCTGGGCAATTATTATTGATGACCTGTCACATTAACTCGCTTTGGGGAAGAATTATAGCAACAATTTGGAATAAAGTGTAGAACAGAAAAGGAGAAATCATTAGATCCTGGGGCTAGTGTTATGAATTACATGTAATAGCCCTTCTATTCATTAAATCTCAATGGCAGGGGACACTTTCAGCAATCTTGAAGAAGCACTCTGTGCACACACGTGCACACGCACAGTTGAGGCAATCAACAATTTTCATTTGTTGACATTAGCGTTTTATTTGGTCCTTTATTAATTTTTCACTGCTTGTCACCCTCAGGGGATTGTTGGGCTTGTGGTAGCAACTTGCTTCCTCCATGATCACTCATTTCTGTGTGGGCTTCTGTTTCTGCTACTGTTCTTCTGCAGATGGCTCACACAATGGAGTAATATAGTTGTGATTAAGGGTCCCATATTTTGCTCATTTTCCGGTCCATACTTTATTTTGAAAGTCTACTCCAAAATGTTGTCATCTTCAAATGTTCAAAAAACACATTATTTTACTAAAACAGTCCACTGCTGCAGCACCTCTATTCACCCTCTGTCTGAACGCTCCATTTTAGTGTCTGTCTCTTTAAGGCCCCCTCCCAAAAAGCCCAGTCTTCTATGATTGGTCAGCTCTCACAGGAATGAGCAGGAAACAGCCACTGTATTTTTGCATCAGCTCTGCTGGGGGCATGGCTGTGGGCGGTGACTGTATAGTTGTGACATCACAACCTTACAGAGGGCCTGACGGCTCCTTTAAAGGCAGTTTTTGTATACGGCCTGTGCATATTTTTCAGTTGCTTTAGCGCTATACCATTTATATAATACCTAGACCTTTTAAAGGTGCAATATGTAAGAATTTATTCATTCAAAAATGTTAAAATTATCAAAAGAATTTAAGAAATAACAGTTTTGATGTTGCAACTTCTATGTATTGTTGCAGAGATAACCAGCTAGCTTCTGTGCTAGCAGTGTAAACGTCATAATTCCCCTGCTGCGCCGAGCTCCCAGTACAGACCGCTGGCTGCACAGCTAACTGAGTTAACTACCTAATGGTAGGTACAGTTAGCAGCAGTTAGCGGTTTCTCTATGATGTGCTGCCCTCTATTGGTTTAGGGTATGGATCCGACATGTGGTACCTTTAAGTAAGCACAGGTCTGACAATGATGACATCTCTCTGCATCTTCCTTGGTTGTATCTTATTGCTGTTTTGAAGAGGTTATGGATTTTGCCAAACATCGAGCTGTTGTGATAGATTGATTCCTGCATGAGACTTAATGAATTCATATGATTAATTATCTGGCTTTGCTTATAACTTCATGCTGTTACCCTGCTGACCACAATTTCTTTTCATTCGGAGAAGAGAGACGGAGGTTGTTGAATATTCAAGATAGTGTCCAAGTCCACGTGTGGGCTTTATTGAATGATTAGCAGAAGTAATTTGTTTTCAGAATCTAATTAATCCACTCTGACCCAGCAAGCAATAATGTGCAAGGACACACACACACACACACACACACACACACACACATGTCTCAGTAGCGTCTCCTCGTTTCTGTCTTTCTGACTATCTCACATGCATGGGTGCATTCATTCAAGAGTGTACGCGCATGTGTCTTTCGGCCCTCCGCTACAGCCTCCAGGGACTCTTTCATCTTGGCAGTAGAGCTAGCATTAGATGCAGATTGGTGAATTCCAGTCTCAGCCAAAAAGTTGGGCATAATTGACTCATCGAACAAGCGAAGTCTGCAGGCACTTTTCACCACTTTCTCTCCTTTACTTTCTCTCTGTTTGCAGGCACTCTCTCTGTAGCGTCTCTAACTTTCACTGCAGCAGAAGTAATGCCGAGTAATATGTGTCTCATTACGTTTCACATTTAATGATGTAATATGCAGTGTTTTTATGCCATTAGAGGTTTTATTTATTTGGTTTCTAATGTTTGGTCACAGTTTATTTCAGGTAATCAGGCCATATCTTACATAAGAGTCATTATCTAATAAATTCACATGAAAAATCATATTAACAGCAAAAAAAAGTCCACCTCACCTTCCAGGGCTACCAGAGATTTTGCAGTGTACCTCCTCTAATCTAACTTCTTGTTAATGCAAACTCGTATTGTCTACTTTAGCACAGTGATATGCTCACACCCAAAGATTTTCTGACCCACATCACAGACACAAGGACACTGCAGCTGTGTAAGCTCATGCTTAAGCTAGCTGCTGCTTTATTGATCTGAGCAACTGAACCCATTGCGTCATACTGGTCTATCTAAGATAGAGGGAGGAAAAAGTGTAATCCAAAGGAAGAAAAATATATCCGTAGGGATGAATTTTGATATTAAAATAATAATAGGGAGATGGAGATGTATGTTAATCCACAGTATGGAGAGGTCACTTGAGTTGCATATTGATGTGATGGATTCAAGGATGCTGCGTCTGATCATTTGAGATCGTTCATTTAAAAATGACTTTAGATGAAAGGCAGTGCAGAGGCATGGTGGGGTGTCAGGCCCAAGAGATGCTGTAACAATACTTTCCAGATAGGCAGGAGTAGAAATTTGTGTCATGTTATGTTCAGTTTATTTTCTCATTCAGACAACGCTGTTTGAAAGAAAAAACGAATATAGACAAATTTACTGGTATATCCTTATTACAGCTTCAGATGATTTAGCAAATGATCTTACATTTGTGTTTATCTTCTACAGACAGATCTTCTTTGTCAATTTAAGGACAGTGAAGTATCATCAAGGCAAACTTTTTGATATTCAAATTGCCCAACCGCTCCATTTAGCTTCCTCCTTACAGTAGATTTTTAATAGACTACCCCTTCACATTTTTATGGATGTAAAGGAAACTAGAGTTAATCGCTTGAAGTATGATTTTGCAGAAATTAAAGTCAGATCAGGCTGGTATAACGATGGTGATGATCTGATTTAAAGAGGGGGTGCAGCTTTTCTTGTATGCTCATCATTTCCTTCCAGCTGAGCCTTTGATGGAATATTTTAGCTTTCACTTGAACTAATAATGTTCCTTTGCACATCATTTCCAAATCTATATGCCACCTTTTTGGAACCAGTCAAGGACTAATGATTGCTTAGTTTAGTCACATTTCAGTCATGAACACAGCAGCCACACATGCTTTTATTTTGAAGTACGGTATAATTTACATTCCTTCCAGAAATGTAATGATTAATGTAATTTAATCTGACCAGATATTATGACTCTAAATTACATTTTCATCCTTGAAACATCCTTTTTAAAACCCACAAAGTATCAATATCACATATCCTTCCATGGTAACCCAGCATCAGTGAAACAGATAAGATGTGGAGTTTTAGGCCAGTTAAAGAGTAACACTTTTGGTTCAGTCTGGCCAAGCAGTGGCTCACAGGAGCCCTGAACCCCTTTAATTTATTAAACAAGCCCAACTCGCTAGCCAGGCGACAAGGAGAGTGTTATAAATATTAAAAGAGGAGTTTGCTCTGCCACGCTCCCATATTAAATCACACAGAGAAGAATGTATGTGCCCTTATTAAAAGATAATGTGTTTTGGACCCATAAAAATGTATAACCCTCCTCTCTAGATCCCTCTTTTTCTTGTCGCCTTTCATTTTTTCCGTCTTGCTCCAGCTGAAATTTCAGCCTTTTCCTGTCCATCAATCTGTATTTTTTCATTTCCTTTCTCTGTGTCTTCGCACACCCTTGTTGTATTTTTCTCCTTCTGTGAGTAGCAGCGGACCAGAACAGAATACATAAGAACACAATAGATGAACCATGTTTTGCGGTCACTCAAATGGAAAGTATTTACACGCTGTAAGTTATGATGAATTTATGTCACAGGCTTCTGTTGCTTCATGAGTTAAGTGAATACTCCAATAAAAATATAGTACTGTATCAAATACCCTTTGGCTTCAATGGTGCTTTAAAGTAGTATTCCACCGCTGTCGGACTCACGATGGACAGTTTTGTATTTGTTTTTTTAAAGATTTAAATGATGTAGCTAAGGGGATGGTATCTTTTTTCACGTGTTCTTCTTCATTGTCAAAACCTGGATCATACAATAACCACAACACAACTCGACCGCTGACAGTTCAGTCAGGGATTCCTGTCTGTCAGCAGCTATTGTAGCCTTGAGCTGCTGGCCTCCAGCAGAAATGAGGAGCAGGCTATAGAGCTAAGCTCACTTATTTTAAACTTCTCACCCCCTAGACTTTCTTCATCTTCAAACTTGAAGTCTTCAGACCCAACCAACACTGACATCACTTGAGGCGATCAATCTGACTTTACACAGCTCTCTCTAGAGCCAGAAAAGGCTTGATACAACTATTTTTACACATAGTACTCCTTAAGACCTGTAAACAGACTTTGACGGGTGAAATCGGAGGAGTTGTGTAGCAAGCTCCTTGAAAAACAACTGCGGTAGTCAGACTTGATTTATAGTAGCTACAAATTGGTGATGCAAGTCACGGCCCCCACAAAAAAAAGCATTACATTAAAACATCTGTAGAAACTTCTCAAATCACGACTGCAGCATAATCAGCTTCAAACCATATACTCAGTATTTGGAAAACAATTGCCACTTTGCCAATAAATCACTAAGTATGCTACTTCTGGTGGAGCTTTGAAGCTATGAGGAGGTGATGGCATGTGTCTCTTAAGTGGTGCAATTAGCAATGTTGTGGAGTGTTTGGAACATACTGAAGGTATAAATTAACAGTGAAAAAAAGTGAATTATCCCAGATTATGTACTGATACCTCTGACACATATTCTTAAAGATGTAATATGTAACATTCCTGCATCAAGACGTCTAAATACGACAAGACTTTGATTATTGATTTTGTTGAATTGTGTACTTACATTATCTTAAATCTTTCTGACAATGTTCAGACCCAGAGAAATCCTCATTTGATTCCAGGTAATGTAATCATTTGGTCACCTGTCGCCATCACTTCCATAACATGTATAAAGCTTTAACTCGTCTGTGAATATTTCCATCTGAGTCACTTAGATTTTCATCAGCAGTGGTGGTTGACCACTCCCATGATCCCACCCTACTTATGTCTTGTTTTGATTGAGGGACCCCTCGCAGCGGAAAGTACATAAATTCTGCTCACGAGACAGATTTTTGGTGCCGTACTCCTTTAAGGAAGTGATGCAGCACAGACAACATGCTCTGTCGAGGGATTTGACTTACAGCCCAGCCTCTTGGAAGTGACACCAGCATACTGCATGGCCAGAGTGTGTAGTACTGTATAGACAGACATACAGTCCACTGTATGGTCATGGCTTGTTTGTGCCTGCACTGGGTTGTAACAGCCAGACTGAGGCGCAGCAGCAGGACAGTGTGTGTGTGTGTGTGTGTGTGTGTGTGTGTGTGTGTGTGTGTGTGTGTGTGTGTGTGTGTGTGTGTGTGTGTGTGTGTCGGTAAAAAACACTCACTGTCCTGACAGATAGAGGTGAAGAGACACAGCCATGTGTGTAACTAAACGCCTCGAGTCCTCGCCCTGCTGGGCCGTGCCAGGGGAACATTCCTCTACTGTCTGCTCCACTGACCAAGCAGAACTGCAGCACAGTGAAACCACGCTACACACGCCTGTGTGTGTGTGTGTGTCGGAATGAGAGTGTGTTTGTCCACTGGGAGGCGGTGAAGTGTGACGGCCCGGTCACTCGGACCATGGAGAGTTATGGAGCGAGAGCGAGCCAGCTGTTCAATTTGGCCACATGGGCGGACACAGAAAGAAAAGGAGAATACTGAAGAGAAACAGTGTCAATATAGGACGTGTGCTGTGTGTCTAAACCAGCCGTCTATCACTGCTTTGACCTGCTCTGACACTGCCATATTCTAACTATCACCAGCCCACATACACACACAAAGTGACAGGGTTGTATGTGGCATGGCCTGGCAGTCAGAGGAGGATAATGAGATGAGTGCTAATTTCTCAGGTGTCATGGACTGATATGAATAATACAGGCTATTCCGTTACCCATCACCCTCACTGCGTCAGCGTCGACGTTTTTTTAATACAGTGGATGGCGTCAGTGTCACGTCCCTACTTTTACCTTGAAAAGCCTGCAAGCCAGACTTTGTGGAGAAAAAAAGGGGAAAAATGGAAATGAGCTATTGTAGAAGTCAAGGGAAACCTTTGATGGGTCTTTGCAGCCTCACCATGCAGATTTCTTCGATCTTCGGGACTCTGCTATCATTTCGACTGCTTTTTTCAACACCTAGGGACCTGTAGCAACTCTCTTACAGACAATTCATTTTCCTAACAACAATCCTTCTTCCCCAAGAAAGAGAAAAAGATTGATCTTTCTTTTTTATTTTCTGTCTGATGATTTATTTACTGTGTACTGCTCCTCCACTGCCGCCCCGGTTTGCATGTTGGGGACTCCTGCGGCACCGTGGGAGAGGTGATCCTGAATAATTCACTTCTTTTCTCCAAGTCCCTCTTTCATTCTCTTTTTCCTTCATTTTGCAGGGCGAATGTGTGTCTGCCTGTAGCTGCTCTTTGTGTCAACATGGTGTCCGTCTCTCTCCCTCTCCCCCTCTCTCATTTTATTATTCTCAGAGAGCGAGGCAGCTCTGCTCCGACTGCATGATGTGAAAGGAGAGAGGAATGACAGCAGCTCATTAGAGCAGGAACGAGCTGGAAATAATCTTCTTTTTCCTCCTTGCCCTGTTTTGTATTGTCTGTCTTTTGCTGTTCCTCTGCCCTCGCTCCCTCACCTCGCCAACCGACGCCTTCATCTGCTCTTTTTGTCTGTGTCTCCGTCTCTCCTCAGATCCCAACGCTGTGGGGCAGCACAGCACTGACCATGCCTTGATCGGAGGAGTGGTGGCCGTAGTGGTCTTTGTCACCCTGTGTTTAATCATTGTTCTGGGAAGATACCTGGCCAGGCATAAAGGTAAAACCACAGTGGACCAGACCTGAGTCTCTCAAGGCTTATGGAACTAGTGGAGCATGTTGTACCTGTCCCATTACACCTGAGAGTCCTTCCCCAATTCCCAAGTGACAAATTTTAGGACATGCCTGCAGAGGTGAAAAAAAAGAATGAAGGCTGAAGTCCTGCACACACAGACTGAAGCCAGTAGTGCACACACAAGACTCGCTTGGTTATTTTTTGTGTTCATTGTGTTTGTTTTGAGTATTAATATCATATTAGAAATCATAGAGAGAAGTGCTCCTTACAACCCCTCAGCCTGAGAATCATCACATTTGTTTTTTTGTATTGTTTTTTGTATAAAAGTAATCCAGTGGTAGCTGCCTGAACATCCGGGGGTAAAATGCAATCAGAAACTGCTAATAGCTAGTTCAGCATACTTGTTTTAGTGCCAATCTCGCCTAAATCTAATGTAATAAGTCTAGTCTATAAAAAAAGGGCCCGAGTTGTTGCCCGCCGCGTAACTCACTGAATCCATCCATGGTGGCATTACACTTCCTATTTACATCGCCTGGAGCATTATAACCACTCAAGTTCCAAAACTAAGAGTATTTGTATCCCCCAAATATGTAGAAGTAACAACAACAAGAGTCTCAAAAACCTATAATACCAGTGGTTTTCGTGCTGCACTGTCAATCTAATCTGAGACTCGACAACAAAAGAAGTAAGGCGTGCTCTTTCTGTATTAATTAACGAGTAGGCCATTTCTAGGTTAATGGTTAGTGTTAATGGTTAAAGTTAGCCAGTAATGCCATATCTAACCAAAGGTTCTCCATTTATCTAACAATTCACCTCGAACAAATTAGTTAAATATCTGCTTGTCTAATGCAGAGATGTGGACTCATGACTCAGGTCATTGTGATTTGATGACTTGTAACTTGACTGGACAGAAAATAAATTACTTGAGACTTGACTTGGACTTGGATGTTAACTAATGGGGACTTGACTTAGTCCATGATTCTAATGAATGTTTTCAGACATGATTTTTAGTTTTTTAATTGTCAGTATTTCACACTTAGAAGGGATGGGTTATTGATTGAGAGGAAATCAAGAAATAAATAAGCTTTTATAAATTATTCATTTATTGTTTGACTATGTTAGTTTAACTGAATATCAATTATTAAATACATCATAAAAATGTATTTCTTTGTCATTATTTTTGAACAGGTGAGATAAATCTGTCAATAATATCATTATTAGACAGGTACTTGTACCTTATCTTTTCTCTTTACACAGACTGGATACTGGTGGTCTGACTACAGTGTCTTGGTTGGGGAAAAAGTGACTTGACTAAGGATTTTTCTTGCCCCAGAAAAACTGACTTGGGATGTACTTGAGACTAGGACTGAAAGACTTGAGTCACATGCCTGGTCTTATGTAAATTAGTTAATTAACGTAAACCTTTCACAATGACCAGCACCTCTAAAGTAAATTCAGAAAAACAAAACTACTCCTTTACTCAGTCCATGGTTGCTTTAGCTAGGATTGCCGTTCCAGCTGTTTGTGAGACACTAACTGCTCTTGGGGCTCTGCTGCCCCGTCTCCTCAGACAGAGTGCAGAACTCTGAACGCTATAATCCAACAGTGCTCCAAATAACAAAGTCCAGTTTGCGCAAGAGTGCTCTCTCTGGTACTTAAAACTGTCCTAAAACATGTAGGGTACAACTCTCATGCAAATTGAAAATAACAATATGTGGCATTCATGGGTAATACATGTAGTGACTCTTCTAAAAATAGAAAAAAAATAAGGGTATAAAGCCTAGGGGTCGCAGTGAATGGTCAGTTTCCAACACTGATGCAACAAAACTGAGTCCTTAGTTAAAACTGAGTGCTGCATCACATTATTTGGATGTGCAACTTTAAGCCTCGACTGCTGTGCCGAGAACAAACAGTGTTTGTTGATGCATACTTTTACACACGTTCTCTCTGCTGTATTTACATATCCTGTACCATCCTTGCTTCTTAGAATACTGCACATGAATTATGTAGCATTACCGATGTTGTCTTCAGATGTGTTTTCTCCGCCTCGGGCAGCAAACACCATGCAGGGCTGCTCCGTATTTGTTTTCCTTGATATAAGTTTGTTTTTCCGTTTCCTCAGGAACGTACTTGACAAACGAGGCCAAAGGAGCGGACGATGCACCTGACGCCGACACAGCCATCATCAACGCTGAGGGCAACCATGCACATGCAGAAGAAAAGAAAGAATACTTCATTTAGACTGCAGGGGGAGCTGTGCAGCTCTCTCCCCTCCCCCCTTTCAATCTCTGTATCTCTTTTTCTCTCTCTCCGTCTCCCCCTTTTCTTCTCCACCTCCGACCACTGCCCCCGTGGTGTCAACGTGGCACCAGCAGGCAGTCCACAGACAGAGAGGTTCCCCAAGTGTTTTCCTATTATTGCCTTTGTTGAGCCCATTTCTATCATTTACATCTTGTCCTTTATTTCCTTCTTTATTTTCTGGCAGCCGGTGTTCACAGGCAGCTTGCCGGTGCTGCTGAAGGTGTCCCCTTTCTCATAATGTTCCTCATCTTTGACATGAATGCCTGGAAGTCTGTATATCTACCATGACTGCTTCGTACATCGAGCCCTTGTTCATCCTTCCTCCGAGCAGACACATACTTCTATATCGCCCCTTTGTTCACACACGTCCACAAACACATATCATATCTCACATCAACACGGTGCCTAAAAATACAGACGCCATTGAACTTCTGTCAATGCCTTCATGTATCGTCTGTCAGTAGCAATGTAAATGCTTCGTAGATGGTTCGCTGGGCCATCATTTCATTGCTTAGCTCACAGCTTTTTGATTATGCATTGCGTCTTTTTTTTATTATTTGAATGAGAAAAATCTTTGCTGTTTACGCCTTATACATGTCTATCACACTGAATATGGTACTTTTAGATGATCCACCTCCCCCCGACCCCGTCCCCCTCTAAATAGACTTGTAATTAAACAGTGGACCCTTGTAAGATAAGAAGAAGGTTTTGTGTAACACTGTAGCAAGGTTTGTCAGATAAGTGTATAATATGATTTTCATTACTAGGGTAGGGGTAATAAAAGGGTAGTGTGGTATTGTTTAGAGCAGAGAATACACAAAGATGCTAGATGAAGCATTCCATCGAATAAACTCAATCCAGTATATAAAACCATTTGCTAAACCTGCTGTCCCTATGTACTTTTTGTCTGTATATTCCTGCACTGTCCAGGCTGCAGTTTAGCGACAAACACCTTCAGTGTCCTCTTGACAGCTTACAGTAGTTTGTGATTCACATAAAGGGTTCAGGTGTACAGAAAGAGTCAATCTCCTCTCTCTAAAAGTTGTATAAATTGTATTGAAATGAGTTTAGCTTTTCACTTTGAATTATTTTTGTTTATGTTTGTGTCACATCGGAATCATTTAGAGTCTTAAGGGACCCCGTGAAATGTGAAATGAACCATTGGGAGTAAATAGAAACAAGTGCACAGTTACATCATGTGCAGGGAATTTAGTGTTAATTGACTTTTCCTTACTCTTTTAGAGCCGTGTCCACATGTACACAGGGATTTCTTAAAACGAAGATTTTTCTACATGTTTGGCCTTCTGTAAACACATACAACGACGTTTTAGGTCACTGCAAACAGAGCTTTCGGAAAACTCCGTCCAGGGGAAAGATATTTAGAAACACTGGACAGACTAAACTGAGTTTGAGGAAACGATGATGCAGGCATACATTATTATCAGTGCTTGTAGCATCATTAGCAAATGTTAACTAGGAGCATCTGTGATGATATTGGAGTATTTGAGTTTGCATGTTGACGGAATGGATGTTATATTGTCCAACGTTACATGGAGAAGGACACAAACGGACACTGGTAATGCAGTGATGGAAAAGAGAGACAAAAACGGCTGCTGACAATGTTTTGCTGACAAGTTATCCATGTTGATTCTGTGAAGAGCAGTCACGTTTCCCTGTCTCGTTCACTGTATTTTTCTGTAACTCAGCAACTGACCAGAGTGTACTCTCTGCTTCCTGTTTACGACGGCACGTGCATGCCCAGTGGCCACGAATGGCCATTAGATATGTGTTTTCAGGTGTGGTAGTATGGATGGAGATTATTTCTGAAGCGGTGCTAAAGTGCTCGTCTGAACAGAGATTTTTTTTTTTTTATGCCATTTACAAGAATACCTGTGTACTTGTGGACTAGGCCTACATTTTGGCAGCGTATGTTTCTACAAACCACGGATACGTTTCTTCTTAAAGTTCGACTTTCCATTTTATCTTATGACAATGTTGTTCTTGTGCTCTGGTGAGGTTTAAGGACCACTTGGTTAGGGTTCGGAAAAGCAGAAGGTTTTGTCCTGATTCTTCCGTTAAAAACATCCAATCCTTTCACGCTTACAAATGTCAAAACGCAGTCTTGAACAGTGGTCTCTGGCTTGGCAGCATTCTTGCCCAGCTGCAACATTGCCACCATCCGTCCAACCTCCTTGAATGTCACGAAAGTCAGCTCATATACATGTAATGAAACAACATATTAAATGTTTTGTAAAACATTAATATGGTACGTATGAAATTTGATTGTATTCTTGGTTTGTAGGAACATAAAATGCCAGCATTTCCCTGACTGGGCTGTTACTGCTCTTCTTATTTCCATTTTTCAGAGCCACTCTCCATGAACTAAACTTTCATTTCCATTTCATGGGGTCTTCAAGAGAGTAAAAAAAAAAAAAAAAAGAAAAGGAAATAGTGTGTGAATGCTGGGTCATAGATCTGCAGGGGCCTCCTTTCCAAAAAACTACAAAAATGAAGACAAATAGAGAAGCACAAAAATGTCTGAATGAGTAACTGTGTTCCCTTGCCAACAACTAGATTGCCTTGGGGAGGGTTCATCTATTCAAACGGGAAAGATGATAAGGCTGTCTTTGATTCAATTCTGGGAAAAATAAAAAAAATAACCACAGTACATCTTTTTGAAAATGTAAGCTAAATCATGTTTTTTATAAAAAGAAAATGTTTCTAATATTTTTTGGTTTAAATGGTTCTAAGCTCCCTGCTGTATATTGTGTCTGCTAAATTGTGGTTGATTGTGAAAATTGCTGTTAAATTCTGGATTCCCATATTCCTTCAAATTTGTATATTAGCCACCTTATCTATTTCCTTTTTTTCATTTTTCATTGCATATTGGAAAAACTTTTAAACAAATGTATTTTGTTTTGGCGCAAGGCATGTATATAATGTGTGAAAAACTAAACTTTGGTAATACACATTAGCATGTTTTTGTTTGGTTCTTTTTCATGTTTAATTTATTTGAACTGAAGTTATTTAAGAAGAGAGAACCACAGTGGAAGAGTGTTTGTAATTTAAGTTTGAGACAGTGGCTTCTTGTGTTTGTGGCGTGCTCGTTGTTGCTACAGATCAGAAGGATTTGGTGTAAAAAAAAAAAAAATGATTTAACGAAAAAAAAAATTACAAAACTCTGTGAAAGAAATCTGGAAAAATAATTATGGTGTCTTATACATTGGAATTCTAAGAAAATATACATTTGTCTTCACAAAATCCTCAAAATACAAATTGAAACGCATTAAAAGATACTTTACCTTCATGTTGGAGGCAACGGAAGTGAACTTAACACATCTTCGTAAACAACTTCTGTTTCCTTGCGTTTATCCCTGCCGTCCGTCTTTCATCAGTTTGCAGGAATTTGGCTGATTTACTCTCCTGTGAAAGAGCGATAAACTCTGTGGCCTCTGGAACTAAAGACTTAAAGGCAAGGCACTAATCCACTAAGAGGGAGCAAATTATTACCAAGGGCAATAAAATAGTGGGCCCAGCTGTCACCAATTGGATGGCCAATTTACAACATTATGCAAATAAGGTCAGCGAGTAAGGTCTTTCGTCGGTGCTATAACTCTGCTGGAATGAATCACAAGTTGGGAATCAGTAGATCGATCACATCAGTCACCTCACGTATAGAAATTTAGGTTGCATATTACATTTTGGATAATTAAGTGTTTTAAAAATGCAGTGCAAGTTTTGCCACAGTTTCCATATTTTAGTGCACTTCAGTCACCACAAACCTTCAGTAGATCCAGACTAAAGCGTTCTAGACTGGCTCTGGTCATTAGGAACCATCTGTATCACATGTGTGTATAGAGATCACAATGATGTAATGTCTTGTTTGTCTTTCTTTTTTACTTTTCTATCTAGTTATTTTAATTGTGTCTTAATTTTTTTTGTGTTGCTTTGTCGCAGGTGCATCCATTTTAGGAATAAGAGAGCGGTGGAATCGTTTTGTTGATTCTGAAGTCAGAGACACGGGCTGTTTTTATATTAATTGAACATAAATGAGCAGGTCTGCAGCGATGAATAGGTGTTTGCATCAGAAATGAAACAGGTGCCATTTACTGAATTATGCACTCTGACTAATTTGATGGGTATTTCTTAGTGAATGGTGAAATGTGTTTTGTTTTTCTTTCTAAAAAATCACATGTAAATATTTGTTTTGACACGAGCAGTAATGAGCTAATGTGTTGCAAATGGCTTTTGATGATAGTTAGACCAAACCTGAATCTTTTTTAATTTGTTATTCTAACAGCCTGGCACATACCATCATGCACTATTTTGCTATGACAGAATCAACTGTAGCTTGGGGTCAGATTTTAGTCGTATTTCTTTTCTTTGTTGTTGTTGTCGGTTGAAACTAAGCTTTAAAATTGTTGCCGCCTTGCTTTCCAACGTACTTCAGTTCCGATAAAGGTTCACTACGTGGTTTTGTAAAAGAAATTCAAACTCAGAATTTTAATATTTACAATATTAATGAGCTAATAATACAAACTCAGAAATATTAATGTTTCCATGACTGAATAAAGAAGCTGTTCTCAGAGGAAAATAACGTCCCCAGAACACTGTTTGAGGCTAGAAAGGTGGCAGGGTCCGCCACATATAAACAAAGTAAAACAGTGTGAAATTGTGTTGTTCTTTAAGGTCAGTTTGTTTACGAAGAGAGTTTGAAGATCAGTGAAGATTTTTTTCTTCTGATTAAAATTTCTCCCATGAAACTACATATTGCACCTTTAATACCCACCACATTATGGGCCTCTAATTTCAGACAGGCGGCAAGACAGTAAGAGCACTTTAATGGTAGCCGCTGTGCCAAATCCAAGTTCATTTTTTAGATTTGTCTCTGTTCGGTCCAAATGAACCCACTTTCTTTGACTGAAGGTGGGAGCAGTGCAGCTGACGTTATTTGTTTATGCAGATCAGGCAGCGCAATACTGGCAGTAATTTTGGCATGTACTTGCCAAAAGATCTGAATGTTGGCGGTGGCACATGCAGACCCGTACAAACCCCCACAAAAACAGACTTAAATGCACGTTAAATACATCTTTTAATGTGATTAGAGCAGGCTTTTATGGCTTAAATTCACGGGTGACTGAATCAAGATTCCTCTCAGTTGATAACACCTGCAGCCAGGAATCATGTGTGGGTTTACCTGTATTAAGCACCAGAAACACATTTTATTACAAGTCACGGTTGGTGTTGACCAAGTGCACTGATACCACTATTTTATAAAATAACTTCATATTACAAGATTTCAGTGAATATCTGTGGAGCTGTTTCTTTGTGCCTTGCGACTCTGCACCTCCACTTTCCTCCTTCAGCCTCCTCCTCCTCCTCCTCCTGCCTGTCTGCTTCTTTAAAGGAGGGATGAGACGAGCACATGTGATTGGTGATTATAGAAGCTCGTCCAAACTCCACCTGCTGGTACTGCATTATGCATTTATCCTGCTGCGGCCTATTCACCACACTGCACTGCCACAGCAGCACCTCTGGTCACAGAATATCAGACTAGCAAAAGTTTGCGCTCGCAATTTGTCCCCATTTTCAGGAAATTAGAGGCCCATATCAGCTAGAAACTCCGAATAGGAAGATAAAGGTTTAAAATACTTCTTGTTTACATTTTGTTTTAATGGTTTTATTCTCCACAGCGGTGATGATAGCATGACACAGCCCGGTCCAGTCCTCTCTGTCCTCCTCTGACCCTTCATGTGTCTTTGCTGTACAGTTCAGCTTCAGTGCACTTCTTTGTTCCTCTGCAATATTGACACTAGCATCAATCAGCCCAATGTCCATATTGTCACGTGATGGCAGCAACATGTGACACAATCGCATGTAGTGATGTTTTGGATCTTTTTTTGTTTTTTTGCATCTCAGGAATATATTTCATTTAGAGACTTTTTCTGTTTGTTTGTGTTCTGTCTTAAAAAACGGGGGTTTGTGAGCACTTCCCACTCTGCTAGCTCCTGAACGCTGACACCATGTATCTTGTTAAGTTTTAAGATTATCACAATGTTAATAAAATTATTCAGTGATTCTTCAGTAACTCTGTCATCTTGCTGTCATTGCGATATTAGGCTTAAGGAACCGTTTTTTGATATGATCACTGACTTGAAATACTGATATTTAGAAATATGCTGCAAAATAATCATGAGTTTCAAGGTTGATAGAAGTTGTGTTTATACACGGTGTTATCTGATTTTAGCTTATGGTGTGTAAGCAGGTAAATGCTTTTGTCCTCTATCATTATGTTTTCCTTGTAGCGACACACATCTTCATGTATATCGGTCAGTCACTCACGAAATACAGAATGTCCACAGTAAAGATCAGGATTAGAGCTAGACACACATGTTAGTTCAGCTTCTGATGTACCTTGGTGAAATAAGGGGTTTCATATCAAGCTGTGCTGAGAGGGCTTCATTCGATATTTAGCACCGTAACAGAGGTGTTTTTCTCCCATTGTCTGTGGGATTTATTATATTTAATTTAGAGGTTCGTTCTCATGTATGAAATAAAAATTGTTGAATAAATAGTTGCCAAAACATCTGTATAAGCCTGATTCTATTTTGTTTTAATCATGGTTGTCCTTCAGGAAGCCTCTTACCTCAATATATTCTGGTCACAGAGATAAGGACTGACGATACACTATAAATGCTGCTGCTTTGGAAACATCTCAAGAATCCACGCACACACACACTCAGAAAAACACAAGCAAACACATGCATAGACACATGTTCATGAATTTTTATTAACAAGAATAATTCATGTCAGTTGTGGCTCCCCTATCTATGCGCAGTGGTGGTATTATGATGCCGTTGGTGTTTGTCATGTGGAGCCTCTCAGCTGTATTTATGTTTATATTTGTTATACTTCTACAGTATAAGAACGTTAAAAATGAATTTCTGTAAATTAAGACAGAGTGATGGAGGGAAAGTCGCTGAAAAGAACGAGGAAAGCTCTGATCACATTAAAGGGACATTTCACCCCAAAATACATATTTCAGTGTGAGTTGCTGAGTTTTGGAGGTATCAGCCATAGAGATGTCTGCCTTCTCTCAAATGTGATGGAACTACATGGCACTCTGCTACTGGTGCCCAAAAAAAAGGGGGAAAAAAAGTACATTTGAAAAATTCAACAGCAATGTCTCTTTCCAGAAATCATGACCTGGCTACTCAAAAATTAACCAGGGAACTTGTTGTGAGCAGTTTCATGCAGAAACGATTTTCCTACTACACCTGCCAACCGTATCACAGCACAGAAGGAGGTACCTACTAATTACCTTGAGTTAACTTGGTCATGATTTCTGGAAAGACACATTGCTGGTGAGTTTTTCAAATGTATCGTTTTGGTGCTTCAAGCACTACAAGCCCAGTATCATCTGTTTTTTATTATATTCAAGAGAAGGCAGACATCTCTATGGCCGATATCTCCAAAACTCAGAAACTCACACTAGATGAAGAACAAGCTAGATGGACATATAACACTACAGGTAAGAGAAAACAGGATTTTGGGATCAACTGTCCTTTTAAAGTCCACACTGCTGGAAAAACACCTATAATATATATAGTTTCTGCTTGTCTTACTCTTTAGCTCAAGATTTCAAAAAGTATCACAGTAAATCCTACGTACTGAAACACTTGAGGATTCATCATCTTACAGTAATAGGATCTACTGTACATGTATTTGCTTGTAAAAGCCTTCAGTATTTGTGGTCAGATTTAGTATATTGGATTGGGATATGGCCAGTGGTGGAATAAGTTTTCAGATCCTTTACTTGCCTGTTGGTAAGATAGTAGAAATCAGGTCGGAGAGTGTCAATATTTGATAAGCTGGGAATGAGACTCAAAAAACAACTTTCTTACCAACAGGAGCTTTTAAGTAAAAGTAGCAATGCTAGACTGTAAAAAGTTCTCTGCAGCTTAAAGTACTGCATTCAAAACCTTACTTTAATAAAAGTAGGTAACTCTAATCAGCAAAATGTACCTAAAGTATGAAAGGTAAAACTACTCACCTGCACTCACTCTGTAAAATGTTCCCTGTCAGTGTTTTACTGCAACGCTGCATTGCTGTGTATGCTGCATTTTACTGCTGTAGATGTTTAAGACTGAGCTCATTTTAACTACTTTATATACAATTGGGTAGTTAAATCTACAGTGATGCATTGTATCCTTTAGACTATCATATGTTTGTAGCATCGCTGTGCTGTGAGAGCCACATACCTCTAAAACGCCTCCATGAGCTCAGAAAAACAGCCTGTTTTCAGCATTGTCACGATGCATGCTCCAGCAAATCCAAGAGGGTTTTTTAATATAAAAGTTTATTCAGCTTAGGAAGTAGGAGAATCTTCTCAGCTCATAAATAAACAATGAATCCTTCAGCTTATCACAGAAAAATCAATTTCCAAATCACCAAATCTGGAGTTACGTGGCTTCATTGCTAAGGGAAGGATATGAATAATTGCATGAAAATATGAAAAGCAAATAAAGCTGTCAGACAAATCTATCAGTAAAAAAGTACAATTTTTGCCTCTAAGATGAAGCACAGAGTTGCATAAAACTGAGAGTACAATGACATTGAATTTGTACAATACTTGAGGGCATGTCCGTACTTACATTTCAACACTGAGTATCTCTGGTGAAAATCCTTTAAATCCTGACCATGTTACTTTTACCTCCTCCGTTCCAACAACATGAAGATAGTGAGGAATGTGTGCAAGATGGAGCACATAAAGAGGGATATAAGAAAAGAGAGAGGGTTTGGATGCTACTGAGTCTGACAGACAGGAGGGAGGGGTATCCACCTATTTTCAACGAGTCAGAAGATGATGACTGAGGGGGAAAATTAGGTAATGGCAATAACACGTCATGTTAGACCGAAGAAAGCAGCTGCAATCAGCCCACCTGTCAGGAAGAAATGCTGCCTGGAGAGGGCTGCTTTTCTGCAGCTGAGGTGTGATTCTTCTCCTGATGAAAAGTGAGGGGTCAGTCAAAAACTCAATTACCGCACAATCAATCAGAGCAGGTTTGTGAACTGCTGGGGACACAGACAGAAATCACTGTTCATGTTTTTCCCTTATTGTCGAGCAGATTTTGGTCATGTGTTTGCATTCCCCGGGGAGAATTATGTTCAAACTTTCTCAAATTTGCTGAAAGTTTTTTTTTTCTTTTATTCTAGATGGTGACGGTGAAGAAGAATAACACGACAGATGGAAGAGACAGGTGGGATGACAGGCAACGATGGATTTGAAGCCATGCAGTGAATGAATGGCATTCAGCATAGTCCACTGAGCTGTCACAAAACCCAGAGCCAACATTGTGTTTTTGTCTGCCTATAACACCTTGTCAACATCCTGCTTCATGGACAATCACACCCTAAATGTAATGTTAAAGAGAATGTTATAGTAATATCCCATTACCATATTACACCAAAAAGCTCAGGTTTCTCATCTCTTTAGAACAGGAACTTCAAACTCATTATTGAGAAACCAAAAAGCCTCACAGCTTAGACTCTCTGCAAATACAAAGCTTTCTGTCCTTATTTTCCTTTTCTTGCTCTCAGTTATTTTCCTTTCTGTGATAAATATTGGACTTGTCAATAAGTTTCTCAGTTAATAGACGACATTGTGGTTTCACTGAGAGTTTCTAAGCCATTATTCTGTATTCTTCTCACAGAAGGAAACAACTGGTGATTTTGGCTTCAGATTCATAATGAATGACTTTGTATTTGTCTAGTCACAAAGTGATTTGCTGATAAGGCAAATATGACCGTAAATCAAAAAGCCCTGGAAGCAAAGCTGAATACAGAAATGTGACATTAAATTGAATAATAATGTACTGCCTTTAACTTGCCCATTTGTGCTGCCTGTTTAAAAGTAGCTGCTGAAATGAAGAGGGAATAAAGCCGGATGAAAAGCAGAGGGAGGTATTGATTGATGCATTCATCAAGGCAGTGGCGGACTCAGGATGCTTATGGGGCAGGGGTGGGGGTGGCACCAGTGGGCAGGAAATTGTGATTTTGATTGTGATTTTTAGTGAAGAGAGGGCATCACTTTTTCTCCACTGGAAGGGCACCCTAGAGGACGCTTTATCATGTTTTCTGCAATGTGGGGGCACCCTAAAGGGCACTTTATCACATGTTTTCTCCTCTGGAAGGGCACCCTAGATGACCCTTTATTATGAATTATCTACCATAGGCGCATCAAGAGGGTACTTTTGCTGCGTATTATTCAAACATAGGGGCACAAGGAGGGGTAACAGCCCCCCTTGCATCCCCCCTGAATCCACCAGTGCATTATGTTTGTCAGTGCAAGACTGTTTCAGAATGAGGAATCATCCATCTCCTGGCCGAGTTAATCATGTTCATGTGGGACATTTTGATACAAAGCTGCTCCTCAAAGATAATGAATTAATTCCTAAAATCAGTCATCAGTACATCATAAATGAATTACTTCATATTTGTCTAGTCACAAAGTGATTTGCTGATAAGGCAAAAATGACCGCTGCTCAAAGAGCCCTGCAGCAAAACTGAATACAGAAATGTTAGATTAAATTGAATAATAATGTATTGCCCTTAACTTGCCCATTTGTGCTGCCTGTTTAAAATTAGCTGCTGAATTGACAAGGGAATAAAGCCGGATGAAAAGCAAGGCGGGATATTGATTGATGCATTCATTTAAGTTTGTCAGTGCAAGACTGTTTCAGAATGAGGAATCACCCTCCTCTTGGCCGAGCAGCAAAGTTAAACATACAAAGCTGCTGTCCAAAGATAATGAAGTGGTTCCTAAAATCAGTCGTCAGTGCAGACACATACCTCAAGTTCTCTTTTAATATAATGACACAAATGTTCACCGTTCAGTCGATGAAACACTTTCCTGCCACTTGGTTTCTAACTTTGCGAGAGGAAGAAGAGAAAATTGTAGAGAAGGGAACGGCAATTAGAAAGAAGGCAGCAGATGGAGTTGCTGGGGAAAAGAGAAAGTACTGATACAGTATGTCTCTATTTCTGAAGGCTGCTGCACAAAGGGCTGTTTAAGATGAATGATGCCCCCTCTGCACAAACATGGACACACACACACACATGCACACAACTCTCGTTAAGTGTCACTTTCTGAATGTGCCACGGCGCCGAGCCTCACACCTGCCCAGTGCTGTCAGTCTGCCAGCTGCGAGAGCTGGAGCTGTCTCCGAGGTATCAGCCGCTCCATATGCAAATACCTTCCTCTTCTTTATGATGTCGATTCACTTTGCCCACATCTCTGGTCGCCTCCTTTCAGCCCTTCAGTCAGAGCCACTTCGTTCCATCCCTCTATCAATCCCAATCTTCTCCTTAATCGCTTTCCTCCATTATGTCACCTGCCCTCGACACAGGCCCCATAACTCATCTTCATTTCCCTCTCCATCCCTCCTCTCCTTCCTCCTCTGCAGCATCCCGTGCAGCCAAATCTCCGCTTACATTGCGGGGATGACTCACTTCGGAGGGATCGAGCAGGGATGACAGCAGAGATGTTAGCGGCCTTTGATGTTCGGTAATTGTGCTGACCACGTGCAGCCAAAAAACCACACTCCAGACACAAGCACACACACATAGTCTGACCTGTTTGCCGTGCTGTAAGACGCCATCAGAGAGAATCTGTGCGGAAAAAGGCTTTGATGTCTACAGGCTTTACTTTGAGGGAATTTTCCCCACATGAGCCCCCGAACACACTGAGATCCTCAAGCAAAGCATCTTTGACTCTTCTAAAGTTCAGGCCAAAGACCAGAGGTGGGCAGACAGGTGACCTGCAGTTAAGACAGACACAGTCGCACCACGTGACAGTCAGGGAGGCATGCAGGGAATATAGACATCTTTCATATATAATATAGACATCTTTCATATGCCATGAAAACTAAATAGAGTTAAATCAAGAGATAGAGTCGTTTAAATGTCAAGAGTCTCATCTCTCCCAGCAGGTGAGATGTCACATGTCACCGTGCCTCAAATGGTTGAATTTGAGGGAGATTGCACAGTTTCTGGTGTTAAAGAGCCTTCAGAGCCTGTACTTTCTTTATTTTACTCGAGTAAAGAAGTTGAGTCAGCACTTCTACTCTTACCAGTGCCTTTTTTACACAACTATCTGTACTTCTGCTTGAGTAAAGAATGTGTGCACTTTGGCCACCTCTGACAAAAAGTAACGCAGAAAAAACATATATAAAAAACATATTAACTAATGTGAGCCCAGTTTTGTGAGGTGAACTGTGACACCATAGCCATGAGAAAAATGGTAGAAAATTGTGATATCTGATATTAAACATATTAAAAGTAATTTTCCAGCAATAAATGAACTCAAAAGTACAAGTAAAAGTAAATTAAACATATATTTGATTGAAGTAAAGTTATCAAATACATTGAATGAGTAAAAAGCACAATATTTGGCCTCAAAATGTAGCAGAGTGGAAGTATAAAGCAGCAGAAAACAGTGATACCTGACTTATGTACGAGTACCTAAAAATTGTACTTAAGTGCATTACTTAAGTAAATGTACTTAGTTACATTAAATCAGTGGCTGTAAATGAATGTCAATGAGTAGTTCTCTTATTACCCACCTCTGAAGTGCCTTTGAGCAAACCGTTTACAAAAAGAACAAAAGCAGCAGAATTTTTACTGAGATAAAATTCTCTGGAGGTTATATAATGTATAATGTATATAATCTATAGGTAAATTGTAACCGGTCAAGTCTTTAGTTTAGTTTTATTTTGTTTTGTTTTGTTTTAAAATGTCAAATAATTGTCAATAATTTAAAAAAAAAAAAAAGTGGCACAAGGTGTTGCCTCGCCCTGTGCTCGTGTGGGTTTACTCCAGATGCTCCAGTTTGCCCACCATCAAAAGATGTATATTAGGTTCATTCTCTGGTCAATGTCCTCTGGAGTTGGTCCCAAGGCACTGTACGTCATGACTGTATGTGAGGAATAAAGGTTCTAAAGGACGGCCTGTTGGTCAGTGGATTATGATTGTGTAACCTTGATGCTCCCAGCCAGGAATTTATGTTCCATATCTCCATCCTCTCTCCTCTGCTGTCTCCCTCTAAATGACCATAGTATCAAAAAAAAGCACAAATACCTTAAAAAGTCATTAATATCTGGGCAAAACTTTGAGAGAATAAAGCACAGGAATTTATGATGCTGTTAACCTGCCTCTAAAAATAGGCACATCATTTTTTTCTCTCGTTTATCATGTTATTATTTCCCCGTGATAATATACACAGCTCCCGGCCCACTGGCTCTGGGTAAAAAGTTGACAAACTGTGGCAGAAGTTTGAACCGCTCATGTCATGTGGGAGAACATATCCATTAAAACTGACAGTCTGGACACGAAACTAATGGCAGCTGTGCTGTTTCACATCTAAACTAATAACAGCACAGAGCCAAAACATCTCTGTATGTCCATCCAAATGCCTACGAAGCTCATTTTATGTCAGACACCCATGTAGTAGGAGTATATCACAGTGGAACGCAAGCTTTATGGAGGATTGCAAAGCATTAGTCGGCCTTTGGCTGGAAGCTGCCGTGGCTGCAGTGATACTGCTAATTTATATCTGCTGCACAACTAATGGAGGATATAAAAGGCTTGAGGTTTGTCCATTCCAGACTGTGCGTTTTAGGGCACAGCTCCAAATGATGAGGACACGGTGTTAAATGAGAGTTTTGTGGCAGTTATTGTGTGTGTGTGTGTGTGTGTGTGTGTGTGTGTGTGTGTGTGTGTGTGTGTGTGTGTGTGTGTGTGTGTGTGTGTGTGTGTGCGTGTGTATGTGTGTGTTTGTGTGCGCTTTGAATGGTGGTGCCTCATTAAATAGCTGAAGAGTTTTGATAGTTTGTTAGTGTAACAGATAACACTCCCTTTGTATTTTTGTCTCTGTTTCACACATATACTGTACAGATAAACACACACACACATGCACGCACAAACACACACACACATACACACACACACACACACACACACACACAGCACTTACTATCAGAGCTGGCAGCTTGTGTTATGTAATTGCTGCGAGAACAAACCAAAAAGGAATTGCTTCTTTTGGTTGTTCCCTTTCACTTTGACTCTCCTCTTTGTTCTTCTCTGTACAAGACAGACACACATGAGCCATTCTCACTGAATGTTGTATTTTGAGCTTGATTTTACAATAGATTCTGACAAACAATGTCATGAGTAACGTGTTATTATCAATCACTCCAGGGCAGGACCATACCTTTGTGGTCTGATCCACACCAGGTTTCAAACAGATTGCAGTGGAAATTTATGGATACGAAGGAATGTTTAATTTGTGTTTTTGACCTGAGAGGTGTCAGAGCCCTTCACACTTGGCATGTTTTATGTTGGGAGGCATCAGGGTGTCAGGAGTTACAGATAACACGGGCCTTGGAGAGATTCCAGGCTCCGTCGATAATATTGACTGAAAAACGACAGTACGCAGTGATGTTTAAGCTTTTGGTATCTGCGTCCATGCATACATGCTCTACCAAGATCCCCCTTAACCAATTTGTGCTGTCTTAAACTCATTTTATTCAAGTAAGAACAACTGAGACTCATTGAGTTTATTATTTTAGTCATCAAGATGAAGTTTGTACAGAAGCCCTGAGAGGAGGGTCGGTTAAAAAAAAACCTTTCTAGGGATCCATTTACAAATTTAAATAGTTTTCCTTCCTGTGTTTATGATGTGCGAACTGGTGAAAAAAAAGGTTTTGCCAGGATAATCTTCCTTTTTCTCTTATTTTTTATTTTCATCTAAAGGTGAATTCTTTCCTTTTTCTGAGATTTCTTTTTTTCTTTTCATGTTTGAAACCAAGTGCAAAACAGAAAAATGGATCAACAGAAAAAAAAAATGTCCTCACTTGCCTGTGAGGACTTCCGTACAATTTAACCAGTGGATCCTCAGGACAGAAGTTAAAACTTATGTTACAGCTTCTTTATTAAGGCGTTATCAAATCATTTTCAATCATTTACCAGTACCATACCTCATTTTGTAAATTGCTTTAGGATACTCTCAACATATGGTCGTCTTGGTTTTGGTTTCAGTTTAGATGTTTCCTGTTTTGTTTTGCAGAATTCATCATCATGTGTCTTGTGACAGTCCACTTCTTGTCTTTGTCTTTTTCCCACCGTTTCTCCTGTTCACCTGTTCTGTTTTTTAAGCCTGTATTTTTCTCTTATTCTTTGTCAGCTTTTCTGTTTTCCTTCTGGTGTTGGTTTGTCTGTGTTTGCTCCTCGTGTGTCATCTTTGTTCCGGCTTTTGTCCTCTGTCACTTTCTGGTTTGCTCTTAGTTTTGTATTCTCAGTTATTTTTCCTTGGATTCTCTTTTATCTAACTTTTTGTTGCCAGCCTTTTTCATCGTCTACATTTTTATTTTTGGACTCTGTGGATGCTTTGTCTATAAAGCTCACCTTTTATTTCTTAACCTGCCTACCACTGTGTGTGCATTTGGTTTCTCACCTTTTTTTTTTTTGCCCAACCCTAACAATGGTAACTTTTATATTTATATTTTATACTTTTTCTTTAAACACACGTTATGTAATTTCTGCCATTAGAGGTAAGTCAAAACAAAAGACGTAAGTAGCATGGGATCATGGGGGTTGATGTCTTTCCTGCTTCATGTTATGTTGTGTCACGTTCTCCGACTTCCTTCCTCACTCTCTAACCCTCCACCGGAAGTTTAAACAACAGGTGACCAAATGAGAAGCAGCATTATCTTGAATAAAACTACAGATTCCTCTGTGTTTGAACCTCATTCAAAACATTTAATGTTTCAAATAATGTAAGTAGACAACTCAACAAACTATATGACAAGGGTCCAGTAGTTTTAAAACATTTTAACGCAGAATTAGACATTCTGGACAGCAGATGAAACAGAGGAAAGCTAAAGTTGACAACAGGGAGCTATAGAAAGCCCATTTCTTTGTCAGGACATACAGATTTGTGACCTTGTACAATGTGATCTTTAAATTCCAACCCACTTAGAAATCTCCCCAGAAGTTTGACAGCAGCAGAAGATTTTAAAGTGACTGTGCTCATTAGATCATAACTATAATTTCACCTTACATAGAGACCGAGCAGGCGGACACCACCCGGCTGTAAGAACGAGAAAAGGGTTGGAAAAAAAACAGTTGTAGCTCTATCAGAGGTCGGGGGTAAAAGGGTCAGGATGAACCAGATGTTTTTCACCGAGCTCTGACTCCACATGCCTCTCAATTCACACACGCTATCCCCTGTGGTTTGGCCAGAGGTAATGATCTATGTCGAGAGGAAGGTACGACTGTACGCCGAGGCACTACACAGGGCCGAGGGTCACCTTTAAACAGATGTTATGGCAGGGGCTGCTGCCAGTGTGTCGGGACATGGGTCAGTATTAAGCAGATGCTGCAGACCAGAAGGGATTAGCGTGTCACATCCTCTTTGAGCTGACTAAATGCCGCCATCTCTGTCAAAGGACCCCCTGCTTGTGAGTGAGATAGCAGGAGCCCCGCTTTTATGACGTTACCATGGTGTTGCTAAGAAATGCAACAAGATTCATGAAGATGGTGCAGATCTTTAATCACTCTGTTGCTGCAAGTACCTTTTTTTGCTGTAATGTGCTGTGGCAGTGGCATCAGAGCCTAAACAGATGAACAAATTGATCAGAAGGGCCAACTCTGTTCTGGGAACTAAGGAGCCAATTACAGTTATTACATTAGTTTTAGAGATGGCTACTGTTGGGGCAAATCTTTAACATTAGAGGTGAAGGTGGAGAAGAGGATGCTGCACTAGCTGTTGTGCATTATAGAAAACTCCTCACAGCCTTGTAACGACCTCCTGGTCAAACAGCAGAGCGCTTTGACAAACAGACTGATCACTACAGGAAGTCCTTCCAACCAGCTGCCATCTCCCTGCACAACTAGTCTTCTTTGCATCAGGACAGGGAGGGGTTGGGGCACTCCTCCTATCAGCCACATCACAACATCAAGTCACACATACATGAAATCAACAGTGGCGAATATTTGCCTTTTGTTCACGTCCATTCTATGTGAGCGAAGGGGCAAATAAAACATCTGTGGCAAAGCAAATTCACATCTTGGCTTCACGTTGTCCACCTCAAAGGCCTATCATTGTAACAAAATAATCTTCATAATAATATGCATAGAAAAACAAAACAACTGCCTCACAGTGGTTTGAGCCAATGCCAGCAAACCCTGTGCAACTCTGAGTGTGCTGACTCTACTGAGTAGCTACTTTGAGAAAGTTACCATATAATAAAAGATGTGTCTGACAATTAATTTACTTATACCACTCAAGTGAACAAAACACACTGACAGTTAGAACCAGCCTGCACTTTGTTCAGTCCCTTACCTCATCAAGTCAAGTCAAGTCAGCTTTATTGTCAATTTCTCCACATGTACCAGACATACAGAGGAATCGAAAAGACGTTTCTCACTATCCCACAGTGAAAGAAATAAAGTGCACAAGCACAACAGACAAGACAAAGACAGGTTGGGCAGGTTGAATCTTGTGCATCAGTTCGGCCACAATATTCTCACTTAGCAGCTGCATCTTTGAACATGCTGGTACAACGCTGAAGTTATTTACCCTTCAATTATTCAGTTTAATAGCAGTCATGTACGGTACAGTTAATAAAACAGTACTTTGGCGGCACCTGTGGTGTCCCCTTCAGGAGTTGTTCTTGAGAAATGTTTCTGTTTTATTATATATTATATATATTTTACCACAGCACTGTATTGTGTACTGTAAAAAATTCTGTTATTATAATTTATTTTTTTTAGCTCTAAGATGCTTTGATGGTACAAATGTTCCTGATGTGACTAATTAGTACTCTCTATCTATACATCTATAATCATTTAGTATAATATTCTGGTGTACACTGTTGATAAGCTGATAATATCATATTACCACATCTATCCTATTATTATTTCAAAACAGAAAAGATCATCCTCTCATATCATATTTTTATCTTATCTTTTCTTATCTTGAATAATAATGTTGCATATTGTGAGACAGCGACTGTTGAGCCCTGACAGGTACTATCTTTACTCTCCGCAGTCACGTCACTCTCAACCGGTCTTTTCGCTGGTTAATATTCCTCTCTGTCAACCTTTGCTTCCCTTTTTAATTCCAAGAGAGACAAATTACTATAGCTCAAAAACATACAGTATGAAGCTCATAAAAATATGCTTTAAGTGTAGTAAAAAAATAAAAAATAAAAAACTGTTGGCGCTGAAACCCATTCACACATACCACTCACACTCATTAGATTAATAAATCTGTTTATGTTATTTGGAAAATCTCATCTCCATAATTGCACTTTAGATTCTGCAGGATGAGATTTTTTTAAAAATGTCTGCTCATTTGGCCGGGATTGAAATGCATTTGCACGCTGGATGTTTAAATATAGACTTACTGTCATCTTGGCAAAACTGTGGCAATGGCATCTAATTAAATTGAGGTTTTGCAGTGAAACAGCACAGCAGTATGCCTCTTAAATGACATATTACACTCAGATAACACTTAAAAAACCTTAATAATTCAAATGAGCAGTTAAATTGGCAGTTTGATGCAACTTACCACATCATTTACCCTCCTGCTCAGAAAGTTACTGAGTAAAGAAGTAATAATTGAGTATATTTGAGTGATGGCGCAAAGATGACCGATGTGCAACGAAGAGGTGGTGAGTTACTTATTAGAAAAACTGCTCTGAACATCTTTCAACATTTTGCCTTTTCATCCATAATATAAGACTCAGTGCCTGACCTCAACATGCCTTTCACTGCAATGTGTTTGCCTTCCCACTACAGCATGATGTGCCTTGAATTCCTGGAGATGTTTACAAGCAAATTAGTAATTTCCTCACGGAACGATGGTTCAGGTGTCCTTATCTCCTTGATAACACGGAACACTTGAATAAACAACAGGCGTCTGTCTCCTGGGACTGTAAACTTGGGTTCGATGGTATGGCTGTCTCTACAGCAGACGTTATTTTATCAAAGCAGCTTGTAAGATTTGTGATTGACTCATTCACGGTCGCTTCAATCTGAACACGAGCAGCACGACTCCAGATTTTTAAATTGCGCACAGCACATATGCCAAAGTGCAGGTGATACGCCAATCCTTCTCATTAAGTGCTTTGGAAAAATAGAAGCTTTCCAAATGCCACGTGTTAAAGATGTCAGGTGATATAGCTTTGAGTGTGAGAAAAGTCATAAACAGGGTGGAGGTTGGGGTTCGATAGATCGGTCAAACAAACACAGGACTTTCACATATTTAAAGATCATAATGATAACATTCTTATGCGGACAAATCACTTTTAAAATAATACATCCACAGAGCTTGTGGAGAGGCTCAGAAAACCTTACACTCAAAGTTCACCGTGTTCACGTTTAGAATTAGAATTGTGTTAATATTCTTTTAATCCACTAAAACAGCATGGGAATCCAATTACACAATTATTTGTTTCACTCAAAGTGGTAAAAACACAAATTCTGTTGTTCTCCCTTCGCCTTGTTTTCCTGTGTGAAGTGTGTCCCCCGCTCTGATCGGCACACACACACACACAGTCGCTATGATATGATTTAGCTCAGCAGAGTGCTGTTTATTAAAAAATGAGCAGACTGCTGAGCTCGACACCTCCCCACTGTTTCTGAATAATAAGTATTAACACTGCACTATCTCCTCAATGAAAAATGCTGCAATAGAGCAGTGGTAGCCGCTTTTGTGTGTGTGTGTGTGTGTGTGTGTGTGTGTGTGGCATGTAGTACATGACTTCTTGCAAACAAATGCAACTGAGTTATGACCTTATTTGGATTAACCGGAAGGCTTTGTTGTATAGCAAGAGCTTTATTAATTCATGAAACTATCATGCTGTCACTCTCCCTCCCGGAGGTGATTAATATGTCTGTGACATAGAAGAGAATTCCCTCAGGAGGAAATATGCACTACGAATCCTCTTTATCATTTATCTATGCTGTATATTTGTCTACCATGATAAATCAATTTCCATGTGACTATTGTGTACTGCATGGCTTTCCACCTTAATGCATACGTGGCATATACAGGTATGCAAGTGAGACAGGAAGATTTGAGGCATGTCCTCGCCTCTGTTAACCAACATTTGCAGAATAGATTTTATGAAAGAGAGATATTAACATTAGCATTTTTCCCTCCAGTCAAAACAATAACTCAGTTTCTTTGGAGAACCAGCTGACGTATGCCTTTGACTAACATCTCAAATGAGGAGTGATGATGATTGAGCAATTTAAAGACAGTACGTAATCACAATTTGTTTAATTTCTTCCCATCGTCACGAAAGGATTAAATAGAATGACATAATTACCTGTCTTTCAGAAATGAGTGCTCCATGAGGCATCATTTATCGAACAAAACTGCCTTTTTGAAATATTTGTGTACAGCGTTTGTATAAATATGATCTTAAAAGAAAGTAAATTGTGAATTAAATATTTTTTAGTTTCAGTGTTTTCAGCTGAAAGAAATAAAAGCTCCACACCGCCCTTATTCACTGAAAATTAGTGGCCCATTTTTGCTCCTTTCAGTCTGCAAAAGAAGGTGTTTTGTGTCCTTTATGCTCTTCCCAGGGCTGATTTTTCTTCACAGCGCTGCAACATGCCAGACGGCATTTTTAAATAACCCTGTTTGAGAACTAAATAGATGCTCATGCAAAAATATAGAGAGCAAACGGCGAGATTGAATAAGTGAAGGAGAGATATAGAGATGGAGATGAATGAACGAGGTGAAGGACTAAGAAATTTCTTTCCCTGATGGGTTGTCAAAATCACTTCTCACTAATGTCCCTCTTAACCCTGGATGTGTCACTGCGCGCACACACACACACACACACACACACACACACTCACACACACACACGTACACATATCCAGGCACAGCCATTCATTTTCTTGAGCCATCTGGTCTGAGCTTTAAAAGCCAGTTTAGTGGGACAGTGAGCACAGACAGGAGGAGACAGAGAAGGGGAGCAAGGTGAAAATGAGGACAAGTGCAGTAACTCAGCAGAGACAAAGAAGAACCACCGTGACTTTCTGCTCCCCTTGTCATTAACATGAGTGAACCTTATTAAAGGTAAAGTTTGAGGATCCGTAACGGGGAAATATACGCTTATTTGCTTTTTATATTTATGAGAGTTGGATCAGAAAATGGACACCCCTCTCATGTCAGTAAATATGTAGCTAGAGCCATCAGTTGTTAGCTTAGCTTGGCACAAAGAGTGGAAACAGGAAACAAGAAAAAGGCAAGCAGTGTTTAAATACAGAAGTAAGAGATATAGAGAGAAATTCAATATCTACATTAAAAAAAGCTCAGAATATAACCATAACTCTGGATGACACTCATTCAAAAATACATTATTACTTGTATATTATTTTATACTATATACTATCTGAAACGTGTCATTTTCATGTATAATAATAATAATATTACTCTTCCTAATGAGTTTATAGTCTATAGTCAATCACTAATTTCAAGTCTTCTTCAACACAGCGTGATGTTTATTTAGTCAATTATGTTCCCATTTAGAAGTAAAATAGACAATAAAGCAGCGTATGGATTAGGGCGCAGCTAGCTTGTGATTGACAAGTCATTACCACAGCGTGTCCTCGGCTTCTCAGTGGAATTCAATCAGGACATCCTCCCCAGCTCCACCCTCTCATCCAAAGATGGTCATTTCTGGCTCCAAAAAAACAAAACAAGATGGCTTTCGAGTCCACAAACCAATGTATGGGGTTTAAACTCAGCTCAACCTGAAGATAAAAGTATTATAGCATGAGGCTTGTGTGTCTGTAGGGGTCTGCTGTTCATTTTTTAGAGTGCAGCTGTAATGGTCGGACGAATATCTACGTCAGCCTAAGTACAGATTAGAGAGAGAATGAAATGGCACGTTTTGAATTGATGTCAAAGAATTATCGATCACCGCGCTGTGTGCCGTTCAAGAAACACACACAAATGAGCAGCTTTATCATGAGGCCATTCAGGAGGTGTCCAGTTTCCCCTCACTAGTCATTGATAAGCGCTTCTTTGCCCCGTCACTCAGGACTTAGACTGATTCCCTCTCAGCCCACGAGGCCAATTTAGTCTCCGCTGGAATCTATCACACAGCGATGTTATCTGCAAGTAACCCAATCTCCCTCGTACCCCTCCATCTGTCTTTCCTTCTATGTCTCTCTCCCCTCCTTCAACTTTTTCATTCTCTGTTTCTTTATTCCACATGCACCTTTCACTGTTATCCTTCCCTTTGTCTTTCCCCCTCTCGTCTCGTTCTGGAGGACCTCACAAACTAATCAAGTGTGGGGGGAACCTGTCTTTGCATATAGATCATATCCCCCGTTGACAAGGGATAGAGAAGAAAAATGTCTACATCGCTTACATATGAAGCCTTTCAGTAATGTGATGGATGAGTTGCATTTAGCTTCAGCAAACTTTTGAGGCATTTCACTGATATGACTTGATTAATGGCCACGCTGAGACGTCCACTACAAGTGGGGAACCTATTGGGGAGGGAGATTCTCCTCAGAAGATCTCCGATAAAATACTAAACGGCTGGTTCTGTCAATCGGCCCCTCAAACCAACGTCAAAGCATACTGAGTAGATTTATGTGCAATCTTCTGCACGACACTACAGATATCTCCTACTGAAAATTACACAATATGTTTTTAAGGAAGAAAATCGAGATGTCATCAGCGGAAAGAGGGACGAAATGGGAGGCATCTTAAATGGTGATTGGCTGGTGGGCCACAGACTCACGCTGCTTTGGTAATGGGCTCCAGAGATAAGGGAAATAAAAGGAGGAGATAGCCTGAGAGAGCCTAGAGACTCTAAACGCGCATCACCTGTCAGCACTAAACCGCCGACAGGATATTAAAATCCTCAATTATGAAAATTAGGTTTTATTTAAGCCTGGATGTTGTGGAGCAAAGACCTTAATTAATCCATCTCTAATGGTCAAATGTCTTCTTAGCATCAAGGGAGAGAATATCCCCTGGGGTTTGTGACCTGGGAGCGCATCTTTTAATATGAAACAGATGTTAAACATAATCAGAGATGCATCTTAATTTTAATGAATCCTGCAGGGTCATAACAAGTGCCATTAAATACCACACGGCACCACAAAGTCTCTGAAAAACCATAGCTGGTTCATGTGACAATATGGAGAGCATGAAAACAGATGAGCACAGTGAGTGGGGTGTTTAGGAGGTGTTACTCTGCAGGAGAGGAGACACTTTATTTCATCACGTTTCGGGCCAAAATCACCATCTTCCTGCCCTCATTCTGTCTGTAATCCATACTGTTTTAAGGTCCTGACTTTATGCCAGTCTCTCTCTATATATCATGACCACAGCCAGTGTTGGGAAAGTTATTTTTGAAATTTAATAGGTTACAGATTACTAGTTACCATGTTAAAAGTGCAATGAGGAATGTAACTATTTTCATTTACTTCCTCAAAGTCATGTAAGTTATTTCCTTTGATTATTTTTTTAAGATAACTTTTTGTTTTTGTGTTTTAAAATGAGCTAAATTACCTCTTGAACACACATAAAAAAATATGGTACACTCAGGTTGCCTTGAACAATATGATTTGATTGGCAGATGAGAGGCGCTGCCAATTGAAACATGAGAACCAATCAGAAACAGCGCTCAAAATTTAAGTGTGTCCTGCCCAATGAAAGGAGCCTGACTAAATGTAGAGACAACTCCTCGTAAGCCATCTTACCCTCGAAGGTGTTGCACTCAAATTTTGTCCCAACTGCTTTGCTGAGCCACATTTATGGGAAAAAAATTAACAAACTAAGAAAGATTGTCCTGGCAAAACCTCCAGATCACAAGACATAAGCACAAGAGAGAAAATAATTTAGATCAGACTTAGAAAACGAAAAAAAATGTGTGAAAAAAATTAGATAGAAAAAAAATTGTCACTTGCCCCTCAGGGCTTCCATACTGACCAACATTGTCTGGAAATATGAAAAATGCAGGCGTTCCTGCACAGAAAAAAGTATTGATATATTCTACATATAAGCTCTTTATGAAAAAGATTATATTGGGATGTGACCCCTTTTTAATCACCAACAGTTTGATTGATAACTGTAATTTTAATTACAAATGTTTTTTTCTGAATAACTGTAACTGACATTTAATTACATTTATTTTGTAATTAAATGATGTAACACCATTGTATGGCTCTTTCCTGAATACATAAATACTGGTATACACAAATATATAGATATACATCCAACACAAGCTCTGTGCTCCTGTATCTCAAGCACTCGAATCACTACCTGCTCTCATAAAGAAAAAAAAAATCTCGTCAGGCAGTTCTGCCACCGTGCCATGTGTTAAAGTTTACACTGTGTGAATTAAAAAACAAACTAACTCATAACACAGCTGCATGCCAGTCTACTTCCAGCTAGTGCAGAGACGACATTTGTGCAAGGAGTACAAAATAAAGCGTACGGCACAACATTTTTCCCCCTCTGAAAAGAGCAGAGTGTCCTGAGCCGAGGCCGCTGATGGAAGGCAGGCACACGGGGAGAACTCTGAATCATGCACATCATTAAAGTTACACTCTGCTCAGCTCTGCACATTTAGTGTCTCATTAAAGGTGTGGTTTGACATCAGGTCCGGTGTGTTACTGCAGTTATGATCTTGTGTATGGATAAAGCTGCTGCGTCAGCACATTTTCTGTTTGTTTGTGGAAGTCACACAACAACGTCAGCTCGACAGACACCGAGTCCCACAGCGACTTACAAATTAAAAGCGCAAACTATTCCCAGCGGAACATTTTGAGAGCGCAGTAAGAGTGTGCTGTTCGCTGGTTTTTCGAGAGTGAAGAATTTTACCTTACACACACACACACACACACACACACAAAGCAGTCACTTAGGGTTTACCTCACGGGGACCAAATGTGACACTGTCAACTGTCCCCACATCACAGGCATTACTGACAACAACAGATATAATCACTGACTCTGATGCTGTTCCTCTGCTATTGTGCAGTAATTTTCCTCCTTCTTTGTTTGATTGATTTTGTGTTTGAGAGAGTAAAGGAAACTCAACTGCAGGGCATTTTCATGAGCTGTGACTAACTGAGCTGAATCCAGCACCTTGGCCCTTACACCAGGCATGGTGAATGATAAACCTCAATAATTGTCTTTTGTTGTCGTTTATTTGTAAATTTAATTAAAGATCTTGTGAATATTTCAAAATGTTCTGAAGTTAGGAAACTTTTCTGTACAGGAATCATTATTGAAGTCATACTGTAAGCATCAAAAACATGATATGACTAGTAATAGTACTGAATGTTGATATTTGTTTCTTTTTTAATGTCTTGGTGAAGGTTCTCAGACATCTAGGTCATGGTAAATCTAAGTGCTGTATCCTAGGCAACTGGACGTGTTTCAGTTTCTTGAAGATGCCTCACCTCTCATCCAAGAGGCTTCTTCGGACAAAAGCAACATTGAGGTGTACAGAAAGAATTACGCACACAGATCAGTACTTGCCGTTCGACTCTCATCACCCACTGTAGCACAAGCTGGGGGTCATCAGAACCTTAAACCACTGGGCTGAGACCGTGCCCACAAAGAAAGAGGGGAAGGAGAAGGAACAGAAGCACGGGAGGTCTAAGCATCAGGGGAGCACTTAAAACCTGTGGCTACCCAAACTGGACCTTTGTCAATATCTGAAAGATCCAGAGCAGACAGAGAGGAGACGAGAAAACGTAACAACATCGTCATTCCTTATGTCGCAGGAACATCTGAGAAACTCAGGAGGATCTTCATTAAACATCAAATCCTGGTTCACTTCAAACCTACCAACACACAGAGGCAGAAACTTGTCCATCCTGAGGACAAAACACCCAGGCATAAACAGAGTAATGTAGTTTATGCTGTTCAATGCAGCCAGGACTGCACAGGTTTGTACATTGGGGAGACAAAACAACCTCTCCATAAACAAATGGCACAACACAGGAGGTCCAACTCCTCAGGTCAAGACTCTGCTGTCCACTTACATCTGAAGGAGAAAAATCATTCCTTTGAGGACAACAATGTAAACATCTTGGCCAGAGAAGACAGATGGTTTGAAAGAGGAGTAAAGGAATTCATCTATGTCAAACTGGAACGACCGTCTTTGAACAGAGGAGGTGGCCTACATCATTACTTATCACCCACCTACAATGCTGTACTGAGTTCCCTCCCCAGACAGCTTAACAACCATTCACACCTGGGCTCACCTAGCCTTAACAACCCACATGAAGGCCAGTTAAGTCAACGACCCACAAGTGGCCCTAACAACTCAGAAACTCAGAGCTCACACGTGTCCTTAACGACTCTGTAAGGTCACACCACCACAGAGTTTAGAAGCCTGCAGCTCCCCTCCAGTTAGTTAGAACTGAAGAAGCCTCTTGGATGAGAGGTGAAACGTCTTCAAGAAACTGAAACAAGTCCAGTTGCCTACGATACAGCACTTAGAATTTTTTAATGTGACTTCTCAGTTTTGTATCAGACCAGAGAATAACAAGTACAGGTACAAAATGACTGATAATGAATGGTAATATAAAACTGAATCGATGGTGTTGACGTGAGGGTGATTCAATATCATCTTGCTGTCCGTGTTACTGAAACACTTTTTTTTTTTTTTTTTTTAAAAAACAACATAATTTTCTATTCTTTCGTTCTCACTTGTGTGTAAAGGGCTTTAAAAGATTTCGGTCGGCTACATCCAAAGAAAGGAGCTGTTTTTGTATATATTTAGTTCTTGACCTCAACCTCCATCTCCGTATGCAGATGGGATTTTTCTCCTCCTATAGCTTGTCATTAAAACAGGATCTAGTTGTACTTTCTGCTTTGAATTTATGAATAAGTCATTATTCTCTATGATTCTCTAACAAATTATATTGTCGTATTTTTTGTACATGCAATATTAATATATCATATTAAAGCATGCATAATTCTAAATTCTAGTGATGCATCTTTGTTCAGTGCAGTCAGAGAGTATTGAGATAGTAACACATTTTTGTGTTTTAGCTGTTGCTTCAGCTCTGTACACAGTGATTATGAGGTTAAAGGATAAATTCAACCAAAAATGAAAATTCAGTTGTTATCAGCCCAAAGACGATGGAAACTCTGGTGAAGTTTCGTAGTCCACAAAAGATGTCTGGAGCTTCACAGCAAAACAGCATTGCAGCATTCCTCTAAACAACTGAAGCAGAAGGGGACTTAAAAAAGTAAATAAACAACTGAGAAAAAACATAAAATGGCTTCATACAGCTTTTACAGCTTAATCCAAGTCTCCATAAACCCTTTGAAAAGACTTTATTCACACCTTATTAAGCCCAAATCATCACTGTCGCCGCTTAGCTTAAAGTGTTAGCATGCACGCTGTCTGAAGTAGGTGCGAGAGCTCGAGTACATGTTAAAGGTGTAAATAACATATTTTCAAATTAATTCAAACTATTTTATTATTTTTTTGCATTTTCAAATGGATCCCCATCTACTGCAGTACTGTAAGGAGAAGGCTGCAATTCTGTTTTGCTGTGAAGCCCCAGAAATGTTTTGAGGACTTCAAACCTCTAGCAATTTTCTATCAGCCTGAGGCTGAGTAGATAATAACTGACTTTTCATTTTTGGGTCAACTTGAGTGCTGAGGGTGTTAGCATCCACATCGGCTGCCGCCCTGCTGATGGAAAGTTATTTAGTAGTTGGTTTGTTAGTTAGTAATTGACGTAAACTTAAAGTTGTCATAACTAATATTTGGTTGCAAATCCTTTGCAATCAATGACTGAGTGAATTCTCTCTCCTTGTCTCTGAAATGTCTTTTCTTGCACATATTGCTGCATGTTTCTAAAATACTTCCTCTGACCATAAACCCTTCACTGCCAACTTATTCGAGGGTCTCAGACTTATTCTTTAAGTGTATAATTGATTGTTATGCTTACATAACAAAAGTCCTTGGGCCTCAGGTTATGCACTCGCTCGAAAAAAGCAAAACCACTATAAATTAAAATAGTTGATTATATTATTATATCATTACTTTATACGTAAACATCTAACCAAGAATACATGAAGGTCAGATACAAGATGACGAAGTGAACCTTTTAAACAACTGCTATATATAACCATTATAATCATTATGGTCAAAAAAAAAAAAAAACCTTTATTACCAGTAAATATACTTGAATATTTTCTTCAAGAACGCTCTTCCACAAAACTGCCCTTGCATTGCCCGTAAGGTTGTTGCTTTCATTGTTTATATAGACTATGTAACAGACATCTATCAAACATGTCCTTGCCAAAGTCATCTGTTGGCCTTGATTCCCTCACCTCTCTTCCTTTTTTCTAACTCTACATAGATCTTTATCTTCATGGGAATAAAGCCATCTTAGCATGTCATGTTTTTTAATATCCCCCCGTGCCCCCTATAAATATTTATTAAAGATGTGCCATTAAGATGGGCCGAAAAGGACTCGGTGCCAGACCGCAAGCAAACACCTTTTGTTTGACTTCTGTAATACACTTCTAGTTTAGAAGCCAAACTTTAAATGCTGTAAGAGGGCAGACATGCTCCAGCATCATAGGGTGTAATGACATTTGTACTCCTTTACTGACTGTCTTTGACTTAGCAATTCAAAACTCAAAGCCGTGTGAAGACAAAGCAATGCAAGATTTAGTGTGCTGATCTCCAAATATTTGTGAAAGGGAGGCACAAACATTTTCGATTGTTTTAAAATTTTAGAATACATTTCCGCAACCTTAGGCAAGACAGTTTAGGGATACTTTCAGCTGGGTAAACAGGGATTAGACGACCCAAACGCCAGAATAAACCCCATCAATGTACGTTTACGCAAACCACAAATATGTTGAAACTTTACGTCTCTTTCTGTTGCAACTTCATGTAACTTAAGGTTACTTAACACCCTGTATGTCAAAACAAAAGAGGCAAAAAATGCCCCAGTATATCTTTAAAAAACAGTCTTGAACAGTGGTCATTGGCTTGGCTGCCTTCACAACAAGTTTAGCAATATGAAAGAATTGGCCACCTGTAAAATTCATACTCAAAACAAATAGAGGGTCCGCACATCACTAGAGTGACCGTTAACTGCTCTTAACTGTAGCTGCCGTTAGCTAGTTAGCACAACTAGCCACACAGCTAGTGGTTAAGACTGGGAGTTTAGGCACTGGGGAAGTGTTGGTGTTTACAAGGCTAGCCAGGAGCTTTGGACAGTGACTGGCAGGGGCTAGCTAGTTAACATGCTAACTTCTGTAGATATCACGGCAACACAATACATAGACATCATAACTGTTATTTCTTCACATTCTGTGATAATTTTGGTAAATGTTTTCAGCCCTAATTCTCACAAATTGCACCTCTATTCTTTGAATGTTTTAAACAGAAAATTCTTACATAGTGCAACTTAAATGCTGCAGTGAAATAAATGAAAATCACCTTGAATATAATAGAGTAAGATGGAAAAAGAAACTGTGTTTTGAATTTAAAGGGGCTACATCAGCTTTGTCCTCTTTCTCTACACTCTCACACCTCTCTTTCCCACAACTCTTTCCTTTTTGTTATTTCTTCACCGCTCCCCAGTCACACCAGCCCTCTGGCCCCTCCACCTCTCCATTTGGCTGCTGTACTTTCTGTCCTGCTTCGTTCTCCCTCCAAGGCCCTGCCTGGCCCAGTTAAGATCAGCTGCCAAAGTGAGTCTGTGTGGGTTTCAGTGTGACTTTGCACCTTTGTCTGTGTGTGTGTGTGTGTCTGCATATTGTCTGTGTGTATCGTATGTGCTTATGGTCCGCTTTGCTCTGATTAGCCGACGTTGACTATGGTAAAAAATAAATTTTATGTCAGTTAAATTATTTCATGTGCATTCTGAAGGAGCGTGAGGCCAAAGTACAATAAGATACATTTACAGCAGCCGCATTGACACTGACATCAAGGTTTCCACTTTTTCTGCAGTACGGTTCAAAAGTGCAAATAGGATGTCAAAGTAGCAGGCACATGATTTTCATATAATCCTCACATCAATACACATAATTATGCACACTGCAGGGGAGGTACCGAAATGCAATGTGTCAGTGCAGCCAGATTTTAGCTAAATGTAAATCAAAGCTGCTAAAAATCAATAGAGATCACAAGGGCAGAGCAACAGACACATTTCAGTTCAAGTAAACAAGGGTTAAGTGCAGAACTGCATATAAAAAAGGTGATAAATATAGCACAAAGATGTTGTATCTTCTATACAACTTGAGCTTGTTAAGCTGTGTGATTGTGATGCATGAGTTTTGAACTGCCATATGGTTGATTTAGCGCGGAGTTTGGCACCCTGTTCTTCTTCTGGAGAGCTGGCATCGTATCAACAAATGGATGAAATGTATCAAAATGAGCTCAATTTTCTGTGCAATCAAGTAATCACCTAAACAACACACTACTTTGTGGCTACTTTGATTATGTCGGTTTTGGGGGATAGACATCATCACAACACATTTGAAAATGTGAATGAATCTTAATTTGTTTTGTAAACACAGTTTACACACATCATAAAAGAGCTAAACGGGCATGAGGTTTCCTTGATAATCTCATTATTCCCATGGAATAAGCCTGAAACTAGAAACCAAATGTGGCAACATTAAAAACATGTTTTGGCTGGTTTGACTGCACAAACAACATGGCACCTGCCTCTATCCATCAGGTTCTGGTGAACTAACATTAATAAAAACTTCTTCTGCCCCTCTTCTGACGACATAATTATTGCACATCTGTCCATCCTATCGACAGTTTTACCTTATTCCAGCCAAAATCTAAGGATATATGGTGGTACGTGCTGTACAGATTGTAAAGCCCCCACAGGCAAATTGTGATTAGTGACACTGGGCTCTATAAATAAAAATTGAATTCATAAATCAACTTGACATAAATCAAGTGAGCAAGAAAAGTGAGGATGTCAAAGGTCTCTGTGAGTCACTAGCACCCCAATCTGGGAACACACAAACCTTTTATTATATTTTAAAGATGCCCTCCACACCAGTCTTTGCAAAAAGTATAATTTCCAAAATAAAAGAGTGCCATGTCTGCAAAGGGAGGAAGTCAGGGACGGATGGTTGGGTCAAACAAGCACAGGACTTTCACCCAGAAGACCGCTGCTCGTGGTCAGTGTGAAAGCAAAAGTCAGTGGTGAGTTATCTTATCTTACTAACTTACTTACTAACCCTAACCCTGACGTCATGTACATTAGATAATTGAATCAATGTATGTAAAATAGTTATTTTAAGACAAACCAAGATGTTTTCCTCAACCTAAGAAGTAGTTTTGTTCCCTAAAGAACTCTTAAAAGGAAAATATACACTTGCAGCAATGAGTGTGAAAAAAGTCTTCTAGTGTCTAACTCTGCACAAACATCATTGTTCACAGTGAACCTCGAACATTCAACTGCAGGCAGAAGAAAAACAACATTTTTCACAAGTTTTCCACACTGTAGAAAGCGTTACACAACAAACTGCAGCTCCGAGCTCAAATTTGAAGCCAGTGAACACTTTCTTCAAGTTCAGCACAGTTTACAAAAAACACAGCAGTTTCCTGCAGTGGCAGATGGTAGAACAAGTCAAAGACTGAATAATCACATTTGAACTCTTCAGAGACCTAAAGCAAAGGAGAAAAACTTTATGCAGAGCAATGTGACACACTGACAAATGTTATCTTGCTATTAAGAAACACTGGTTATAACAATAGAGTGGGATATTTAACATGGTCTTAAGTGAGAAACTACAACAATTCATGGTAAAAAAAACACAAAGAAAAGAATTATTTTTGATGTTTTGGTGCAAAAAGTGGGTAATATCTGTGTGAATTTGCTGTCTCAATTTTCAGCACTTCTACAGAAAGCTCTGTAGAATGCAGGTGTTGCTCAACCTTGCCTCTGGCCATCTCTGCCTCACAAATGTCTGAGAGGTAATTTTATTGTCCAGACCAAATTTCTTTTAATCTTTCAGCTAGATGAATACTAATAACAAAATGGCACGCAGGTTTTAGATGTGTTTTATAGCCCTCCCGATGGCTGTAAAAGATGTTGAAGAGAAAAATGATTACCCCATCTGTCTGAGAGACATGCAAATTAGAGAGGGTCACGGGAGTGTGCCAGGGAGGGGGTCAAAAATATTGTGCAATAATAAAATGAAGGGAAATGTGCCCTCGTCATGTCCATTAGAATGCCCAAAGCTAATTGTTTGAGTAAAGCCTGTTGCGCTGCCAAAACTGAAACGAGAGACGAGGAGCATGTAGATTTCTGAACTTAGCACAAAGAAATGTACTGTTTGTGCAGAGTAAGCCGCCGGGGCACTAAACAAATAGCATATAAATGGGTAAACTTCATTTTGGTGGTACTCGAAAAATAAATAGCAAGCACTTGATTTGTGATGTAAAAATATCAAGGTAATAAACAAGACGGTCGGTGGAGTGCCTCTCTGGATAAAATGGAAGAAAAATAAACAGGTACACAGATAATAACAGGAACTCTTAGATGTCTTTCAAAAAACAAGTTTCTTCTTTGGCACATAATATGGGCGATTCATATCTTTATGTTCTGAATAGAAAACTGAGAATCTTAAAGGGGCAGTTCACACCAAAATCGAAAATACCTTTTTTCCCCCTCTTACCCATAGACTAGCGCTATTTATACAACTAGATTTAGGAGATAATAGAGATAATTGGAGATGTCTGCTTTCTCTCGAATATAATGGAACTAGATGGCACTCGGCTTGTGGTTCTCAACCCAACTGCAGTGTCTCTTTCCAGAAATCACGACCCCGCTACTCAAGGTAATCCATGGCCTCAAGATGAAAGGCCATGTTGTCAGGAGTTTCATGAAGAAACTATTTTTGGGATGTAAACATGAATGGTGTCCTCTTGAGACTGAATGAGCTGTAACGTTAGCAAGCTTAGTTAGCTTGCTAACACTACAGCAGGTGAGAGCACTACAACTGCTAAGAGCAATATGTATTTTTGATTTTTGACGGGGTGAACTGTCCCTTTGAGAAACAAAGACGTAAAGTACCACCAATTTGCACTGAAACTTAACTAATCCACATTCTCCTTCTGCCACTGACCTTTAAAATCCACCAGTGACAACAGGTGACCTTTGAGGAACGGCACAGAAAAAGAAAATCCAACCGCAGTTCTTCAAAATAAAACACTTCTCCATTCCTCCCAGTGGTTAGTGGTCACCTCAGTGACCAGTCTCAGTCCTGCAACATTATTTCATCAACTGTGATAGAAAGTGCTTATTAACTTTAACAAGAGCCATTTTTGACCATTGGCATGATGGCAGAATCAACTGACAGGTCCAGAGGACGTCTGTGTATCTGTGATCTTCAGTTTCTTTCTTCTGTTTTTACAACATCAGCGACACCAAACACATTTCCTTCAAGGTGTTACTTTCTGTCAAACCTGTTATCGATCAATTGGATGTCTGAAAGCAGAATGGTCCTAATGAACATTTGATCCACTGAAATTGTGCATCGATTCAACTGTAGTCTGCCCTTCATACAGTTTGTTTATTTTAATTTGAATCTGGACTATTAGTCTCAGTCTTGATGTTGTCTTAGAAGAGTATTTAATGCTCGATGTATGTTTACATATTAATAATTGTATTATTATTGTTGTTGTTATTTTTGTTGTCATGTTTTGGCAAAGATGGTAACTAATCCCAAGTCTGCTAGTATTACTGATGGTTATGTTACAGTCTTTTTTTTTTTTTTTTTTTTTTGGAGCTTTTTAAAATCATAAATTTCACATTTCATTATCAAGCAGCCATTTAATTTTCATATTTACCTGTTTTTTCAGATATTTTGCAGCAGGCCTGGTGTCAAAAATGTTTAACGTCAATCTTGGTGACTTTATGTGATAAGCATACTGTATGTAGCAGTGCACCCTGTGCTGGGCTTCATGTCAGAAATACTCTCAGTCATTCTTTGGGACTAAATGTGATTGACATTGCATCACACACAAGGTCACAGTGGCACTTTGCTAAAATTACATTGCAAACACCTAGTAGCTATACAGCATAATGTGCAATATAACCAAGAATATAGTCAAGTTTTAGTACGTAATCAACAATATCATTGTATCCTACTGAACTCATTAAAACGATGCTGTGCGGTTGTCCTTATTTAACTTTTAGCAACACATATGCACTTTTCAACCATAAAAATATCTCTCACAATAAATCAGATGGGGAGGAGGAAGACACTAACAACAATCTTGCTTTTTATTGCCTCACTAAGCGCATGCTGACCGGATGAGATAAAGTGCCTAAAATGGAAAACATTTGGGACTGTTTTCATTAAAGCACACTATTAACTGATTTAACTCAACAAAAAGTGAAACAGGCACAGTTTAAATACTCCTCCTCTCTGAGTAGACTCTTACTTGGTGCAATAAAATTCACATTTTCATCTCTTTGGTTCATTATCAGGTTTATAGACATCATTTGACAACAGAATGATGCTGGGAGGTCCAGATACTGTATGGTGTGTGCGTGTGTGTTTGTGTTTGCATGTGTGTATGTGCGAGTGAAAGAGCGAGACCAAGACAGAGCGAGGTGCTTGTGTTCATGCATTCATGCATGTGTGCCGATTGTGTCTGTGTGTGCTTACATGTGAATTTGATTATGTACGTCTTTGTGTCTTCGGCAAGCGTATCAACAATAACATTATAACCCAGGGGAGCCTATTAAAGAGTAGGCCTCTCCAGTGTGTGCGTGTGTTTAAAAATAGGAGCCATGTGTTAGAGTGATGGGTGAACTTCCCCAGCTTACTCAGGGGGACTCAATTAAAAGGAGCTTTTTATTTCCCCCTGCCTCCCTCACCTGCGGAACAAGGACTCAGGTGCAGGCCTCAAGCATGGTGTGTGTGTTTGTGTGCATGTGGAATATCCACAAAACGACTGAACGTGGTCTTCTCAGTGCCAACATCTTACATTCCTGGATATATAATCTGTTGTTGATTGTAAGAAAACCATCTTTGCATTACACAATGGTGCCTCAAAACAGCCCTTTAAAATCCCATCTGGTCAATTTAACTGTCATCACTGTAGATATTCCTGTACATTCTCAATACAAGGCAAATCCTGTAAAATCCTGTAAAAATTTGGCTGAAATTAGGCTATGCCATCCTTCTCATTCGAAAAGAAGCTCTCGAAAAAGCCTAAAAATTGAATGGAATTACTAGAAAGAGCCAATTGTGGAATCCAAATAAAGGTACATTCAGCCTTCTTCACTACACACCATCCTCCATGTTTTATTGGCTGTACTATGATCCTTTAACAGAGTGTGGTGTGCTATCACAGTGGGACAGCTGTGCAGCACGTCGCTGAAGCATACTGCCACAGTGACACCGTGCTAATTCGACTGTCAGCGTGTTCATTATAATACAAGAGAAAATGGAAGAGAGACAGGGACACATTCTGCTCTGGTAAAATCCAACCAAGACGTCTAGTGCAGCTGCAAGTGTGTGAGAGTGTGTGTGAGTGTGTGTGTGTGTGTGCGTGTGTGTGTGTGGAGGGATTTCAACTCTGGATGTGCAAACACAAGTGTGTAGCGTAGCCAAACATAACGATACTACTTTGTTTAATGTAAAAGTATGTTATATGGTCAACAGTTGTCACCAGCTTGTTGAAATCCACTTTATAATTTAGGAGACCTATTGTGCTTTTTCTGTTTTCCTTTCCTGAAGTGTTATATATAGGTTCTTGTGCACATAAAAGATCTTGAAGGGTAAAAAGGTCAAAGTCGGCACCAACAGAAGCTCCTCTCTCCCACAGAAAACACTGCTCCTGAAACGCCTCGTCAGTAGCCCCGTCTTTAATTCTTTGACATTGTGACATCACACTACGTCGGCAAGCAGCTAGTTTGGCATGCAGGAATTAAATTAGCCCAGCTCTTCTGTTGTTGTTAGCGGTACTAGCTCAGGCCTGTGTGAGCTGACCAATCAGAGCAGACTGGATATTCAGGAGGTGGGACCTTAAATAGACAGAAGCTAAGACAGAGAAATACAGTGCTGCAGCTCTTGTTTTCAATGTTATCTTGTGACAATGCTGGGGTTAGGCTCTGCCTGTTTTAGTCGTGACAAATATAGCTGGATATGTCCCAACTTTCCCGTCAAAATTATCAGATTTTTGTTGCCACAAACACTGCTAAAAATTGTCCTGTGTCTTTTTTAAGAATATCCAGTAGTTTCTTGCTTACAAATCTTGAAATGCAGTCTCAAACTGTGGTCACTGGCTTGGCAGCTTTGTTGCCTGTAAATCCACCACCATCCCCTCCACCTCTTGAAATGAAAGTTTTGCTGAAATGTTAATATGGTAAGTATGACACTTACAAATGTGAACGTGTCAGTGGTTTGCAGAAACATTAACTGCCAGCATTTTATCCTGGCGACTTGGCTGTGTATGTATAAAGTCTATGTCTGGACCAAAATGTTACCCCACCAGTAAAGAGTTTGACAGCTCAGAAAGCGTGCTGGGAGTGTGCCATTCCATCTTTTGTTCTTTAAAGTACTGCATTTCTACACCATATCTCAGTTTGTGATAAATTAAAATGGGAGTGAGGTGAATCGATAAACAGATGAGGGATTTGGGGTGACTGCTAACTTGGGTTTCTGTAATTACAGAATGCCCATTAACTTCCAATTTGCATATTCAGCAATATCATTGAGATTAATGCTTACTAATGTTTATGAGTGTCAACATGATTAAACAAAAGTGCAAACACAGCAAACAATAAGAAGTGCAAACCATAAAATACATGATAAATGTATAATGTCCAATAAACACAAAGCACAATATGTTGTTTTGCTTATGTTCTTTTTACTAATGTACAAACTGCTTTAATTAAGTTGTGCCATAAACATTTGATTCAATTCTTGGTGCTTATGTATTCACCCTTGTTAAAAACATAGAATACAAATTTGTTTGTTACAACGCCAAAAATCGGGAACACTCAGGTCAATAAAACAGTACTATACGATTATACGGTCACAATGAGGTCCACAAAAATGTGACTAGTTCCTGAGGAGCGAGTGAGGAATGAATCAGGGACGGCTTTATAGTTAATGAATTGTTAATGAGTAATTACTGAATAACTGATATCAGGACTATATAGTAGATAATGATGTGTTCCTGGAGAAGAGACTGGGAGATGATGTATTAATAAATAATGATTAGTTCATCAATATCTGTAAATCGACATACTGACCACTTTCTTCATGAGTTGTTCCTGATTAACTATGAACTAGCCACTGAGTGGCACGACCCAGCCATGACTCATTAATTACTAATTACTTAATTATTAGTTACTCTATTTGTGTACTTCAAGTAAAGTTAAGCATAATACAGAGTAGTTATCCAATAGACTCATTAAATGTGAATTATTTATCATTAGTCATTGGACCTTTTTTCCCCCTGTGTCGTTATGGCACTCTTCTGAGCACAGATTTTTGACTTATTTGATAATACCCCTTTTGTGTTAGCAAGTTGGTGATATAAGTGAGTTTCCCATGTTATCACAGTGTGACCATTGCCTTTCAAATCCCGCTCCATACAGAAATAAGTCACAAAGCAAATGGTCTCTGAAATAAGCAACATTTCAACACTGACATTTTCCTCTTGGGTCGGTAGGATCTGGAAGGCCTGCTGTGTTTCCATCAGCTGTTTATCTGTGCACAGTAAGCAAATTATCTAATGCACTCGTCTGTTTGATGCCGAAGCAATTTTGCTTTACTTCCTCTTCAGGAAACAAAAGCACACAGCACTTTATTTTTAGAAATATTGTATGCAGAGATTTACCTCTAAACTATACTTGTATCCCTACAAACAACTTCCACATTTATGCTGCTGATGCACTCAAAAGCGTTATAGTGTTAATTTGGAGATAGCAGCTTGGGCAAACCAGTGGGACACCACTTTCCATGCTCACACACTTGAGCCTCAAATGGCATTACTAACTCTGTAATCTAATCACTGGCCAGTGTAGTAATGCGGTCCACAGCACAAGGCCCAGGAAACTCCTGGGCATACAAGCAATTAATTAACCTAATTGCATGGTTAACTTAATTGATTACCTTGTTATTTTTCTTGCCTTGATATGGCTCCATTGCACAGTGAGATAATGTAGACATAATGTGAGTATTAGCCCACTGGCACCATTGGTTTCAGGTATCTCTCTTTGCCCTCTCTCTGCTCTTGACTCAGTGAAATACCAAAGTGTCCTAGTTGTGCAGTGAGTGAGCAAATGATGCTGAATTATCATTCCATTATCGTATGCTTAATTAGTTTTATTTATTAGCCATTAGCTGAATGCTTCCAATCCAGCTCAGAAATGATAAGCAGGGCGTTTGAGTGTACGGCCTTGAATGCTGCTGACTGGTGCCAGCATGGCCGAGTCGCGCTAATGTCACAAAGATAAAGGCTGTGTCAGAACATAGCATATGAGAATGAATTATGGTTCGGATCAGCCAAAATTGGCCTCCTTTTTGTAGGGAATTTGTAATGATAGCTGAGATATATCTAAAACTAAAGTAGTGTTACAAAAGAGACCGTCAGATAGAGAAAAAGAGAGAGAGTGTGTGAAGGTTGGTGAAGCCAGAAGCATTCATCAGTGGAATGAGTTGGCCTCAGATTTGGCCTCAGAAAACTGTCATATCAACACTGCTTTGGGGTAGGGCAGCCAGCTCCCCTCTCTTCCTCTACACCCTTCATCCCCGACTCCCTGCTCCACTTTTACATTATCTCGTTGCCTCCTCTCTCTGTCTTTCCTGTCTGGCTTGTCCTAATCTCCCCCTTCTCCCCTTTTGCTCGCTCATCTCCATTCTTTTCTTGGTCTCACACTGTTCCGCCCTCCTCTCTCTCCTCCAGTCCTCCGTCTGCTGCGCGTATGAGAGATGACTCTTCCTCCTGGCCTGAGTATATTAGCTCCCCGGCCTCACTCTTTCCTGACAGCTCCGACCTTGTTAGAACTGGAGAGTGAGACGTCCACTTTTACAGCTGCAAAAAGCTGCAAGGGCAGCTGGATGACTTTTTTTTTACCTTTTAGTTTTACCCTGGAAGATGGATGTACATAAACACATCATCATCAGGGGATGATCATTAAGAAGAGAGCTGCCAGCACCAAAACATCTCACTTCAAAACTCCATGTGTGTCTATTTTTATCCGAAGGACTACAGCTGGGGTTTCGAGAGTCTTTTCCAAACTTCTTTTGTCGAAAACTTTCTCCTAATGCCCCATAATGGCTTGGCAAATAAGTGGCACCACCCACCTCACAAGCACACCTTGATTTTTACACTTCTTATAAAAACCAATTACCATACTCTATCATGCTCCATGGCACCATTAAATGAGCTCATTAAATACCTTTAGGATTACAAATCAAAGTAATTGCCAATTAGGATTTACCCTAATTGTGTAAAACTTCAAGGATCTGATGCTTTCTCGCTTAGTTTGTGGCACTGCACCGGCCTTATCGCGCCGTATACCTGTTTATCAGCTGAGCCATTCTGATGATGGATGCGGACAAGCAGAACCAGACTGGATCAGATTTTGATATACTCGCCGCAATAAATACTACAGCCGAAGCACAGGTAGTCCAATAACTGAAAAAGGTAAACATATGTCTCTATCGCTGTCAGCAAAGATATCAGGTCAACCTTGATGGCAAGGTGACAAAATGACAAGTTTAGTTTGAGCGTCGCGTCTTTGTCTCTGCAAAAAGATCTGTCTTTTGAGATAAAATAAAAGACTGAGAGACTAAAGCCGTACCACTGGCTCTGTGAGGCTTCCTTGCTATGAGCTACATGCTAATGTCAGCATGCTAACATGCTCACAGTGATGTTAAAAAGCTGATGTTTAGGAGACAATGATCACCATGTTCACCATCCTAGTTTAGCACGTTGGCATGTTAACATCTGCTAATCAGCTCATGTTAGCTAAGTACGCTGATAACATAGTTAGTCAAATATTTCAGTTCAGACCACAGTAGTAAACTAACCAACTGACCTACACTGCCAATGATTGTTATTATTTAACCGCTTCCTCATTGATCACCAGCTCAAAAGAAACACATCTGACAATAAAATATGTTGTTTTACCTTCAAATATGGCCTGATGTCCCTCCAGATTTTGACTATACATTATCTTTTCAGTTGGTGATCAATCAGGAAGCAGTGAAATTATAACTATTTGTCAGATTTCCTAGGTTTATACATCTCTACATTTAACCTTGGGGGGGCCCCCAATGCCCCCCAGTAGAAGACTGCTATGTCAGCCTACCATCCATGGAGCCACAATGCTAGCCTGGCTAAAAGGGTTTTTTTGTTTTGTTTTGTTATTTAGCTCCTTATAGACCACCACAACTGCTTCCGAGTTTTGGCCAGTTTGCAATTTCCCTTGCCATTTTCCTGAGACATTTTAATTCCTGAGACAAGTTAATTATCTCATTAGCTCAAGAAAACAAGCTTTGTATTCTTGTCACAACAAGATAATCAACCTGTTATCTGAGGAAAAAAAGGTAGTTTCTTCTTATTACTTTTAAAGTTTATCAGAGATCAGGAGTGCCATGCAAGCATGCATAGATGGCATCTTGGTAGGTGAAGCAACTGATTGAGGCAGTAAATGTCAGATCAATCCACCACCCATTATTGATTAAGCCATCTGACTGTACTTTAATCTTCTATCCTATACTCATCTATATATACACTATATAATGTTGGGTAGTTTCTTTTCTAGTTTCCCTATGCCAACCAGAATCCTTTTGATTGTAGCCTAATGGAAAGTAACACATGAAGTCACCGCCGAAGGCTACAGTATGCAAGCCTACGCCTTACAATAATTAGTCATAATATAAAAACTCTTGCATCGAGTAACTAGAGAAAACACTTGCAAGAAGTTCACAGTTTTTTGCTTTAAAATGTTTTAAAGAGTTTTACAAGTTGTTTTCTTGTAAGAAATCATCTCGTTACCTCAAGAAATATGCTTTTTTTTCTTGAGATAAGGAGATAAATGAACTCATGAGAGGAAAATTTGCATTGTTATTTCAAGATATCAAATTAAATTAACTCATGACCTCAAGGCTTTGCCATTTTTAAATGTAAATAATTATCAACACAGCATCAAAATGATTTGGGTGAGGTAAGTGCAGTGTTTTCCTCTGCTCAGTGTGTTTTCTATGCTGTATGTTAAAAGTCTGGTTAGTTTACAGCATGATGTATCTCAACACCCTTAGGCTTAGCCATGGCAATACCAACCTCTCTGAAACAGTGCGGCCATTTAAATAGAACAGTAAATCAAATTTTGCCTCAGGGAAAAGAAGTCCATTTTCTTACCCTCTATCACAATATATAGAGCATTTGTACAATATATGAACACGCCTGTGGGTTTCTCTAAATTTAGGGAATGGGTTGTGATAGAGGTCTGTCTTGTGTGAACTTTTGGTACCTAATTGCTACCCCTGCACTGTGAGTCATAAAGAGTGCACATCGGATCCAGCCCTGCGACTTTATATAACGATAACACTGCAGAAAGAGCTATTGCCAGGAGTGTGAAGCCTTACAGTCCCTATTCCCTGCCTCTAGTTAGCTTGTGTGCAGGAGTTAACACACACACACACACACACACACACACACACAGCCTGAAATATTCAGGAGGTACCACTCATGTGTTTGTCCTAGTTGTATTTAAAAGGATTTGGTCATGCTCAGATTGCTTTTACATTTCTCATGTGCTGTTATTTCCATGTAGACCAGGGCAGTACTTTAGGGTTTTCTGAGGAAAGCGACAAGCAGGAGGTTTTCTGCTAGGACAAAAAGTACACCGCCAGTGTTATTTGTAGGCAGACTTGTGCTGCTGGTGCTTGACTGTGAACTTAGGCAGCGCTTCAGAATACTTAAATAGTCTGTTGCCATGCGTTGCCCCCTGGACTGATAAGTTTCATCACGGGGAAAGAGTTAGGTCAATTGGGCTTAAAAAGCACTTTTAAAAGTGTTGCAGCTATGATTCAAAGATATTGGGTGGATTTAGCCTCTTTGCAGTTTTTCTGATGAAATGTTTCAATATAAAATGATATAATATACTACTAAAACCATTTCTAAATAAAACTAGACAAGACTGTACAGTTCTTCTTTTTACTGTCACCACACCGTCTCTGTCAATTTTCTATTCTTTACGGACCATCTCCTTTTCATTTCTTGTCTAAAAATACAGAATTTTCTCTTCAAATTTGCCCACTGTGGTTCTGAATCCCAGCCAGAGTCTTTTGAAAACAGCACACTCAGCCACCCGGCCTTTGGTGTCCTCCAATGCTGCTATAACATGGCAGTGGTAATAGAAAACCATAAAAGGCTTGTACGTGATGACAGAGTAATAACAGTAGATTTAAACTGTGGCAGACCAGGCAGCCTCTCCCAGCCATAATGACTAATACAAATGCATGTCTGGGAGCCAGTAGATTGAGGTCAATAATCATTGTTTATAACATTCATTATACAAAACAGCAAATGTTAATAAAATTGATTATTTTGCTTTTGAGTGCAGTTGAGAAAATAGCCCCGATAGAATTGTAAAGTTCCCTGCTTTAGTTTAGGATAAATGAACCCGATAAATTCCCAGGATTACGTTCAACGTATTCAGATATTGATTGTGTGCTGTGTATAATTTCATACAGCGAGCTATATGCTGGGGAACATGGCAGAGAGGCAGAGAGAGATGGAGGAGGTGAGGGAGACCGGCTTCACAGAGGCAAATAAAATGACTGTGTGGGATTCATTTCAAAAGAACTAATATCAGCAGAGTCATACTGATAGGCCAATGCACATGTACACGCAAAACACACACACACACACACACACACACACACACACACGCACACATAGACTAATTCAAAGCCATTTCCAGAGCTGAGCAATTGCCTGCAGTGTTGAGGAGTGGCGTGACTAGGATGGGACCAGCCTCCTACAAATGGCTTGGAATGCTAATACGCTCACAAATGGGTCAGGGAGAGCTAAATGAGAGCTATCTAGGCCTGGCTAATTATGAAGTAACCAAGCCTCAGCCAATCGGTTCGAAGGCCAGGAAGGCCAGTGAACTGACTGGTTGCAGACAGGTTGGCTGCTAATTAGCTTTTACTAGTACAGCAGTTTCATGCAAGTGTGTCAGCGTAGGGTGGTTAATGGCTGGGTGGCATGTCAAGAAGTGTCAGTATATGGAAGGAAGAAAATAAAATCTTCATTAGCTGATCGACACCAGTCCTGCAAACCCCATACCTCATTATTTAACGTCTGATCCTTTGGTTATATTCAATTATTAAAGGTTAGTTTTGCGAATTCAGAGGTAAGATATATTTCACAATGTAACAGACAAAAGGAATTTCATTAAAGGAAAATTGGATCCATGGGACAGTGTTGGAAGCTACGTGAACACAAAACAGGACACGCAATGTTGTTTGCTAACCTTGTGTTGTAGACCTTCATTTCATTCAGTGCCTGAAAATGATTTAATGTTCACTCATGATGAAGTAAGTATGGAAGCCCATTTCTACCAGTTGGAGGAAAAAAAGGAAATAAGATGACAACTAAGCTTGATAAAAAAAATATTCCATAATTATCAGATACAAATCAAAATTATGAGATTAAAAAGTTAAAATTATTAGTTAAAAAATCAACATTTATCTCATAATTTAGACCCTTATCTTAAAATTATGACTTAACATGGGAATACTTTTCAGAATTTGCAGAAATGGGCTTCCATACATAAGATATCATACATACAAAAAATACAAGGATTGCATCGTAAACATGTTTTGTTGACTAATTGAAGGATCTGCAAGTGTAAACCATTTCTCCAGTGAATGACTGCATAGTGACCCTTTAAAAGTTCAGTTTGTAAAACAGAAATAGCTTAAAGGCACTTAATTTTTATTACTTTTTAATAAGTTTTAATTTTTATTTAATTTTTATATGTTTTCAGATATTTTCAAAATATCTGAAGTCACTGATCTCCGTGTCGACTGGAAGCCGCCCCCCCAAAAAATACTTCCTCTTAGTCAGGTATGTTAGCAACATTTAATCTGGGTCTCTGAATGTCACAAACGACAGGTTCCAGCATTGTGTCTGAATTTATTCATCAAATCCATTTGAGTAATTAAAGATGGCACATTAATAATCCCTGTGGGATCCCTTATTAAATCCCTTTTAATATTCCCCATTAATTATTTGGATGATCTGGGAATTTATTTGTCAGGAGAGCTAAATGAAACAGAAAACGTAACAATAAAATTGTGATCTTTGTTAGTAATTTAACCTCCCTAGATAGTCCGGATCAGTAATCTCTTTTCTTTCAGGTTAATGTGTACACATCTCCAAACATAGTTTTACTCTTGTCCTTCACAGCTGTGTCTTGGGCTTATGCTGCCATCTCCTGGTAGGGGCTGACCTACATTGTGAAAAGAATAAGGCTGCACAGAGGACTGTACTGTAGTTCATAACATTTGCACCACTGCTTAATCAAGCAGATAATGAGCAATAAGATTTGAAGCTGTCTCTGTGTGTGTGTGTGTGGGTGTGTTGTGTGTCAAAACTCGTGAGACAGGGGGATTTCAGTATAAATATTTATGCCCGGCAAACAGATCAATGGCTATTAAAAAGGTCAAGGGCAGATGATGATGGATGCCGGGCTGTATGTATTGATAAAATCTGACCGCAATAATAAATTACAAATGCACAAACACCCAGGCATAGACGGCAAAGCAAACGATAGGGATAAATTCATTGATCATGCTTAATCTGTCATAATTAATTCCATAGGAACAACTGTGATGAGAGCACGCCTCCATTAAACAGATAAATTATTCAACATGAGGAGGAGGAGGTGGACCCAAGATAAATGAGTGTGGGAGACTGGAGCCAGCAGTCACAGGCTGAGGCTAATTACAGTCTTTTCTTGGAAACTAGCACAGGTTAACTTACAGTAACAGTTGTATGGAAATATCATATAACTGTAATTGGAGGCTCAGGTTAACATAACAGTTCATGGAAGCACTTGGGCTTCATTACTGTTCACTTTGACTAAAGTGATGGCATATTGTAAATGTCACATTTGTTGACCTATATAGCCACTTCTTCATTTTTAGCACCGAGCTGGTCCCAGTTGGAATCAAATATCTCTGCAGTCCCAATAGGTTTACCTTTAAGCTAAGTACATTTCTTCAGTTTGTTTCTTTTGTGTTCATTAAGTCGTTATATTTACAGAACTAAGCCATCAAAACTGCAGTATTCTAGATAATGATCGACATCAAGGTATAAAAAGAGGCTAGCTTTTGGCAAAGGGATTTAATGAATCATGAGCATAACAATACACCTGGGACCAGATGTATAAAAACTTTGTGAGTTCAACAGTAAAAGTCTGTGTATGCACAAAGTAAAAATATGCATGAACAGTCTTTGTGCCAGATATTTATATACTCCTGCATATGCATTGTTCTGTAAGCCAGCCATTGGGAAATGTAGACACTGTATTTTGTTCTGTACTCAGTCTGGTAGCTGTAACGTCATGTAGGGCGTGCTAGTTCAGCCTGTCGTCTTGTTAAACAAAGCTATTAAATGAGTCTTCATAGATGATAATTAATGGTAATACACAAAACTATAAAGCTTTGACATAACTCGCTGCAGTCTATTACATTCAGATCAGCTCAAGCTTCAAGCACATCACAATTCATTTTTACAAATCAGTTTCTGTGTGGAACGTGGTTTACATATTTTCTGTCTGTGTGCTTTGTTGAATCAAAGACAACATGCATCTGTTGATAACATCCACCTGGTTGTATTTTATTTACTTTCCAGCATCATTTACAGCTGTATGCAGGCACAGGGAAGGACACATATCACATTAGCTTCTGATATTTGTGAGCAGTGGCATTTAGAAATGAAAAACCTAAACCCTAAAGAAGCTCCCTTTCTTGCTTTTCATGTGTGATCTCTCCATGTCATAATATAATAAGGCATGTCACTAATGAGACATAATTTATTTACACTCCTAAATATTAGGAAAGATTTGTGAAACCTGGGCATTGCAGTACTTGGATTATCTTTTTTTGTTTGTTTTCAAAACGACTCACTTAAACAGGTGTTTATATGAAGCACCTGGACAGCTTTGGTGTTCCCAACTTTGCGATTCTGCCTCTACACACCTGCATGTTACAAAGAAAAATTAAGTCAAGAAAAAGGATAAAAACTTCATTAATAATAACAAAAAAAAAACAACTGCAGGGACCATCTGATGCTGCGCATTTACAGCACAGTAAAGAACTGGTAAAAAACTGCTGACAGTTTATCAACCCTCACTGCTGATTGTGGAGATAAAAGTCTCCAATTCTCACTAGATTTTACTGTACCTTCGTTCAAACCTCCACTCAGCACATGAAACATGATTTTCTGAACCAAACAATGCCCCCCGGTGTTGTGATCTAATAAACTTTCAATAACTTCCTTTGTGTAATCACAACCGATACAATACTGCTTGATTGAAGAAGTGTCAACCTTTTGGCCGACTGCATGTTAGAAGAAGGTTTCTCTGCACAGTGGACAGGTGGACTTGTTGCTGGAAGTGAACCATTTGTACTGTGGGAAGATGATGAGAAAAAAACATAGATTAATGTTAAAGACAACAACAAATTAATGTCAGCGAGCAAAGTATGTTGACTTTAAACTAAGTGTTGTCATGCATTGAATTGTGTCTGGTATTTGTGTGATTTGAGACGGAAAGTGTGTGTAACCAGCGTGGGCTGAGGATTTATGAATTATGCCTTCAAATCCTCATAAAACATAATTTATGCAAGATTACTCATACATAGCCGAGCTGCAGTTTGTTGCCATTGCTATTGTTCCCTCTCTCTTATCAAAAATTTTAAAAAATGCTCAAAGTTTATCATCATATCATAAGATCCAGACAGCCCACTACTGGATGTAACATGATCTCTACACATAAGTCTCACCAAACATGCTGAGTGGAATTTTTTCTTGCAGGTGCGGCATCCCTTCTTGGGCAGAGAGTAGTTGGAGCCGTGGATGACAGAGAAGCAGATCATACAGTCCTCTATCCCCTCGAAGCGCTTATCCACGTTGTTCTTCCACAGAGCCAGGCCCTCCATTATACTGCCATTCTGAACACACACACACATTTACATCTTTCTGATTTGTTTTCTTTTTCAAAATAATCTTCACCACCCTCTTGGCCTGTACTGCTCAAGAAAACTTCACCGGTAGGGATTTAACCTAGCTTCAGGTCTTCAGATCTAAGAGCAGACACTACTTATAAAAAACAGCTTCTCGAGTTTATATCCACTGTGTGTCTGTGTTTCTACCTGGTGTGTAAGGTAGGTGCTCAGCTGCAGCATCCAGTTCCTCCACTGCTGAACGGCAACCCCCACGCGCCTCCCACTCTCGACAGCGATGGAGCCTAAAGGGTAGTTCTGTGGTAGCTGAATCACCAACTCAATGAAGATATCATCCACAGAATAGGTAGCAATCACCTCCCGAGCTGCTGAGCGGGCCTTCACCTGGGGAAAGAAGATAAATAAATAAATAAATAAATAAATAAATACACTGTTTGCCTTTGCTATCGGCAGTCTTTCAGTCTAATGATCAGACATCTGCTTTACAATCTGCCTATTATTCCTGGAGAAACGCAACGATCAGGTATGCTGAGGTTATTAAGAAGTATTTAGAGATACACACACACGCACAGACACACGCACTGTATTTGGTAACTTACAGTCATGCTGTCAAACATCTGAGTGCTGGAGTGGACCGATGAGATCTCCTGCGCTGAGAGAACAGGGCTGATGTATCTAATAGTGAACTTCTCCACAGCTGCGCTCACTCTCTTCTCCTGGCCGTTCCACCACAGCCGCACCATGGCAGGCAGGTCCTGCACTGTGCTGTAGTACACACTGCAGGCCAGATGGGGGAGCTCCCACTCAACGCTCTCGCTTTCTGCAGGCAAGACGCACAGGAGGGGAAATCTAAGCTTGTTTACATTTCACAGCCCGTGTACAGAAGTCATGTAGGTGTGTGAGTGTAACTTACTGTCAACAGCCAAAGACAGGCTCTCTGTGAAGAAGGTTCTGGTCTCCTTCGTCTCTGCACCCTGGCCCGGGTAGATGGGGTTCTCAGGCATCAGTTTGAAGAGGTGGAGGAGGAGTTTGTTGAGGGAGCAGCTTCTCTTAAGATACTGAGCATAATGGGCACGCAGCTAGAAATAAATCAGAGGAGCAGTCAATACTAGGACAATAATTTGCTATTAACTTTAGTCTTCTCAGACATCATACAGACTTGCTATGTTTCCATCTAGATGTCAAGCAAATCTGAAGTGACCTTTTGAAATGTCGCAAAGAACACAAAAAGATAATGCAAATTAGGCACATTTGTTTACATGGACTGTTTGGAGCGAATAAAACAAGCAATGCAATGCCTAGTTTTATCAGAAATTAGTAGTTTAGACTACATTGCACATTGCCATAAGAGTAGAAGAAGCAGAGGTTGTGAACCGTAAAACAAAACCAGTTGTTTGCCAACCGGCAATAAACCTCGAGAAGAGAAAGGATGAGAAGAAGAAGAGGACAAAGAAGTAGTAGTAGTAGTAGTAGTAGTAGAAACAAAACTATTTGCCTTGGCTAGCTACAAGACAAAAATCAAGAGGAGGGAAAGAATCTGTGTTGACGCTGTCGACCCTGAAAACTTCTTCTTATACTCTGGTAGTGGAAACAGCTGATAAGTCATATGAGTTGAATGTTCGGAGAAGTTTTTTACATTTCTCATTAAAGGCATTAACATGTTTCCACAAACAGCAAAAACCACCTTGAGCGTGCATGAAACCTTTTTGCAAAATGAAAGTATGTTTTTTCCACTGCGATACTCCAAACTGCACATGAAAATGCTTTGATGGAAACACGGCCACTCTCTCCATGAAAGTTAAACAAGAAAAGATAATTAGAAGAAGAAACAGCAGACACATTGTACAAAGCATCTGTTATTCTGAAGCCAGGCCTGATCATGACTCACATGTGAGGGTGAGGATTTGAAAAAGGTGAGGAGCAGCTTCCAGGCCAGTAAATAGCCCAGGATGCACGAGTACTCCACACTGAGAGGCTGGACCACTGCAAATTCTCCTACTTGAAGTCCTGCCAGGATGCTGTCACACAGCTCCTCACAGGTCGACAGGACGGCCATCAGAGACGCTGGAGGAGAACTGAACACAAAAATAAACTGTATCCTGTACATATTTTTTCTGCTACTGTAAGAACTCACATGACAATACTTAGAATCAAGCAACTGTCATGTATGTGTAAAACCCACAGTAATATGAACTCCCTCACTGACTTACAGACATGGCTCATCACTATCATCATCAGACTTGCTGTTGTCTCCTTCTCCATCACACTCAGGCAGCTGAGGCATCACCCTGTAATGACAATAAGCAATAAGCAAGTATGTTCATTTTAGGTTTTTATCTTGTGGTTAGCATGAGGTGATAATTTTCAGGGGCTTAAAGGGGATTGTATCACTTGAACTTGAAAGGTCCAGTGTGTAGGATTCAATGGCATCGAGCAGTGTGGTTGCAGATTGCAACCAACGAGACACCCCTCTACTGAGCTTCCCATACGGTGGTCAATAAAAATGTTGAAAATGTGAAAGGCTAAAAACATTATTACAGAAACATGGCGGGGCAACACTGCAGACTCTGTGGAAGAGAACCCACTTTCCTTGTCGGAAAATGTTTTTGTTTCAGGTGATTATACACTAATGAAGACATGATTACAAAATAATATATTCCATTTCTGCACCTAAATCCTACAAACTGGCCCTTAAAGGAAAAGTTATCCATACTCTCAAAAAAAGTCCTTACTTTTCTAACAAGTGGTAGACAGTCATCTGCAGAGGCCTGGCCTTAAACAGCAGCAGAGGACAGAAAGTGTTGAGTAGTGTCTGTAGGGGCTCTGGCAGGTTTGTATTCTGGTCCACGATGAAGCGCGGGGGCAGGGAGTTCTGTTTTAGCTGTTGCACAGGCACGTATGTCAGAGCCACACCAACTGACTGCAGCACCGCCAAAGGGAACACAGGGTCGTCTGGTTCAGTGAAGGCATCTGCATTTAGACAACAAACAGACAGAAGGACTGTGACTGTTGCGCACAGTGATGATATAAATTTGTCTTAACTGCTTGTATTTTGTAATGGCAGGTTTGGAACAAAGTCAAACATGTGAATGTTGTTCATTTAGGATTTGTTGTTGTTATACTTTGCGATATGCTCAATATAGTGGTGGAATGTAACTACGTACATTTACACAAGTATTTAATTACAAAGTTGAGATACAACCATGAGTATTTCCGTTTTATGCAGTCGTTTACCTCTACTCCACTGCATCTCTGTACATTAAGCTTGTAGTGGAGATTTGTTACAGTGGGTATTAGTACTTTAACTGAAGTAAATGATCTGAACACTTCTATGAACGGGTAAATGAGAAGCAATTATTGTCAAATTTGTTTCTCAGAGATTATGCCATACCGCCTAAAATAAAATCCACACACACACACACACACCTGTGATACTGAGGGGCAGAGGCAGCAGCAGGTTGTAGATTCCCTCTACGAAGAAGTCCGCCCATTCACCAGCCAGTTCTGACGGCAGCTTCTCCAGGACTTCGGGCGAAGATGATGTGAAGAACTGGTTCAGATTCACTATCAAGGCCGCATTCTCACACACAAACAACTGCACCCATGGGTTCCACAGACTGCGCACATTCTCGCTGGCAACCTGAGATTGAAAGAAAGCAAATAAAGTGGATGAAAATGTATCACCAAAAATATGTAGAAGTGATATTTAAACCACAAAACATTCTTTTTTATGAGGAAGCAGCAGAGTAGCATATTGAGTAACAATAGACCTGAGCTCAACAGTTCAACACCCCATGACAGGAGGCATCCACCCTGCCTCATTGTCCTGGAAACTAAATCCTTACAAGCTCATGGAAGCACTACTCTATGGTTGACCCTGACCTCAGAGTCACAAAACAACACAAAGCATATGATCTCTGTCTCACCTCCAACCAGGCTAACATGGAGCAGAGCAAAAAGTCCCACTGGCTGCCCCCGAGAACTGTCGAACGATGAGTCACCAGCCAGGACAGGAAACGCATCATCTCCACAGTCAGGTTCAACTGTTCTGGAGTTGCTTTAGACAGGTCACTGAAATACAAAGACAAATAAAGATATATGAATAAAGATTATCTATACTTCAACAATGTTTCAGGAGATATTAATAAATATAAAAATGTGTAAATGTTTTAGTGATTACATCACCTGCCAAAGAGGAACCAGTCCTCCTTGCTGTTCCTCCACTCCATCACGGTGGCCAGGTTTGCTTGCAGGACCTCCTCCTCTACTTGTGTGTTGGCTTTTAGACAGCACAGCAGCACCGCTAGACATCCATACACATCTGTGACACACAGCCAAAAATTATTATTATTTGCTTTGTTCAAAATGCCTACATATGCATTTGTGTGCGTGTGTTTAAATGTGTATTCTCACTATCGTTCTCTTGCCAGTTGATTATTCCAGCAGTAGCCAGAGCAACGAGAGTCTCTCTGTCTTCTTTGGTCATGGTGGGGCAGAGCACCTGGAGCGTGCTCAGTTTGCTTTGAGACACTGGGAACAAACTGAGTAAAGACAGACAATATTCAATATGTAAAATCATGATAACAGTAGCCATATAAAGGCTTTGAAAGTGAAAATTAAATGACACGAACAGGTAAATTATTAACCTGTCAGCGCTGCCGTAAAGCCTCCTCACAGTCGCATTGTGAGTGGCTGCCAAGTTGTTGGTGAAGATGTAGTTTTCTAGAGTCAAAGACCATAGACCTCCATCCTCTACTGACCTACAGGGAAACAATACGCATATATTCAGTGGATAGTTCAAATAACTGCCTAGGAAAGTAATGATGCACAAAAATCAATGCAGATACATTTTTCATCTAGTTTCATCAGAAGAGGATATATTTATTAAATTTCTTTTCATCCATCTGTGTAATCAGTTATGTTTTGATAGATTTCCAGATCATGTTAAGTCCGACAAATTATTCAGAGGCTCTGCAGATCAAGGTGACTAAAAGTTCTGTTTATGTAGAAAATCATTACACGCCTTGATCTTGATTTTAAGTTAATTCCTCCTTCGTCAAAAATCAAAGAGTGTAGCTAACCTTGAGTAGAGTTTTTCCAGTAGATCTTTCATTGGAACCAGGCTGTGGAGACTTTCTGACAGGCCCCAGTCAGTCAGTAGACTGCGATAAGCAGACACTATAGCAGGGCTGTACTCGACCTCCTTACACCACTGTAGTGCGTACAACAGTTCTGAAACTGTTCAAGAAAAATATACATATACGAAAACATGTTAAAGCACATCATAGATTAACATATTTGTAAAAAGGGTAAATAAACACAAAGTTACAGACAAATGTCCTGTGTGTTTGTGTACCTGTGTGCCTGAGGTGTGAAGGACATTCTAACTCCTTTTGGTCAGGAGGTATGAATGCAACAGACCGGGCCACCCTCCCCAGCAGGGCGCAGGCACACAGGTGGGCCGGCAGCCTGGTTGACACCCTAAACTTCCAGGTGTCCATGGAGGATTTTTCATAGACTCCTCGGTGACGGCTGGCCAGTAAGGGGGTTTTGACCCACTGCAGAGGACATAAAAAAGTGAAAGAACGATGTGTAAATGTCACCTGTTCAATGGAAACGGTATCCATCCACAGATAGTTCTTCATAACTAATAAGTGCCTGAGTTATTTGCCAGCTCACCTGAGGAGGTAAGGCTTGTCTGATTCTTGTCCATTCTGTCTGGTTGGGCATCAACTGGGTAAAGAACTGGACAAGGAGGGGGGAGTCTTGATCGCAGACAGAGATGATTGTCTCCACTAAGCTTTGTACAGCCACAACTAGAACCTGTAGACTAAAATGTACGCCAAGAAGAGTTAGTTGGAGCCACAACAAAGTTTTGAGACAGATTCTTAAGAAATGGCTGAACCTATACCAACACAAATCGATATAAACACTACATCAGAGGAAGGTGTGTTGTTACCTTTTGATGTCCAGAGAGACGGTGAGTAGTTGATTTGTCACCCAAAGGGCTGCACTGTGCAAGAAACCTCCTTCCTTGACCTCATACTCAGAATGTTGGACCAATGACTGGACCCCAGCTGCACACACTTTCCTCAGCTTATCTAAAAGTGAGTCTTTTGAAGCAATATCAACAAACATTAGTTATTTAGCTTATCTGACAGGTATATATGTTTGTGAACTGTGCCGGTACCTACCAGACAGGTGACTATGTGTTTGATCTTGGGCAGTGAGCTGGAAGACAGTGAGCAAGAGTTCCTCAGCAGAGAGTAGCAGAAGACAGTCTTGTACTGAAGAGAAGAATGTGGAGGCCACATCACAGATGAAGGAGATGAGTGGCTCCATGTTGCCTGCATCTGACAGACTCTTGGTCTCGGACAGAGTGGCGTGGAGTTTCTCTAAGATCTTCTCCATGTACACCTCCCCTATCAGAGGCTCTGCGCAAGTAAGAACAGATAGCAGATGATAAGAAAATCCACAAAAATTTACATTTCTAGACGGAAAAGATTTTTTTGCTGGGTGTGTGTTTGTGTTCACCATTGTTATGGTGCTGAGAGAGGACCAGGCTGATAAGAGTCCAACTGTGGTTGCTTGTAGAAGAGGTGGAGCAGGAAGAGCTGCGTCCCACCTTGCACAGCTCCTCAGTCAATCCCAGGAGCTGCTCACCCAGAACTGAACCTTTCAGCCAATCAGCATAGCTCTGAAGAGCGTCAGCATCTGCACATGCCTGATAGGACGGACATTGGAGTTGCACATTTATAACAATGTAAATGCGGCGTATCAGTAGTAGGACTGCAACTAATGCTTATTTTCACTGTTGAATAATCAGCCAATTATTGTCATGATTCATCTTTTAGTCTTTAAAATGTCCAAGAAATTGTGATAAATGCTCATCCCAATTTCCCAGAGTTTAAGAAGCTGGAACCAACCAGCAAATGTTTGACATTTTAGCTTGAAAAATGACTGAAGCGATCAATTGATAATCAAAATAGTACGGATGACTAATAGGTTTATCAACTAATTGTTGCAGCCCTATTAAGTAGGTAAACCTTTTGATGAAAGTCTTTCCAAACAAAATGACACATACCCTCTGTATTATTTGCAGGATAATCCCCCACTGTAAATCCATCTGGAAAGCAGAGTGAAGAGCACGAATGTGAACACAGAAACAACAATTACAGTTGAATCTACAGCAAAAGAAGGATCCTCACGTCTTATAGGCGTTAGACATGTGAATCAACAACAGGTTAAATGTTATGACATCTGCATTTTACGTTACCGTGGTGATGTGGTTGAGGATGCGGGTGGTCTCCTGCCGGCTGCAGCAGTAGAGCGCGCTGAAGACCATCTCCACCAGGTGCTCAGTGTCTTGGCGCCCCTTCTCAGCCAGCCACACCACCACCTGCTCCAGCAGGAACTGCATCGCTGGATTTCTGAGCTCGTCCCGCTGCTCACGGTTCTTTGTTGTTTTTTCATCCAACTCGACCAAGGTCTAAGCCAAGCAATATTTTGAGGAAACAGTCAATTGCATTAAAGAATTCTCAGGGCTGTTAAAACTTAATACTTAATTAATGTGAAAGGGCCAGTGTTTGCAAATACTTCAAATGATTCTCTTCAAAGACTTTCTTAAAGTGTACCATGTTTTTTTTATACTGATCTCATCCCATTTTACCAGAACCACCTTCAAAAGATTACAAACACGATTTCCCACTGATCATCGAACATGACTTACACTGAAGACCCTGGGTGTGTGGAAAGACCGCAAGAGAAGGGAGAGGAAAACAAGATGTCTCTCTGACTTTTTCTCATTCACATGCACCAGGCACAGTTGGGCCAGCTGGCACACTACATCCTCAAAATGCTTGGTCTGTGGGGACCCAAGTGCCTTCTCGTTCACAAGCTCTGACGCCGTCTGCACAGGCCTCTCAACACCACCTTCCTCCTCAGCTCCAGTTTTCTCATTGTCCTCTGGCTTAGAGAAACACATCTTGACAGATTTCTTCTTCTGGGCGTGCTTTCTTTTTACTCTCTCGGGGTAACGCATTACCTGGATAGAAAGAAGAATAGAAGGGAATAGATTTATTTAGGCATTTTCTGTTTCACTTTGGCCACTTTTTAAGACATGAGTGGCTCTGACAGCCATATTGATTTGCTGTATCCTTTGTGCCAACATGGAGATTTCCCTGAATTCTCAAAAACACAAACTTACCTGCAGCAAGGTGGCTACCCCTTCCAAAGCCTGTGGATCTGCATCCTTGTTGTCGACATAACGCACAAACATAAGACCAAGCCCCTCCCAGAAGTCTGCAAGAAGCCCTTGAAAGACATCCTTGCCTTCATTTGCTTCATCTTCACTGTGTAACCCTGCTCTTTTCTCCCAGGAAACGAGCATTTCAGTGACCAGAAGGAAAAGAGGACCATTCTGAAGGGAGGTATTTGCCAGAGCCTTTTCCAGGAGTGGCAGAAGCTACAAAAAGACAAACACAACAATGTAAGAAAGCTAAGAACTTAAGTAGATTTAACATGATTGAAAAATTTAGGATTGTGTGATCCCACCTGCTGTGAAATAAGCATGGTCCGTAGTTTTTTCTGATCCTCCTCCTCTTCTATATGCTGCAGTATGCAGTACCTCAAGCACTCAACAACAGAAGTCACTATAACGGCACTTTCTGATGGGCTTGTTGCTGCACGCTCACTAGACAGACTGAGAAAACACACAAACACTTAAGGTTATACAGTAGAGCTGCAATTAATGATTGATTCGTTGTCAACTATTAAATTAATCAGAAATTATGATTTATAACATCTAACAAGAGTAGCAAGTGCATCATTTTATATCTATATATCTAAAGTAATGTAAATGTTTGTAAATTCAAATACAAAATGAATGCTCAATGCAATTAACAGTGTTCCACATTAAAAAAGGAAACTTTCTTCATATGTGTATACTTAGAATTCAAATAATTAATTTTCTTATATTCTGATTAAAATTTGAATAGAATCGTTTATTTGATTTGAAAATGAAAAGACAATGAATATATAGTCAATATTCATTTCCCTTTAAATTTGATATATAGTAAAAATAAATTAGCATTTAGCCTAAGCATAGATACGCACGCACACACACACACACACACACACACACACACACACAGACACATACACACAGACACATACAGACAACTCACCCTTGTATGAATGACGTGAAGAAGGTGGTGTAGAAGTCCAACATTGGGTCAGTGACCTCTTGGGGCAGTTTGCTGAGGAGTGGCATTAGATTAGGGTGGAGTGCTTTAGCCATGCCTTTGCCACCATCTTTTAGCAGAGCCCAAAGTTTTGGTAAGAAGCCCTTTTTAGCATTCACATGTGTCCAGCAATCCTGAAATAGGAACAGAAAGATACAAAATTAGACGCAACCTTACTATGAATCTACATCGGTGTCTTTACATTTGTGACATGATTAGCACAGGTTAATATATCTCCTCCTAGCGCAACCTAGTAAGTCTGCAGACTAACATATGTCATAGATAATAAAATGCATTAGAATGTGAGGTAATCCTTTCAACACAAGCTTACAGGGACTGTAGACACAACATGAAGAACAGCCTCCCACACAGGAGGCAGCACTACAGGATCTGTGTCGTCAACACTGAGGAGAACAGCGGGGCAGAGTCGCGCTGCTTCAGCCTGGACCAGTCCTGGAGTGTACTCACACAGAGCACACACCATCTCGAAAAATGCCCCTCGCACCTGTGGAGCAACACAATGTAGTAAGGCAACTATCTTCTTCACGACAGATTACTTATATATATTTATTATTATGATTATTATTATTATTGCAACAGTATTGTTACTGTATATGTGGCAGCACAAACAGACGTCATTTTTTGCATTTTATGTTGCAGTCAGCTCAACTGTAGGTGTAGGACAAATGTCTTTGCAAGATTAAAACATGTCTATGTTGATGAGTCAGTCATCCAGGTCATGGTAATTCTAAGTGCTGTATCGTAGGCAACTGGACTCGTTTCAGTTTCTTGAAGACGTTTCACCTCTCATCCAAGAGGCTTCTTCAGTTCTAACAAACTGGAGGGGAGTTTGCAGGCTTTTAAAAGTCGCAAGGATGAGAGGTGAAACGTCTTCAAGAAACTGACACAAGTCCAGTTGCCTACGATACACCACTTAGAATAAAACATGTCTACAAAATATGATTGTGCAACCTAGAAAAGGTTTTCTCCTTAAATTTTTTTACATGTAAATGTAGCAACAGTGCAAGAACACCACAGACAAAATTATTGTAACCAAAGATAAATTCTGATTTATTTACACTTTATCAAACTTACGTTTTTCAGTTTGAACATGAAATATCTTGTCTTTGTACTGTATTCAATTGAATAAAGCTCGATGAAAACCATTGCATTCTGTTTTTATTTGCAAGTTACTTATAGTCCTGACTTTTCTGGAATCAGGGTTGTACATGGTTACGCATTTCAGGTTCTGTTATAAGTACAACAGTTCAGTTCGGTGCCAGTACCTGCGGTGTCTTGTGTTTGCTGTACTTCCAGAACTTCCCAGAGTTAACAAGATGTGCTAGTCGTGGCTCCAGGGCGGTCCTGTCATCCTGGAGCAGCAGGGACAGCAGTCTCTTCACCCCCAACAGAGAACTGGTCAGCATGCGCACATATTTGGCTTCTCTCTCCTCTTCTGTTACACTTCTAGGGAACAGAGGGAACCAGTGACTCTGACAGAATATATTATCATTGTGTCAGTGAGAGGAATGGACACAGAGATATCATGAGCTAAAGTTTAACTTACTGCGGATCGCTCAGCGTGTCTGCTGTCTCCTTTAGCAAAATATCTTGAAGCACCTGCAATATATGAATACAAAATGTTATGTTAAATTTAGCTCATTAGCTTAAAGCTCAATTCCCTTTGTCCACACTAAAGCCAACACAACTACTCACGTTAAGGATCTCATCCTTGCAGAAGCTGAGAGCCTCAGGCTGTTTGGTGGGTGAGAAGGCAGCCTGGAAGGCCTGACACGCAGCAGAGGCTGCGGGTGTGTATGTGTCACACTGGGACAGAATCCAGTGGCCCATCAAGCTCTTAAGAAAGGGTGCCAAGCTGCGACGCACCTTCTGCACCAGCTGCTCAAAGGCCTGCTGGGTGGCCTCCCTGATCCGGCGATCGTGGTCCTGATAGACATAATGTAGACCTCACATGTGCACTATGCCATAAAAAACTCTACACATATCCCATATACATTTTGGTTTGCACTAACTGGACAATTTTAATAGTCATATTATTATTTGTAAATAAAAATACCACACTGTTTATAATTACACTGTTCACATTGTAAATATTACTACAGTGTTCATATTGTAAATATTATGTATATACAAGTCAATTCTATTTCTTATCTTCTTATTATATTGTTTATTTTTTTACTTTTTATTATTGTTTACTGTAATTACTGTTCTTTGGCTGCTGTGACAAAGACATTTCCCCATTTGCGGGACAAATAAAGGAATTCTGATTCTGATTCTGATTAATGAAGACAAAATTCTTCTTATGTGGACACACCTCAAACACTTGAAGTCGCACACATTTAAGTCTCGTTAATTTAATGCATCTGTGAAATGGGATAAATAACTATCAGTGTGACACAAAAAAAGGATTTCAAGGATCAGCTCACCACTGATATCTTGCAGTAAATCCTGGGCCAGTATGGCAATACACCTTTCACCTCTTCAGCATCCCGCTCCTGACACATGGACCCAAAGTCCTGCACAGCCTGTGGAGAGCACACAGTATTAAAACACACATCTGAACCATACAACATCCTCAGACTTAAACCCAATTCAAGATTGTTATTGGTGTCATTTGAAGTGTTAGATTAAAGTGCATACGTTTTATTTATTAACATGGTTAGTACTTGGTTGTTACATGTGGTTGGTAAGTTGGAACAACTTGAAGTTCTTACTCACTTTAAGTCTGGTGACAACATCCCTCTTGGAGAGTTTCCTGAGCACCAGGCGGAAATCAGCATCTACCAGGTTGTCTATCTCCTCCGCGCCGTGGACAGCAGGGACATAACTCAGCTCTGAGTTGACCGTTGTGTCAAAGCCCACGAACCCCGGGATGACACCACCCTCCCGGGTCAGTACCTCAGCAGCTCGGCCGCTACTGGACGGCTGGTAACGGGAAGAGAAACTATGGGTTATCAAAAAAATCTCAGTAAAATGTGGTAACGGAAGTGTCTTGATTATGAAACAGTTCGGGCATCAGTCACACGTAGGGTTAGCTTAGCTGCCTGCTGGCTGCTAACATGAAGTTTATATTAGCTTGTGCTAGCAGTCTTACTTTAGCACGTTACGTTAACTTACAGAAACCGGTACTTACCCGAACATTTCCTTTGGTTCGCTGTTTATTCTTACCCCCCATGGATACACATTAACCTTAAAAGTGTCCGTTTCAGAAGGTAACTTATTAATGAGTGGCTTTGGCAGCAGTAATGCTGGGGAATGGAAGCTACTGCTCGTGCTCATGCTGCACAACTGAAGACTTCCTGTCGAAATATTTCAAAATAAAGCGTCAACCTCAACATTAATCACGCGTGTATGACGTGTAGTAGCCATACTTTACAATAATACAGCTCCGCTATTTATTTATTCATTCATTTCTCCAGAAGTACGTGAAAATACGTGCATAGTCAAAAATAGTCCTTAAATCAATAATAATTATTTAAAATTACGTGGTGTTAGTACATTTGAGTACAAGTGAGTACAATATACTCAAAATAGTCAAGACTATTCCATGAATAAATGATTTGCCTTTTTACAGATGATATGCACCATAACGCCATACTGGTTATCGAGTCTTTACTGTTTTTTGTATGTATACATGCATACAATAGTTTTCATTTAACTACAATCAACATGTTTTTTTTTCTCTTTTTTAAATGAGATGTCACACGCTTTTATTTTGAATAGGAACTCATAAAACAAAAGCACTTACATGTGTTTACTTGACACAGATACTCACTTCCGGTATGGATTTCTTCCCCTTATCTATTTGGAGTCAACTGAAAGCATTGTGTGCTCATCACTGCCCTCCATTGACACACTGCAGACACTGCAGCCCTGTAAATAATGGGACATGATTCTGTTTTTGTCAGACAAGGGGGAGTTCATTTTGGCCTGAGAGTGATGGGAGAGGGAAGGTCTTCAAGTGTCGTCCGCAGTGCATAAATTTAGTCAGTACATTTCATAACAGCTGCTGTCTGTCAGGCTAGATTATTTGTGTATGGGTAGCCTGATGCAGACACTAAGGTCAGGAGTCTTGATGTTTAAAGAAAAAAGGGGTCCTCCTTATTGGAAGTGATATTTTTCATAGTAAATTTCATGGCATCCTGCTCATTTAGGAGGCATCCTCTGAGCATCACATCCAAGTTCACGGAAATTCAGCCATTTTCAAGGAACCTTATCACAGACAAGTATTGGCAAAGGGGAATTTTATGATAGTGTGGTTAGGTGAAAGCTTTAGGTTTCCAAAATCATGAGAAATCATACAGTGGGACCCAAGAATATAAAACTGCATTGACATTTGAAGAAGCTGAAGTTGCCTTTATCTTGAACTCTGACAACTAAAACACCCAGCACTCTAATTATACAGCTAATGGACCTGGCTACAGATCTACAATAACATATTACATCAACAGAGCATCACACTGCTCAGCCTCTACCATGTCCCAGCATCTGTACTACATCAGTGGATCGAAAGATGAACTGTCTAAATGACACACAATATAAATTCAACTTTTCAACGTGAGGTGACATGACAACATGAGGAGAGGACGACACATGGACACAGTACACGTACCTTACCTATAACTCTTTCACTAACTTACAAGCAAGCTTTATATGTAGAAGAGTTTATTTGAAAATTTGTGAAACAGCTTAGAATCAACTGTAGCTCTTCCATCTTCTTGTGACCTTGAGATATGCAGAAATGCAACAGAGTGAATGAGGAGTATGTGTGGATTGTCAGTGTGCCGTATTCCCAACAACTTAACTTGAAGAAATGTCGACTGTCTACTGCCCTGAGGATCAAAAGCCTAATGGTTGCTCTTTACATTATCTTTCTCCTTATCATTAAAATGATACGAGATCAAAATTAGTACAGAAATCAAACAAGTCACACTTAGAATTAAAAAATATTTTAATATACACCCTTTTTACATAAATCAAAAACATTTACAGAATTGTATTATAATTGAGTAGATTTAGTTAATATGTCACTATTTTTTCAAACACCTTGTCTATAAATATGAATTTTGCTCTGCATTCTTTACAATCATGGCTTCATGTATGGAGGTCAGGTGTGTCTAAAGCTGGGTTGAGTTAAAGAAGTGAAAGCAAAATTTCACATTAACAAACAGTAAATAATTGCCAGAAATTTGAGATGTGTACCAAAAGATTTTACACTTTTACAGTCTAATTATATGCAATCATTTCACATCTGGAATGAAAGTGTTCTGAATGGCCCCAAAGGGAAAAGACGTCATTTGCACTGAGCACAGAAATTTTACAGGAACCACAGAAGTGCCCACTGTCCCCATTATTTAATGAAGTGCAGAACCACTCTGACTATTTATCACTTGAACATGAAATATTCAAGTCAAAACATCTTTTTGGCAGACATCCTCATCTCTCAGCAACGAAAATGAAAAACAAAAGCAGACTGAGCTGTGTGCATTTTATTCACAGAAACCGATTCCTTGTTGCCTTCAGGCAAACACGTCAGTGTGACAACAAATTCTTCAGTAAACAATGTTTCGATCTGTGTTTCAATCTAATGTGGATTTTAAGCAACGGGGTTCACCTCGGAACCGACACTAAATATTAATTAAAATGCAAACAGCCAACACCATTTTCTTGGAGCTCTTGTGAAACTACCACATATTTAATTCAAACTGTGTTTAGCAGTATTAGTAAATATTTAACATTGAAGTCATTTCTAATCCAAACACTTTCCAGAGAGTGGAATGAAAAAGATGGAGCAGGTTGACCTTAACGATGCCTTTCTGATATTTGTGAAGAAAATGTTTTTTATAGTGCAGAACTTTGATTTTTAAGAGCGTTACATGGATCTGCAATTCATCCTGTGCATCACATGACAAACTTGGCTCTTCAGTGTTCTATAGTGATGTAGCTCAAGTAATACATTTGTAAATTAAAGGCTGTTTCGTAAAAACTTAGAAGCCCATTCTCTGATCAAAAGGTTTCTTATCACATCTGAACAGTTTCTGCAGTAAATAGAAGCTACATGTGTATCTGACTGTAAACCAGAGGCACCTATTTTATCTGTTCTATGCCATGTTCTCACTGCACCATCCACCTCTGGCCAAATCATTTATAATATATGATTACATGTTTCTTATTCAACATTCAATGTTTAATACACTTCAAATATACCAGTCTCTTTAAAAAATAGATTGCGGGAGAGAAATGTGATTAGTGACAATCTGCAACCTGTAAATCCACATTTTAAAGTAATCAAGTTAGTGATCTGTGTGTGCTGTGAATGCATTCATTGACATTATTAGTCTCAATATAGCTTACAAGTAAACAACGGATTTATTACATGTTTCATTAGCTGTATTAATTGTAGATTTATGTGTCTTCAATGTAAAATTATTAGTTGTTTTTCCCCATTAAATGACATAAAAAAATTGTATATTCTAATCACCATCTTCCCCATAAAATTAACGTCCAAATTCGGCATGGTCCTTGATGCTTTCTTTTACCCCATTAAGCTCTATTGTAGTAATTTCTGTCAAGTGTCGTTTAAAGAAGAAGAGCATTTAGAAATCAATGAAATGCTGAAAAAAAAAAAAAAAAAAAAAAAAAAAAAAATCACCTGCAACAGGTTAAAAATGGTGACTTTCCACCTGTGTTTTACATCCTATTTCACATCACAGACCACAATCTAAATACATCTCATAATCCCATAATCTAATAAAGAATAAAATATTTGATAAGGCTACATAATTATAAATATCATCAGTTGCATCCATCGTCTTGAAAAAGTACACATTCAGAAATGATCAGGGAATAATCTCAAATTCCTCCTCAGATATCACTGTGTCTATTCCAAAAAGTTTAGTTAGTGAAGTTTCACCCGCTGACATAAGCAACCATCCGATTAACCAAACTGTGTTCAGTCAGTACAAACAGGTAACTTGCAAAATAAAGAAACATTACACTAAAAGGATAAAAGGAATGTTTTTGGATCCAAAGTGAAATCTTTAATGTTTTGCAAATTATTTCCTCAAAATAATGCATTCCATTTATTTTACCAGTTACCTGTATCCATACAGTCCCCGTCAGTCGATGTGCTTGCGCAACACCACGCTTGACACTGGCTACACCTTGCTTTGGACAGGCCTTTTACATCCTCCAAAGCATATCCCATCACATAACACGAACATCACCACTTCTGAGCTGTTAGAACATCTTTTAAAAAATCCATAAGTTACTCAGAAAGAACAGTCAGAACTGTCCATTTCCCGTTGAGGTAACCCTAAAACCCATCCCAGAGCTCGGCCCCAAATCATCCGAGTTGGATGTCGGCTCCTGGTGGGAGCATGGTGGTGAAACGAGGGTCCAGTTTGGGCACAAAGCCTTTAAAGTCCCTGGAGGCCTGAGTCCCAAACATGTCTAGAACCTGTCTGTTCATCAGAGCAAATCTAGGAGAGGAGACAGAAAATCATCTCTGTACCATCATGAAAATTACAAGTCAGAGGATTGTACCGTGGACAGAAAGAGTCCGGTTATAGACAATCTATCACGACAGGATTGGATTAAATTGTTTACATGCTATGGGTCAATTTAAAAAAAAACATTTCAGCTCACTTGTTATTTATAACAGATTCTCAAAATACAAAACAAAAAAAAACACTCGTACCTGCCCTTAGTCAAACGCAGCAGGAACTTCCAGTATGTAGGCCTGAGGTTCTGCACTTCCATGACGGCCTGTGTAACAGTAATGTGTCATACATTATGTCCTTACTCAGCAAAAAAAAATAAAAAAATAATATATATATATATAAATATATATATATATATATATATAATTATGAGTTGGTTCAGTTCAGTTTTATTAGTCATATGTAGCTTAACACAGGGCCATCAGTACACTGAAATGTGTTGGATGAGAAAACAAGTCAGCTCAGCAGTAAGCGCATGAGTTGCATTAACAGCACCAGTCATGTGAAGATGAAATAAGATTAAAAAAAAACATATTCATTTAAAACAGCTACAAGAAACTCAGTTTGTGTTGACTCTGGTGACCCCTGTGGACAAAAGCAGTAAGAGCACCATCATTTCCTGACAAAGATCTTGATCTGGCTGGTGCATGCCAGTTTGTTTTGTTTTTTTTTGAGCAAGTGAAAGAATGATGAGACATATCTTTAATACTTTTTTTTTCTTTTTTCATCACAGTTGTTTGCAGGATGCAGAGTGGTGACTTTATGCATCTATTTATGGCTATGTAAGATTAATGATGGTTACCTTTCATACACCTACGTCACATGTAATCCTACAGATGTGGCTGCCCAGTTATAGTAATTTTGTCAAGCTTAAGCTAGAGTTATCAGTATTCCCTAGTAATTTTATAACTTCATAATAATAAACCAACAAGCCATCATAAAATGCTAGATTATAAGATAGTTGTCCTGCTGCCGTCTGGCAATACAAAAGGATCCATAGCCATAACACCAGACTACAGAGCCGGGCGTCAGTATGCATGTTCGTGTACATGTTACTTACAGCTTGGAAACAGATAGCAGTGGAGACGGCATATAGGACTGTGTCTGCATGGGGGAAGTAGGGGAACCGTCCGGCCTCAATGCCCTTGAAGTACATGGTCTATGGACGGAGAGACAGAGTGCATGTGCTGTTAATGATAAACTGTCCAACACAGATAAGCAGACAAGTACAATAACACCACCCTGCAAGCCAATTTTCGGTTATCTGTTTTGACGAAAATACGGTGCTTATCAGAAAATGATTTGTCTGCTTCATGCTCAGATATTTTCTTTTACCTCCACCAGCTTCGTGAAGAGATACATGGATATCGTCGTACTTTTGTAGAAGAACATTGACATACCAGCCAGGAAGCCTTGAAAAACAGCGAGAAATGCAAACAGACAGCTATCAAACAGAGTAAATCAGCTGGGACATAAAAAAAGGCCAGAGCAGGATTGCCCTACAGTGATTTCATTTGACAGTTTAGGCAATCCTGCCTTACCAGCAATCAGTGCATGGAGTTCATCATCAATGTTTCGCAACCAGCGCAGCAAGCAGCTTGTTCCCTGTGTGAAAGAGGAACACACAGATAAAACTTAAAATGTAAAACTCACATGACAACACAAAAGAGGGGAAATGTGAATCAGTCAAAATCTATCAAAAATAGAAATCAGATATTACAAATCAAATGTGTCTATAAGGTGATGGGAGGCAGAAATATCTGTTGTACAGTCGATATATTCTAATACTTGGAGGCAGTTGTTTGCCAACCTAAAAGCAAGAATTGAAGCAAGAAAGAAAACAGAAAAAAGTATGAAATGTACCTTGTAGATACTGACAAAGGATCCTAGAAAGGCCCCTAGCTGGAAGTTCTCTTTGTTGTAGAAGAGGGAGGGGAGCCGTGAGGGTTTAGTGAACATCTGTCTGAACGTTGAGGGCACTTTAAGACAACACTGAATCAGGTAGCCAACGCTGAACATCCTGACAAAACCCTGCACAATGCCAGAAAAGAAAAAAAGTATTTAATACTGTGCATCTGTCATTTAATGATACAGAATTTGAGGATTTTTAAATCAGTGTCTTACTTTAATGCAGTAGGAAATGCAGTTATCCTGGTAATGTTTACAACATCTGTGCCTTGGACCCTTTTTGCATCTGAATTATTAAAAAAGAAAAAAAAAGTAAATACTGGGCACTCTTTCTAAAACCCATATGTGCCTGTGTTGAGGTGTGCATTCTCTCACATGGATTCTAGCAGTTCCCTGGTGTAGGCTAGCAGAGTTTTCCTCCTGGAGCTGGGCCTTTCTGCTGACGCCAGCGAGTCCTCAGTCTCTATAGCAGCTGTCCTCTCAAGGGGCCTTGTGCAGGTGTGTTCTGCTGCCGTGACAGAGTGAGTAGGAATCTCTTCTTTCCCAATGATGAACCTGTCACAGAGAACGCACACCACACCTGTGAGTTTTACCAACACAGCAGGAATCTAAATCAAGGCATTAGTGGAAATAGGGATCACTTACTTTAATGCAGAGAATGCAAAGCCTTTGAGACCATCTTTACTCCTGCAGCAAAAAACAAATTTAACTCCAAATGTGAGCATTCTCCTTTATAAATGTTTCACATTTGGCTGTGAGAGTTTGTCTGACCTGAAGTAGAACATGTAGAGAGATGCAGTGATGCAGAAGAGGAGCACCTAATGGGAAAAAGGGACAAAACAAGGGCATCAGGAAAGCAGGTGAAACGTAACCATCAGGCCATGCATATGGATATTTACACTATGCAATAAAATAGGGGCTGCTGGACATGTGGCGTAATCTACTGTACATCCAAATATTATTCTCCAGCTGGTAAAACAGTCGTGCGGAGGCGTGGCTACCTGATAACAGAAAGCTAAAGCAGACCTGAGAGCCTGTGACGACAGACACGACTCTCCCATATTATGTGCGATATAATTAAGCTCTCTTCACTCTCACCTCACCCAGACCTCCCTTTCATCTTACCTCGCCATGCCTGATGGGTTTGACCATGCCTCGTGTCACTGCCATGCGGAACAAAGTCTCAGTGGCCTGACAACAAGATTACAAGATTATACTATTACATATACATTGTGTAGCGAAAGCAGATATAACTCATCACGTATAACAATAACATTTAAATGAACAGAGTAGCTCTTACAAGATTTGCCATGTATATTGTCAGCAGCCCTCTCCTGGAGGGGAGAAAAAGACACAGAATCAATATTTATTCAAGATTTATCCAACAATTTTATTAGATCCCAAAAAAGAAAGTGCCATTTTTTGTGTTTTAGCACAAAACATGAACGTACTTTCAGAGAGTAGGAGTGGCAAGAAAAATCGAGTGAAAGTCAACAGACAGAATCTCACCTGCTCTTGCGCTCCACAAGGATGGCAATATAGGAGGCAGGCAGCGCCGAGCCAAACCCGGCAGACCAGGAGTTGAACCCTCCCAAAAGTTTCCTAAAGTTAGGAATATACAGCATTATTGCACTGTTTGTTTGGTGGTTTCTGTTTTTTGTTTGTTTGCTTTTCTCAACTGGAAAGCAATGAACAGACTCAAGCACACTGTCAGCCCAGATTTTATGTAAAGAAGTAATGCTTTGGTCAAATTTAAGTCTTTCTTTTCCTTTTAAATCAAAAACAAAAATGTTATTTTAATATTTGTATGGTTTGCAAATGATTTACGAGGAAGGAAATGCCAACACATTTTTGTTGGACCTAAATGATACACACCACTGATTTTTCGTGAGGAACATTAAATGTTGACATTACATTTTGTTTACCAGAAAAATCCACAGGGCACATTTAAACAACTCTGAACAAAGACACATGACTGCTTAGCTTGTAGGCGTGTGTGAATTAGCTTATTTCACGCTGCTGTGTAAACCATTAGATCTTCAGTTTTAAGAACAAACAGTCAAACTGATCCTCAGATGTGTCTGCTGAGCTTCTGAAACCCTTGCATCTAATCCTGGTTATTTCAGCTGAGCTGTGTGATTGATAGTGTGCATCTGTGTGACATCTGCTGGACCAACTAACCTGAGAATGCAGAAGAAAACAATGTAGAGCCCTCCATTGGCAGTGAGGAAAGAGGTAGACCACAGGATCTCAGGGAGAAGCCTTTTTAAATAGTAATCCTTCTTCCTTCTCCTTAGAATTGCTGCTATCTGCAAAACACAGCACACATTTGGTTGCCAAACATTGCAAAATCATTAAAAAAAAATGTGGATGATTATATGAACTTTGCACTGGGGACTGGTGGTTTCAGCAGCATTGCGGAATGCTTTTAGTGTAACAAAATCTGTGAAAGGATCAGGGCTGACTGGTCAAACGAGTTAACTCCGGAATTCAGCGGTTTGCAGAACTTATCAGATGATGTTTTTCAGTTCACTGGTAATTAGCCTGTAACTCATGACTGTGTCAAAATGTGTTTTGTATAAAGGCAACCTGGTGCAATGTTATTCCTCTTTTACAGACTTTGTTGTCGTGCATGAACTTGACCTTAGCCCCCGAGTGTAAGCTAGCGTCATGTCAGTTTACTGCTTGTCTAAGTAGTAACTAGTTAGCTTTACTAGGTTAGCAAGCTAACTTTAGCTTCAGAGTGTCCACATATTTACAGGTCAAGCGGTGAAACTTACCAGGTAAAGAGGGGCGTATATTTTGAAGGAGACCTCCAGAGCACCCCTGGTTACATCCACAGCGGCCTGCACACACGACGGGTTCCACGTATGGCCGATCTCGTAGCAGCTGTGCGGTATTTTGCTGAGGGCAGCCATGTCTGTATACAGACAGCCACCGCCAGGCACCAGCAGGAAGACAGCAAGGCGCTGCCGGGCGCGTGCACTGTGAGGGGAGCGCGGTCACGCAAAGGAGCTGTGGACGCGCACGGCGCTGACGGGACTGGACCATGGATCTATTATAAGATAATAATAAGATAATACATCCATGGACTGGACTCATGGATCTGTACACTGATGGTTGTATGGAAGCCCATTTCCGCTAGTTAGAGAAAAACAGACGATGAAAACGCATTAATTAAAAGTAAAAATCCCCAAAATCATAACTTTGAGATGAAAATGCATTATTATGAGATAAAACGTCAAAATGATTAGATAAAATGTCATGATTATGAGACGAAAAGGCAAAATAATGAGATTAAAGACACAATTATGAGATATAAAGTCAAAATTATGAGATTTAAAGTCATAATTGTGAGATAAAGCATAATTATGAGATAAAAAGTCAAAATTATCAGCTAAAAAAACAATCATGAGGTTAAAAAAGTCATAATTATGGGATAACTGTCGACTTTTTATCTCATAATTCTGATTTCACATTGGATTTTTGTTTCATCAGTCTTATTTTTTATCTTTTGTTTAATTTGGTGTAACTGGGCTTCCATAGAACCATCATACTGGTCAACAAATAAATAAGGAACCAGTGGTTTGTTGAAGAGATTTCCTTCACGATTTGGTCCATATCAGCCTTGATTTAAATATGAAGTCACTTAATCATCTAATCATCAATATTAAAAACCATAGGGACAGGTGGCACAGCTACAGTCAAAATTAATTTTACAAAATGTATGGATCATTTTTTGATAAGTATGAATAAATGTATCATTCCTTAAAGTCTGCCTTCAAAATGAGGTTTAGTTCTCTCAGGCTTAGTTCTCTAAACCTGAGGTCTCAAAATGCAATATTAGGAGACATGGCACTTGTGCAAAAAGCCCATTATTCATTAAAAACCAGAATCAGAAAGATTAGTATGAAAGAGGTGGATAGCTGTGTGACAAGATGTATGAGATTTGTTCTCTGCTACAATGCTGCTATTCCCCACCTGCTCTCTCACTGTGGATATAGACCATCTAAATACGTAAATCTGCCTAAATCTTCAACTAAATGCCTAAATCTGGAATTAGATTAGGCTTAATCTGACACAAAGCATTAACCACCACTGTAAAAAGTGTGCTAAGCCCTGTTGGTGCTCAAATTGATGCATGTGAATGTAAACTCAGTGTTTCTTCCATACATCTGGTGACAGTGGAGATAATTATACCCTGCATTTGACTGTGACATAAAGGAACAGCACAAACATTGCAGAGCCACAAACCAATTTGAGAATAGCATGGTTTAAGTTAAATATATGGACATCACATGTAATTTCCATCTCACAGTAAAGTGCTGGTCTGGGGCCTGTATCACAATAAAAAGCACCGATGATTGTATGGAAGGTGGAACAATGCGTTCTTCCTGTGGATTTATATTTCAGGGTGCTACAAGACAAAAGAACACAGTCAGCTCCTGAGCTGAACTTGACTTGACCCTGCAACCTGCAAGCACAAAACAGAATTATATAAATATAAGATGTACTTTTGTTCAGCCTTGTTGCTTTAAGGACCTTATTTTCCTGTAGAACCACATCATTACTCGCATGTCTTTACTGCATATCTCTACAGTGCTTGGGGTGCAGATTGTATTGAGAGATTTGTAGGGATTATCAGAAATAGGGACCTCAAGGATCACACTCACCCAACCAAATGAGGGGGACAAGACCAGAGTGGCTAGTTATGTTGTTTGTGTATTATCAAGGTGTTCTGCATTTACTTTGTAAAGGCAGAGACATCAGTTTACCCACTTTGGTGTCTACGGTTGTAATGCTAAGAGCTGGTCAGCAGGTGTCAGCCTCACCTCTTTGATACGGGATGACACAAAACTGCAGTCTGAAAGATGTGGGGATGTTGGTGCTCGGTTTAAAAATGCCCACTTGTTTCAGTAGCTGCAAAGAATTGCTGCAAATCCCTGAAAAAAATCACAACATAATTTAATGTATTGGCTCTCAACCTGGGGGTGGAACCCATGAGGGGATCAAGTGATCATTTCCAGAGGTCACCTGAGGTCATGTGCAGAAAAACAAAAAAAGAACAGATTTTAAACTTTTTACCTTACATTAAATGTTCCAGTAATGTAGCCTTATATTAGGTTTCACTGAGTGTCTTTATGAGTCAGAGATGGCATGAGTTTTTTCGCAACTTGTCTTGTGACTGCACCTTTCACCAGTTTAAAAATTTGGCTCAAGTAGGAATATGTTTTTTTGTTTCCACAGATGTTTTTTTTTTGTTTGTTTTCTTTTACAGTAAGATTAGTCAGACAAGATCACCACCAATAAATAACTTTATTTATGGTTAACAAATCAGTTTTAAATGCTTTATAGATTATAGGTTATAAGTGATACAAACAACTATTTTGTGTAAAATGATGGAATCAGACACTCAAACTCACTAGTGTGTTAAAGGTTTGTAACCATGATTTCTCTTTTATATTGTGAATTGTTGATGTCTATAACTCTTCTTCTAACTTCTTTTATTCATAAAAACAACAGAAACAATCTTGTTTCTTAAAGTGTGGCCAATCATTGTCGTCCATATGATTCAAAATGCATAATTTAGGTACTAAAGGGATGTTCACATTAGTAATTGTGCATAAAACGTTCTCCCAAAATTCTTGCAGTCTTGGGGCATTTCCATACCATATGAAAACAGACATTTTTCCTTATTAAAGTGCCAACACATTTCATTATTATACCATTTCATGAGGGTATAACATATCCCATTGCTGCTATTTCTGCCAAAAACTGATTAATCTGACCCAAAGTCATTTTATTACCTTGACTTAAGCATTGTTGGTTTCATAGAAAGTGTGTAACTTACAAGTATATAATATAGAATGACTTCAGCCACTGTCCTAATAAAACCACTACTAACCTGCCTGAATGAAAATCATATTCTGTACACACACACACACGCACACACGCACGTACACACAGAGACCAGCTGATGACACGATAACGTGCTTAACCTGTGGAAAACTGACAGCCAATTCAGACGCCCCATGGCGCTTGAGTCTGCATTTTGACCTAAGTACATCTATTACCTTTAATTTCCCAGCGGGCGATCTCAATAACATCTTTATAATAATTAACGCGAGAGCACTGAGCGGTAATTATCCGTGCACGTCCGATACCACAGGAGGCGGTCACACCGTGGCTGCTCCCCGGCTCAATGGCCCGACTGTTTTCCCCTCGCAGACTTTCATAAGCGCTGCCGCAGCCCCCGAGGAGCGCCGCTGACACGCTGATCGCATGGAAGAGGCAGCGGAGGGCTCCCACTTGTTGCTCTTGACCCAAAACCCGCCAAACACTTCCGACCTGCGCGTAACGGAGCCATCCTGAGAAACATGGCACGGACTTTGGGGCTGTTTGCGACTTGTTTGTTGCTTCTCGTCTCCTCCGCAGCGGAGGGGAAGCGCAGCAGGGAGAGGGTTTACTATGTGGGGATCATCGAGGACGCGTGGGATTATGCGCCCAGTGGAAAAAACCTGCTGAACGGGAGAGACGTCCAACATGATGAGTGAGTTGTGATAAGTTTTTAACCTTCGATTATTCACGTCGCATCAATTCTTGGGGTGTTGGGGTCGATATAAAGTGGTTATGAGGGCTGTGATGAAAACCTAAAGACCCCCAATCCAGGTTTAAGTCACAGGTCAAAAGTTCTGTGACATATTTTCAGGGTGTGACAGTGTCTAGACCTCTAAAATCATTGTGTGTGCTTTACTGGCAGTCTGGCACATCCACAGGAGAGATGACAGTAGGGGAGACAGGGTATGGTCGTAACACTTTCTGTTCCAGCACTGGTGACTCACTGAGTTTTTCAGCTGTTGTTCTCAAACTTTTATACAAAATGTCTTGGTTTGTTTACTACCAATTCAAACCTCTGCAAGAATATCACAGACCTCGTGAGCTGATGGCAAATACATGCTGGTCCTTCTACCGGGTAGGTGGTGACACATGCGGGGGTGAGTTGTATCAAGTAGACAAAGAAGCAAAAACAGATGCCACACCACAGGATGTGCTTCAAAATGAGGTTTATTGAAATAAATGATCAATTCAGAACAACGGCTCTCTCTCTCTGTGACTGACCATGACTCAAATCCACTTTTTCTTTGACTTAGGAGTGTGTGTGTGTGTGTGTGTTTAATGTAGTTTACAGGAACAAACTTTCTCAAGTACTAAACAAAATATAGTCTAGACTCTGAAGAATCTGCGTGCACCTGTCTCCAGCCTTAAAAAACCCCATGTTGGATTGGGGAAGGAAGTGGGCACACAAATAGTGGTGTTACGACTCTCCCCATGTTACAACCATACCCGGTCTCTCCTACTTGAGTTATTAACAGTGACTTCTGTCATGAGGTGAGACTTCCTCTGCTCTGTGTCAGTGTGCCAAAATGAAACAGGAAGCACAGACAGCTGCCCCCCATATGAATGAGAGAGGAGTTTGTATCACAACACCATGACTCGCTGCACTTTACGAGTTAACAGAAGGTGAATGGGTTAGTTCCTGAGGATTGTGTGACTGCATCCCAGTTGTGAACATTTAAAGGATAAGTTCATCCAAAAATGAAAATCTACTCACCCTCATGCCGATAGAAAGTCGGGTGAAGTCCACAAAGCATTTCTGGAGCTTCACAGCAAAACAGTGTTGCAGCATTCTTCTAAACAGCTGAAGTAGATGGGGACTTGTTTTTAAAACAAAATAATACGGCAGAAAAAAAACAACATAAAATGGTTCATATAGCTCGTCTGAGGTAATCCAAGTCTCCAGAAGCCCAGAGATCCCAAATTGATAGGAAAGATGTTATTATACACTGAATACCCAGTGGAGCTTGTATACGCACTTCAGACGGGGTGTGCGCTAACGCTTTTAGCTCAGCAGCTACAGTGAAGATTTTGTCTTAAAAACAGAGCTTTATGATTACGCTGAATAAGCTATATGAATTCATTTAATTTTTTATTTTTTATTTAATTTTTTTTATTGTGTTTAACATTTCACATTGCTGTGAATCTCCGGGAGACTTTACATCTGCATGGGAGTGAGTAGATAATGACTAAATCTTCATTTTTTGCAACCTTATCCTTTAATGTATTTTGCCGTGCCCACAAATAATACTATTAACCTTGCTGGCATGGTGCCCCTCTGGGCTGTCTATAGTCAGTGCTATCATTTGTGTGTTTAGATGGCAGATTAAAGGTGATTTCTTGAATAAGAGGCTACCTGACAACAGTTATTTCCCTTCCATTGTGTTCATATTGATGTTTCAGCTGTTGACACTTAAAACAGCACAGAACACCATCCACTCGTTTGATCAACCTATAATTAAGAGTACCAAACAGATTCAGGGGAAATGTATTTAGTAAAGAACAGATGGCAAGGTTTGTGAGGTTTACGCAGTCCTAATGTAATATGGAATATGAGGATAAGCAGATGGGCTTGTTATTGAAGAAAAGTCTAAATTGAGATAAAAGCCCACCATCATATGAAGGCGGATGATGGATATAATTATGATAAATTTCCAAAGATGGCCGGCTATGATTACGCAGCTGTTTGTCTCCTCTTACATCCTTGCATAATGTTGGACTTTCCAGACTTAGCCAACACTTAGTGACCAGTACCCAATAATTGTACTCAGACCGAGATATTTTAACATACACTAAACAATAATCCTTTTTTTTCCCCCAAACATCATATTGTTTATTTGTTTTTTCTATCACGTATTGAATCAATGGCAGATCATTTCTACTACGGACACTTCCTCCGGTTGGTGGTTCTCGTAGCCCCTCATGAAAACACATATATACCAGCCAAAGGAAAAACAAGACGTGGCGTGTGTCACTGTACCTGAGATGCAGTTGCAATAACAAAGGTACATAGATTGCAACATAGAGAAGTTCAAATCTCATCTATACTGAGATAAGTACACCTATATAATTGTTGTAAAAAGGCTTGCGTAGCACCCAATGTCTCATACACCTCGCCCTGCTTAACGGGGATAAATGAGGTCGCACATTAGTGTTAAATTGCTCCGACCAGGTGCTCAGTTAAATCTCCTTTGTCAGACTGTCAGTTATCTTATGACCCATTTGTGATTCTATTGCACTTTCCTCCTCCCTGTTGCCAATGAGCTGGGTATTCAGTAGCAGCACTGTGTCTGCCACAGCTCCAGTAACAGGTTATTAGCCCACAGAAACATGTAATCACAATAATAACAAGTCTAATTGTTAGAGACCTGCAACCAGATACAATTTGTTCCGCAGCATTGTGTCTACAGTTCAAATTAAATCATCTCAAAGATAAATCAAAGCCTTTTGTGAAATCTCTTTGCCATATTTGCATTTTGCTACTTTTTATACTTTTTATCATGCCTCTTCTATTTGTTTGTATTAATTGCTTATAGCTCTATAGTTGGTTACAGTCATACAGCCCGTGTCTTGACAATAATTAGACAGTTGCACTGTTGTCATGGTGGTGTCATACAGTAGATGCTGTGTTCCTCCCACTTGTATTCATAGACTAGCTCACAAACATCTTTATTCTATTGCTGTGATTTTTTTGTGATTACTGCTTTTTTTATTATTATTATTTGTGCTTCAACATTTATAACACTTGCTTCTGTTTCTTTTGTGCAAAAATAATTACTTGCAGCATGATAGGGAAATAAAGCTGCATGCCATTGTGCAATGCATCATTGTATAATGTGACAGTAACCTGACCTTGACCTTGAGAAATGCCCAACAAAACAGGATTTATAGCTGCAGCCCCCTCCTTCCTCTGTGGGACCACTGCTCTGTCTCTATCTATCATTCTTTGTGTTTCTCTCCACTTCTATCTAAGGCATGCATCTGTATTCCTGGAAAGAGGGCCCCACCGTATCGGCAGTGTTTACAAGAAGGCCATGTACCGACAGTATACAGATGCTACTTACAGCCTGCAGGCCCCCCGGCCTCCCTGGTTGGGCTTCCTAGGGCCCATACTGCGAGCGGAGGTTGACGATGTTATCGTGGTCCACCTGAAGAACTTTGCGAGCAGGAACTACTCTATGCATCCCCATGGAGTTTTCTACGAGAAGAATTCAGAGGGTATAGTGTTACGCAAATCATTTACAGCACATGCTCAAAGAAAAACAAAACACAAGATGTGCAAAATCAATTAGATGTCCCTCAGACAGCAGGGACATCTGTTCATGGAAAGTGATACCTGTGGGGCACCAGATAGCTCACCTGTAACATCTATTAATGCTGAGTCCTTACCACAGTGGCCCAGGACCTTTGCTACACATCATTACCTTTCTCTCTCCCCTGATTTCCCCGTCTCTTCTCAGCTCTCACCACCTAAGATAAAAAAGAGATGCCTGAAACATCTTGAGGAAAATGATACCTGTATTGACGATAGTAAGCATAATAAGTAGCATTATTTGTCAGATGGAAAAGTGCTAAGCGGACTGCAAATATGTTAAAAACAACGAATGTATCCATATAAAAAGAGAGGGTGGCTTTTTCTTCATCAGTGGGCAGGGATACAATCCCTTTTTGAGGGTGTCAGGTAAGTTAACAGGTGAATGAAATCCCCAATTACTGTGTGACCCGAATGGAGTCAGACAGAGTTAGCAGGTGAATATTACCATCGCAATCACCGCCTCCACCCAAAGTGGGACACACCAAACCTCAGAGTCGGCCATCACTGTGCATTAAAACTCTGTTTTTCTTTTTTTAAGTTCCTTCTGAGTATTCTGCGATAACTTCCGAAAGTAATTCGAAAAAAAAGTTCAAAAATTGGCACCCTCAAAAAGGCAACTGTACACACTGATGAAGGCCAGTGGGCCAAAAACATTTTGTGTGACATATATCCTTAGTGCGACCATCTCTTCTTTACATGGAAACATTTATGTTGGATAATGCACCAGCTGGTCAGAGCACTGGTGCTAACCTCACAAAAAAACAAAGAATGCTGAATGAACGGATTTCCCACCAAAATAAATATCAGTTTGTGCACTAACGTGTGACAAAAACAACCTATTAGGTTTCACTAATGATAGTAATATGGATATTATTGTCTGAGGAAGTAAGTCTGACACTGTTCTGCTGAACCAACTTATTTAAAGTAAGTATTATATTTAGGCCATCACTTATTTTTCTTGGAAAGAATAATATTGGGGTTTTTTTTGGTGTATTTAAATAATACCGTACAGGAGCAGTTATCAAGAGATTTGCCTTAATGGACAGTTCAAAGTTTTGGCATAACTTCAGAAAAGTGGGACGGTTTAACTGCACAAGGCTCAGTGTGCATCTTCACATTCAGAATCATTATTCAGCCAAATGAAAATCATGTCTTCTGTCTGATTTATTTTTTTTAACCCAAAAGCTGTGACTTCGTGTAAGTCTAGAAAACATGGCATCTTGTTTTTAGCACTTCTGCTTCACTGTCGTCTGAGCAGACAGCATAATTTCAATCCTCCTGTCAGATACACTCTGTCTCTAAACTTTACAGCCCTTTTCTTTGTTACGCAATAGGCCTCCCACCCCCGCTCCAGGGTGGAGATGCTTCAGGAATTTCCAGAGCCTTTTGGGAACTGAAACTGAAACTAAAATTTAGTTTAGTTCGTGGAACAGATTAAAGCTGATGTCATGCTGTATTACAGGATTTGTATCTACATGGAACGTCTGTCGAGAGACCAGCTAGTTTGGACAAGAAGGGAGAGAGATGTGGCGATAAAAGAGGAGGAGAAGGGAGAGGAAGTAGTGTCAGCAAACTGATTAAGTCAGCTAATTCTGTGTTTAACCATGTGATGTGTTGAGTATGAACTGTTCCAGAGGTCACCAATGATGAGGTCATTAATGTGGTTATAGATTAACACGTGGTGTCTTAAAGCTTAACAGAGATAAGACCCTTAAAGGAAATGGATATGACCTTTGATTTGGCAAATCCCCCAGAATGTGACAGTTTAACATTTTTGCAGTTGATGAATCTATTTTATACACAGTTAAAAGCAGAATTGTGCTTTTTAACCATGTCATTGTTTTCTACTGACATAAAGTGAAAGCATACAAGTTTAACTGCTCTGTAGACTTCAGAGGAAACAAAGTGATCCCAGTATAAACATCTTCTATTTGTCTACCAGGGGCACTCTATCCAGATGGCACATCAAACATGCTGAAGAAGGACGACTGTGTTCCTCCGGGGGGCAGCTACACCTACCGCTGGGAGGTCAAACCAGAATTTGCCCCCACAGATGACGACGCCAACTGTCTGACCTGGGTCTACCACTCTCACTTGGACGCCCCCAGGGAAATCGCCTCAGGACTCATCGGGGCTCTGCTCACCTGCAAGAAAGGTATGAAGATATGTGACTACATGTTATTTAACCTGATTTTATATCAGAAGAAGGGTTTCTCTCTAATGTGTCTCTGTGTTGTTGTCTGTTCTCTCTGTATGCCAAGTCAAATCAAATTTATTAGTAATCTCTTCGCAACAGCTTCTCCACACCCAAAGGAAATTACACAACACTACCTTGCCTTAAGCCCTTAATGACTACATCGAAAAAATTGACAAAGAAAGCTTCCTTAGAAAAACAAACATGGTGGAGATGATGGGAAAGATTAGAGGTGCATGTGTGAAATATGGCTTGAAAAACAATTACCTTTCATTATCAACAGACTGCAAAGAAATAAGAGATTTCACCTTATGCTTCAGTCAGTCGTCTGCGTATTGTGTTGCAGAACTGAAGTGAGCATTGCTAACCAGCAAGTCCCGGCCTGCCCTGTCTCATAATACCACTTTGTATCTCAAGAGGTGATAAACCCGCAACCCCTGTAGTGCCAGCTGGGATATCTTAAGGAATTTGCCATGATTGGCAATTTAGTCTAATAAATAAACAAAAGTAAAGAAATATTCATACACGTTTGTCGTCAAACATCGAAGGCTGTGTTTGGTCCCGATTCGGCCGTGTTGCTGAGCCTGGCTCTTTAGCCCAAATTGTAACACCAACAGTCCCCTATTGCTCAGAGTTTCAACTCCGTGGAGAATTGAGTCACATTAAGGCCACAAGCTGCACAGCTAACTGAGCTAACTAGCTTTACAGAAGCTAGTAGTTTCAGGCACAGTTAAGCAAAGAGTGTAGTGAGTGACAGTCAGCAGCCTTCTCTTATCATATGCTGCCCCCTATTTATTCAACAGGTGGCCATACCTTATACATTGCCCCTTTAAAGTTTCCCTTGACCTGTGCTTGACTTCAGAAATGTGTAACATTTTCAACCAAGGCCTGCATTTTTCTCTACTTCCCATCTTTCTCTGTGAGCGCAGGAATCTTGAAGGAGACCAACAATCAAGTCCAGTCGGTTATTGAGTCTGCCCGAAATGATGTGGACCAGGATGTGTTCCTGATGTTCACCGTGGTGGATGAAAACCTGAGTTGGTATCTGGAGGACAACATTCAGAGATGCACTGATCCAGGTGGAGTCGAAGAAGAGGACCCAGACTTTGAGGAGTCAAACCTGATGCATGGTAAGAAATTTGTGGGTTTCACTCAGATTGTTTAATACTGAAAGGACTCCACACATAAGAAGTTTGTTGACAAGATGGATCTTGTTTATTTTAAAGTGAAGTTTTAACTCACATGCATCCTGCTGCATATACATTCTTTAATTTCCTCTATTATATGAATTAATAGCCACTTCAAATTAGTAATTCCTTAAATAAGTGGCATAAAAGAATGTTTAATGGCTTTATTTGTTCTTTGTCCTTTCTTCTAACCTTTTTCTGTGTGACAGCTATTAATGGGTACATGTTTGGTAACCTGCCCGGGATCGAGTTATGCCAGCACCGTGCAGTCGCCTGGCATTTGTTTGGCATGGGTAACGAGGTGGACATCCATTCTGCCTTTTTCCACGGGAACACACTGCTGGACCGTGGCCACCGCACTGACGTCCTCAGCCTGTTCCCCGCCACGTTCGCTACAGCTCAGATGGTCCCGAAAGCGAGTGGAAAGTGGCTGCTGAGCTGCCAGGTTAATGACCACCTGCAGGGTATGCCATCTGACCTTTGACCTCACCTTTCATCTCTGTGCTCTGGGACTTAACTGGTTGTGCAGAGTTGCTGACGGGGGGGAACGCATTTTTGTGAGGTTCACACTGTTATTTTGTCAAAGAGAGATGCTATCAGAGGCTGTATGTCTGCTCTTAACACGCTAGGACTTGCATTTCAAAGTTATCCAAAGTCCAGTGAACATAAAACTGAATGAGACATGCTTGCTCAACATGTTATGAATAATGCTCACACTTGTGGAATACCTTTCCTTTGTATCATACCAGGAATTTCTCAATGGCCTGTTCTTGTGTCTTTGTTTTTTAAAGAAAGATATACAAATATTATAGTTACACAAATCACACCTTTGGTAGTTTAACAGGTTGTGTGTCCTCTCAGGCTCTGAAAGTGAATTCTGATACTTAAGGAAAAGTGACAGTGTTAGCTGAACTCTGCAATATTGATTATTTTATAGACTCATAAATCTAACCTTTTAGACTTCTCACATTGATTCTCTGCCATAAAGATTTCCTAAAAGGCTGTAAAGGTCTAGTTTAACCACAAGCTTTTACTTGAGTGAGTTATGGCGTGTGAAAGGTTTGTGTCCATCTCTCTACTCCAGCTGGAATGCAGGCCTTTTATGAAGTGAATTCATGTGACAGTGAGGCCGGCTCCACAGAGATGGGCGGCGTTGTGAGGATTTACTACCTGGCAGCAGAGAAAGTCCTGTGGGACTATGCTCCCTCAGGAAAGGATCTGATCAACAACGTATCCCTGACTGAGGCCGACAGGTGGGCAGAGAACTTATCAAATTATGAGCAACATACTGCTGCATCCAACCTCATTAGTAGTAATAGCAGGGCATATTGCCAAATCCGGTCTGTTCATCACAGTTAATCGGCCTGAAAGAAGATGTTGAAAATTTCAACTGTTTCATGTCCAATGTTGCCAAAGAGGACACCATTTTTACTCCATGTAATTGTTGCCAAACGTATACAGTTTTACAGAAGCTCGAGTTTAAACTGTTTAAACCTTAAAGAGACAGTTCACCCCAAAATCAGAAATTGATTTTTTTTCTCTTACCTGTAGTGCTATTTATCCATCTCGTTTTAGTGTGAGTTGCCAACTTTTGAGGATATTGGCCGTAGACATGTCTGCCTTATCTCAAATATAATGGAACTAGATGGAACACTAGTTTTATGTCTGAGCTATTTTCCTTCCAACGACGTACAACATATCAAGTATCATGCAAAGAAGGAAGCGTGCATCTACTCGTGCTCTTGATAGCACGGGACGTAAACATCAATGGTGCGGTCATCACTTGAGCTATAATGTTAGTTACCTTAGTTAGCCTAGTTAGTTAGCCTCTCGTCCATTAAATAGATGCAGACTTCCTTCAGTGAGGTGATACATTAAGAAAATAGTTCCCACATAAACAGCTGTGATGATTTAGGAAAAGAAACATTGCTGTTGACTTTTCAATGTGTTTTTTTGGCACAGTGAGCACCACAAGTGCCATCTAGTTCTCTCAGAAATCTCTGCGGCCGATGTCTCAAAACTTGGTTCCTCACACAAAATTTGAAGCGCTTCAACAAACTGAAAATGTGTCTTAATCTTTCATTAGGTTGGGGGTTATATGACGTAATTAAACCATTAGATCAAATGTAAAAATAATCTGGGTGTTTTATAGCCCAAAAGTCTAATATGTATCAAATGGACATGTTTAGTTGTTTTTGAGAAGGAGCTAACTAACTCTTTAAATAAGAAACAGTATTTCATTAAGGGGTGAACTATCCCTTTAATGCTTGGACACAGTTGCTTGTCTGTGTGTACGGCCTCTGGACCAGGCTGGTTGTACGTGAGCTCGTCATTCCTGTGGTGAGGCAGTTCTGTGGTGTCTAGAGTAAACATTGTAGAGAGTGATGCAGTGACTCAGTTGTTATTGTGTCTTTGTTATTGTACTCTGACCTGACATAGTAAGACTACTCTGACTGGCCGGCTATTTTCTCTTATCCGATCTAATTCACTCCTTCCCTGCCCCCTTCACTTATGTATATCATCTTGATCACTTCCTTCCTCCCCCGCTCCCCACCCTTTCCTCTCATAGTGCATCTGAGATTTTTTTTGGCAAAGATGGTGGAAGGATCGGAGGTCTCTACCAGAAAGTGATATACAAAGAGTACACAGACAATACCTTCACCACTACAAAACCACAGACGCCTGATTCTCAACACTTAGGACTCTTGGGTAAGGCCTAGCTCCTGATTTCTCATACTTCCTCTTTTGTACTAGTACAATAGTGTCTTGTCTTTCTTCCAAGTTCTTTCAGTACCTTTTGTGTGGTTACAATGGTCTTCTGCATTCATCCAGGGCCGGTCCTGAGGGCAGAGGAAGGAGATACTCTCAGAGTGACTTTCATGAATAAAGCCGATAGAAACTACAGCATCCAGCCCCATGGCCTCAACTACGACAAGCAGTTCCAGGGAAGCAGCTATGAAGACGGTGAGGAAGCTGCCAAGAGCAACCTCTCTGGATATGATATCTTTTAATTATTAGAGTAGGACTAAACTTGAGTGATAAGAAGTGGGGGGGGGGTAAAAAAAAATGGCCACACACTTGTGCAGATGACTGAAGTCATAGCAGATCTGATCGTGTTAGTTCTTTGTGTGCGGTGCTGTAGGTGTCGACAAGCCAGGCTCTCACGTTGGCCCAGGGGAGAACTTCACCTACGTCTGGCAGGTGCTAGAAGGTCCATCGTCATCTGATTCTCCCTGTATCCCCTACCTGTACTACTCTGCCACTGATCCTACCATGGACACCAACTCAGGATTGGTGGGACCTCTGCTTGTGTGCAAGAAGGGAGCGCTGGAGAAGAACGGAACCCAGGTGCTGCTTTGTTATCCATTCACAGAGATGTGAAGGAAATTCACACATTTAAGAAATGACAACCAGTAAATGATTTTTTTTCTCTTCTTCTGTCTTTGTGGTAGTTTTGCATCACTTTGTTGTACTTTGTGTGACTTTGTGGTACTTTTGTGTCCCTTTATGTCTCTTTGTGGTAGCCTTGTGTCCCCTCTCAGTCTTTTTGTCTCCTCATGGTAGCTTTATGTCTATGTCTAGTTTTATGTATGTGCTACTTTATTTTTGACTCTCTTTGTGTCTCTGTGGTCATTTCATGTCTCTTTGGAAGCTTTTCTGTCTCTTTGTGGTACTTTTGTGTCTTTTGTGTGGTAGTTAAACATCTACTCATAGTCGATTTCTTTCTCCCTGTGGTCATTTTGGGTCTCTTTGTGCTACTTTGTGTGTCCCTGTAGTAGTTTTGTGTCTGTTTATGGTACTTTTGTGTCTCTGTGGTGGTTCTGAGTCTCTTCCTGGTAGCTTGTTGTTCTTTTGTGGTACTTTTGTGTCTGTTGTTATTTTTTGTCTCTTTCTGGTCATTATGTGTCTCTTTGTAGTCGTACTTGACTTGCAAAGAAATATTAACAGTCACTTTAAACAGAGGTGAGGGTGGAAATTGCAACCAAATGAAGACCCCTTACCTATCGTTCCCGCTAGAATTGCGAAAAATGTAGAGCCTCTGTGTGGTTTGTCCACTCTGAGATAATGTACAAACAGCATGGGGGACCCACTTTTACAAAGCAAATGAAAACACAACAATTCTTAGTTTCACTGAAAACACAATTATAATTATTATGTTAAACACACACACACACACATTAGACCTTTAAATAATCCATCCATGAATGGCGCATCAAAGAGTTCAAGACAATGTAATACATTTTCTTGTTTGTATGCTGTTGCATTGCAATCTGCAGCCTCTAGACATCCTTATTGTGACTATGTTTGCACTGTTTAACAGAAAGGTGTCGATAAGGAGTTCTTCCTTTTGTTTTCTGTCATGGATGAAAACATGAGCTGGTATTTGGAGGAGAATAAGAAGTTGTTTGCCAGCACCGAAACAAGTCCTTCTGAAGAGGAATTTGAGGAGAGCAATAAAATGCATGGTAATCAGTGTGTGTTGGCATGTGTGCAGCATTTTCTCAATGTATTTCATTTTGATATAATTTGAATGATACTGATTTCTGTTGGAATCCTCCCTTTGATTTCAGCTGTAAATGGTCGTATGTATGGGAACCTTCATGGACTGGAAATGTGTGCCGGGGACAAAGTTACGTGGTACACCTTTGGGCTAGGTACAGAGGTGGACATCCACGGTGTTTATTTCGAGGGGAACACCTTCAAGAAGCAGAGCACAACACGAGACACCCTCAACCTGTTCCCTCACACCACGACTTCTGCCGCCATGCTGCCAAACACTCCTGGTTAGTCATTTTACACACATACACACACATACACAGTGCTTCCACTCCCAAACAACATCCCTTTCTCTCACACACAAGTGTTTTCCTGTGACATGTCGACTACTCTCACAGGAAAACATCCATAACTACAATGCAAACAGGAAATGTCAGAACAATCTTTGTCTTATTTACAGTATCCTGAGATCTAATCTCACTCACCCTCACCCAGTTAAAAGACAATCCCACAATAAATTATGGTGAAGTTGTTATTTTGCAAATCTAGATTACTTGATAAGGTTATTCTGTTGTATTTCCTTGGTTAGTAGCAGTATTAGTTAAACTTAGATGTGCAGTTTCTAAAGTGGAAAAGGATCCACTTAGTCTATAATGGAGAAATCATAAAGAAATGGTGCCGTACTTCATTATGATATGATAAGTCTATTGCCAATTTAAAGCAACATTATGTAACTTTTTTACCTTAAAATAACAGCTATTAGTATTATCAATTAGTTAGCAATTTTAGCTATAATATGCAAATATTTTTCATTTCAAACTCTGCACAGACATCCTTCTGCACAGTAAAGCTCAAACATCCAATGAACAAAGCACATTTTTGTGTGGAGGAGGACTTCAAAATGTACCTACAAAACAACCTCTTAATGCACAGAACAGAGTAATGGTGGGATAATATGCAGTCGAGGTGTTTCAAGCGAATCAAATATGAAGAGATGTGCAACACACTGCAAACCACTGCAAAAATAGAACTTTCTCATTTCCTGGCCTCAGCAGGAAATCTATGACACGTGCATTTGCAGGTCAAAATGTCTGTACCGTACATTACATTACATTCTTCTGGCAGATGTTTTTGTCCAAAGCAAAAGTGAATTTGAAGTCAACAAGAAACAAGAACTAGCTGTCATCGGACAACCCTCCAAGATAAAACCCACAGAAGAGTGCTCAGAGAGCAGTAACACAAATGTTTTGGTTTTTTTTCTTTACTGCTATGTTTGAGCAAGAGAAGCCACAAATACATCCATTCATGTGTCCAAATCCTTGACCTCTTTTCACTCTCTTCACAGGTGTGTATGAGGTGAGCTGCAGAGTAACAGACCACTACTCAGCCGGCATGAGGCAGCAGTACAGAGTGAACCTCTGCCCGCAGAGCAAAGTGAAGCACACGCACACACAGCCGACAAAGATTGTGCAGTATTTTATCAGTGCGGAAGAAATCGAGTGGGACTACTCACCTGAGAGAGACTGGGAGCTGGAGAAGCACCACACCACATTAGAAGACAGGTGTGTGAATATAATTGCACGGTGATGTATTTCAGGGTTGTAACCGGAGCCTGTGATTAGTGGCGTTACTTATTACTGTTTGTTAATGGAAGCAAATTGGCACATGTCTCTCAGTCCAGGCAATATATTCGTGGAGAAAGGGCAAAACAGAATCGGCTCGCGCTATAAGAAGGTGGTGTACAGAGAATACACTGATGATTCCTTCAAAGTTCAGAAGAAGCGGCAGCCCGACCAGCAGCACTTGGGAATTATCGGTAAGTTCAGCTGCTCTTTCTGTTGCTGTTTGGTTTTTTTTACCAAGAAAAGACTGAAGAAGACATGGGGTTTTCTTGTCCCCTGTAGGTCCAATAATCAAAGCGGAGGTCGGAGAGCAGATCGTGATCACGTTCAAGAACAAAGCCAGCCGGCCGTACTCCATCAGCGCACATGGAGTGAAGGCCAGCGGCGCACATGTTCATGTCAAACCTGGTGAGAATTATATCTGAAAAGATAAAGAAAACACAAGCTGCTGCTGGTGTTTTTAAAACAACAGGCATCTTCTCAGAAGCAGTGGGATTGATATCTGTTTGTTTTTTGTTCACTCGACTTCAGGCCTCATAATCGAGCTGACGTGGGATGTTCCTAAACGCTCCGGTCCAGGGATCTCAGATCCTAACTGCATCTCTTACGCCTACTACTCCACTGTCGATTTCATTAGGGTACATTCTCCCACAGTCACATGGATCACATGCTTCACAGTGTTGCTGTAATAAAATGTGTTAACTTGGATGTTTGTGACATTTGTTTACGTTCAGGATCTGTACAGCGGTCTCTTGGGGCCGCTGGTGATCTGCAGGCCCGGGACTCTGAAGGGGCCCGACAGACAGAGGGGCGACGTGGAGAAGGAGTTCGCTCTGCTCTTTATGGTCCATGATGAAAACCAGTCCTGGTACTTGGACGACAACATCAGAAAATACCTCGGTGTCAACCCTGATACTTTTCAACCGAGTGACGAATTTGAGGAGAGTAACATGATGCACGGTAAGAGATAAGACGCACAGGCACAGAGGGGAAGACTGTCTTATCTATGAAAGCACTGGTTCCCAAACTGCAGGGTCCACCCACACACACATCTACAAGCCTTTTGCTTGGACATTGTTGTCTGTAATTAATACAGAAGTGCAACTTCAGTTTGACATCTTACTGAAATTCACCGTGCCGAGATATGCCTCTCGATATTTTCTTGTCTTTGTTTTGGTAGTTTGGTGTAGATTAAGTGTTTGCTTAAGTTTACCTGGAAGTCCTGTCACAAACTCGTCCATGGTTTGCTAGCGATGTAGAACCATGTGTCCGTCATTTGGCCATGCCGCACACCCCTGTTAAAACTCTGGGCCCCCTCCAGATTTATCGATCCCTGTGAGGAAGAATTGGATCACACCAACAGGAAAAGCATTCAATTTCATGATACTTTTCTTTTGTTGTTGTTTGCTGCTACACCTGTGTCTGCATGTTTGTGTGTGTGTGTGTGTGTGTGTGTGTGGTAATGTCACTGTGTTATTGTGTCTATTGAAGGGATCAATGGTAAGCTGTACGGAAACCTCCATGGACTGGTGATGACACAGGGCCAGAAAGTCGACTGGTATCTCCTGGGAATGGGCAACGAGGTGGACATGCACACTGTTCACTTCCATGCTGAGACTTTTACCTACAAGGTAACATGGTGACATTCAGCACCACAACCAAACCTTACTATTATTATTCATAATGAAAACAGCACCAGGCAAATTACTCATATACAAAAAATTCAAGTCTTATCACGATTCATTATGCTGTCGGATGTGGTGTGTAAACGGCTCTGTGCTCACTCAGGAAGTGATGCTGGCCCAGTTCTTTACTCAATGCTTATTTCCTTTTTTTTGTTCCCCTCTGCTGTACTGTATGTGCTTCGTTTGTGTGTGTGTGTGTGTGTGTGTGTGTGTGTGTGTGTGTGTGTGTGTGTGTGTGTGCGTGTGTGTGTGTGTGTCAGACGGACCGTGTGCACCGTGCAGACGTCTTTGACCTCTTCCCCGGGACTTTCCAGACCGTGGAGATGGTGGCAGGGATCCCTGGGACTTGGTTGCTCCACTGTCACGTGACTGACCACATCCATGCTGGCATGGAGACCACTTTCACCATTAAAGGTGTGTGAGTGGGTGCATGTATGTGTATGTGTGTGTGCGTTTGCATCTTCACTATGTACATGTGCATAAACATCTTATGGAGAAGAGTTATTGAACATCTCTTTTTATCTTTTTCATTTGCAGAAACCTCCCCACCGGGTAAGATCTGTTTTCTTGGTCAAATAAAGTATTGAAACACCTCACAGCGCACAGCCTGGGGTGAAAAGTATTGTTTCAGTGCTGTGTTTAAAATATATGCGTCACTTTTTGCAGCTTATCATTACATATTAGTAAATCTAACCATAACACCAATTTAATTCAGCATAGCTTTTAGTGAATAACTTTGAGAGATGTATATTAACATAGAATTCTACGTATACTGGCTTTAATCACTGATGTTAAGGTAGATTTTAGAAACAAATATTTCGACATTTAAGTGTGAAAACTGTTCAACTGTAGTGTAGTTCAAACATTCAAAAGTTGAAATGTAATACTGATCAAAAATCTTGTAGATTTCGTGTTCAGCTACGGATTATTAGCCACACAGTTTAGATTGTTAGATATTATTAGTGTACAACACGATCATGTTTCAATAGTGTGCTATTAGATTTTCATGTCACATGGTAATGAAAAGAAGCCAAACGACAAAATACAGTGCATCTCAATGACTAATACACCTGGTCTGTAAAATTGTAAGCTGTGATGAAAAACATGAGGTTTTAAATAATATAAAACATGCACTGGTTCTTTAGTTTGGTCACGTTCGTAGCGTACCATTCATTTGTCTTGTGTAGTTCAACACAGGCCAGAAGCAGGACAGGAGGTATTGTCTGTGCTGTTATGTAACAGATGTGGAATGTTTTGCTGAATGGTATCTGTCTTTGCTTAGTTTGTATTGGCTAGAGGGAAAGAAATATATCATTTGGGTCTGGCATTCCTCCAGAGCTGTGACACTTGATAGAAAAAAATAGTGCAGCGGATAAATTCTGCCCAGATAAGACAGACATAAAAGAATACAAATTTGTGGAAGAATTTTAAGTTGTGACCTTTGAGGCCTGTATAGGTGAAGATCAGAGACGACCCCCCCAAAACTTACGTCAGCTACTGTTGCTCTCTGTTAGTGGAGCAGAGAGAGGCACTGAGACGAGGCACTTGAGAACGTGCATAAAGTCACATCTTTTGGACTGTTCCGACCCGAGTCCTTCACAAAGAAATCCACAGTCCAGCCGCATTAAACAACTTCAGCAAATCATCCAAAGGCTTGTATAGACAACTGAGAGAGACGTGGAAGGTCTCATTTTTCACGTCACGTTACAATCTGCTCTCATATGGCCAATAATAAAGTGAATGATACACGTAAATAGCTACAAATAGTCCCCTTAAAGTATCAGATATTGAATGTATGTTAGTATCAGAATTTTCTGGCAATAGATGAACTTAATTATCAAAAGTACAGGTAACAAATAATCATACATATGGGTTTGTATGGGGTCACCGATTATCAGATCTGATATTCAGCATTTTTACGATTATTTTTAGTCGTATTTATATTATAATTATTATATTTTCATCACCATTTTCTATTTACAGAATTAGTGTTGGGTTTTTTTTCCAACTGACAATAAAATAAATTACTTTAAAAATGAGCTGCTTGGGCTCTGACGCAGCACGTAGTCTGTAAAGTAACCAGCACCTGAAGTTATCAAAAAAATGTAGTGGAGTAAAAAGTAAAATATTTGCCTCAAAAATGTGGTAGAATGGAAATTTATATCAGCAGAAAATGGAAATACACAAGTGAAGTACTTAAGTACAGTGCACCACTGAATGAGTGAACCAAAACACGTTGGGTTTTGACTCGCACTAAGGACTGACGGATATTGCATTAAACTCTACATGTTAATTGTCTCACCATTTTCTTCTCACGCCCTGCTGTCTCTCACTTCCTTTCTCCAGCTGCAGCAGCAGGAACTGAAGTCTCCATGAAGACGCTGCTGCTGTCACTGGCGCTCTGTCTCGTGGCTGTGGGTGGACTACACTAATGAAGAAGGGACTCCGACTGGGCTGAATGTGTGTGTGTGACCATGACACTGCTCATTAATGCACTTAAAAAACAAAATCCAGGGGCAAAATCACTGTTGTAATAGCTGGAGGTTCTGTATGTAAATATCGAGCAATGATCAAGCGAGTCAGAACAAACTAACGACTGTGCAATCGTGTAAAGTTCAGTTTCTTACTCGAAGAAGCATTTTATATTGGTGGATTGTTTCTATGTTGCCGTTTTCTGGCGTGTTGCACTGTGTTTGATGTTGTTTTGCAAAGAACTGCTTCACCAAATATTTGATTCCAGTTATGAATGTGCAATAAAGACATTTATTCAAATGTGTTGGGATGTTTGTGGCAGTGTGTCGTGTTCCTTTCATGCCACAAGGGGGCGCTGACTCTGCTTGCAAACAGAAAGTTGCCAAGAAAGCAGGCCACCTCAACTCTAACCTTACTTACCCATACTCAGCTCCCCAGACTACATGTGAAGTCAAATAACCTCTCGGACTTCACACTGTGGTGGACTGGGTGCTTGATGTAACGCAGCTGATCAGATCATTAAACGTGTTTGATAAGCTGCAGGAAATTAAACACCACACCAGTGATTAATTGCATTTGATGTGTTGTAATGAGTGTGTAAACAGCAGCGTGGGATCAATTGATCAGTTAACGGCTGATACTCAAACAGTCTGATTGGTTAATCTAGGATCGATAGATCAAATGTCCCATCAGGATGAATTCTTTTACAGGCTGCATTTCAATTTCAAACTAGGCGGGGTTTTTTTTGTGTGTGTTTTACCTTTAATCTGAACTATTGATCACAACAACAGCACAATTTACCATATCAGTGTTTATGTAGATGTCTCACTGTTGACCACTCAGTGATCGATTTGCATATAGATCAGCGGTTTCAGCACAGAGCTCCGCACGGAACACAGAGTTTGACTGCGAGTTTGCTTTTGATATAACCATCTTTTTAAAAATATATATATATTTCATTTAAATATTAAAGAAGATCAAAATGGTTCAAATGAAAGATTGAAATACATTTGGATGAGAGTTCCTGTTGCATCATTTCGGCTTGATCCATGAAGACAGACGAAGCGGTATTGATCATGCAAATAAACAATAGCTGCTTTAAAATGTCTGCACCGCTGTCTACTTCCAACCTCATCGCCGGTGGACACTGAACGCAACACGGTAAACATCAGTAAACAGTTTACGCAACAACTGGAACAGCAACAGGGGAGTCATCTCTCCATCAATCCCCGTTATTGATCCGGACAAAAACACATATCTTATCTGAACAAGTCCATCATGTCCTCCACTAGACTTTGTTTGGCTTTATTAATCCTTTCCACTCAGTCAGTTAGAGTTTGATAACACCAAACTAGTGCTGTTATTCTCAGTAATACACGCCTTTTTATTTCATTTGCAGCTATTAGAAGGAAATGTTTAGAAATGTGTTCTCTCTAGGTTAAATAAACTGACTCCCAATCTACAAGCCCCTATCATTAGACAGATATGACAGCATGAAAGGTCTGCATACAATGTGCAGACATCAGGCAGACACTGGTCAATAGGGGGCGCCATGTGAGGCCCGCCTGAGTATATAAACCTGGTGCTTTACAGATAACTGGTCGCTTTACTGTTCCAGAGTACAACAGGAAGTTTGGAGCTGGATGTGCTGCTTGGAGCCTGGAGAGGTAAGGAGGGTTGATACTTGTCTGGAGCTCTTATACCTTAGATTTACTTTGTATTGTAGGAGAATGAATGAAATATGGGATGGTATTTGTTTTTATTTTCTTTTTAATTAAATGAGAGAGCAGATAAACAGAAACAGGCTATTTGTAATTATATGTTGTTGTTTTTTTCCCCCCATGAGATGTTCAACTACTTTCCTCCTCCTGGTGGAGCAGATTGTGTGTGGGTGCACGTACAGTACTGTGTGTGTGTGTGTGTGTTGTGTGAGAGAGAGGCTGGCTGTGTGAGCTGATTTGTTTATTGTTTGTCTGGCAGCTCCTTTATGTTTTGGATGCGCCACAGTAATTGCAGAGGAAAGTTGCGGTTGGATGGGTCTGAGAGGACATTTAGGGGCTTTGGGGAGGGCGACAGAGACAGGGGCCACTGAGCTGAGCAGTGAGGGAGCCCCATTTTTTATCCAGTTCGGACCAGTTTGCCCTCCCCACCGAACAGCAGAATCTCTGTGATGTTTCCTCAGTTATTAGTGCCTATAATGTGATGTAAGAGCTTTGTCCCTGCAGCTGAGTGATGTGCTGATCTTTGCACCAGCAGGACGGTTAATAATTCGCCATCAGTCGTTAGTATTAGTTAGTTTAGCTATTCGGAGCAGCTGCTATTACTGTACCTGTGTGTCTTATTAGAAGGAAAACTTAAATAAATGAAAAAGTTACAGAGCATGTGTGTAATTCAGATATCAGCTTCATTTACACTTTATTTCACCAAGTGCAGCCAGTTAGGTTCAAAGTTAAGTGGTTTTATCTTGTGATCTTATAAAATAACTGAACCTTCCTGTCCGTCAGTGACTTTGCTGATAGGCTAACTATAAAACCTCCCCCTTCCTCTTGTGCCTTTCTCTTCACAGATAAGTGATCAGTGATCCTTCATCCTGAGCGTCAGTCAGGGAGGCTCTGTCCAGCCCGCTCTCTTCTTCCCTCTCTGGTGGTCTCTCCCTCTCTCTACTCTCTACATTTCTCTCCTCTGGTCCTGCCTTGCATTTCTTTCGACCATGCCTCCGACCCTGGCCTCAGCGTTCGCCAGGCGCTGGTGGATGGCAGTGACTTCCATCATTGAGAATCTGCTGTTCTCCGCCGTGCTGCTGGGATGGGGGTCGCTCCTCATCATGCTCAAGTCAGAAGGGTTCTACTCTTACCTTTGCAACGAGGAGGAGGGTGAGTAACGACTGTTGTGTTTCACTTCCCACAGCACTGCCACTTCACTTCATTTGCCTTGATAGTGTTGAGCATCTGCCTTCATGAGGTTATGGCTCAGAAATTGTATGTTTTAAGTTTTTTTAAGTTTGAGGACTGGTGACGAGGGGTCAGTCGGTGCCTTTTTGCCTCTTCTATTCTCTAAGAAGAATCACTTTTCTGTGAGCTGTTTTTTAAGGTACTCCGGAGATTAAACCTGATCACTTAAAGAGGGAACAGTTGGCAAAGTTTTCCAAAGTTAAAGACACAAAGTTTCCAGTGACTCCGAACTAAATTGAAGGTATGGCAGCCAACTGAGTGACTGTTACACCAGTGTCTGGATCAGCTGCCCTTTTGCCCAAGCTCTGAGTCCCTCTGCTCCAGAGGTGGCAAAAGTTCACACATTCTTTACTCAAGTAGTAGTACAGATACTTGTGTAAAAAAGGACTCTGGTAAAAGTAGAAGTACTGACCCAAGTTCTTTACCCAAGTAAAAGTAAGAAAGTACAGGCTCTGAAATGTAGTCGCAGCATAAAAGTGAAAAGTGTCTCTCGGAAGGACATTTCTACCGGACATTTCTGTGCAAAGCTAATTGAACCTCACGTCATATTAATATCATTCAAAGACAATTAAACTTAGAATTAGAATTATTAGGATTTGTCTGAGCTGTCTGTAAACGCACCACAAAGATAGTTGATTGTAGAGTCTCATTCCCAGGACGTCAAATACTGACATTTTGGGTTGGTGAAGTGTAGCACGCCTTCTCTCCCCATTCGAGTCTCCCTCTCTGTCTCTTTCCCTCTTGTTACGTCTTTTACGTCACTTTCTCTTGCTACGTCTGCCGTGCTTTGAAATAAATCGATCAGTAATTCCCCTCAAATGCATTTAAACTAAAGTAACGAGCCTGTTTTGAAAATATTAAGAGTAGAAAGTACAGATATTAGTGTTTAAAATGTGGGGAGGAAAAGTAAAAGTTGTCAGAAAATTAAATACTCATGTAAAGTACAATACAGATACCTGAAAAAGTATTTTTACTCTGTTACTTTCCACCTCTGCTCATCTTTAAAGCCTCTTCTCTTTCTCTCCTCGTCCTCCATTTCGACCTAAAGTCAGGAAGGTGCTTTGTGTGTTTAAGTACAAAGGTGGAATTGATGCACACAATGACCTCAGTCAGGTAAGAGAGTGAGCAATAGAGAGCAGTGTGAGAGAGGAACCAGGCCAGACTTATCCTTTGGACATTTAGGCATCCTGACTGTGGCGAGTCTTGCTAATCCTGCTGTTGGTTCGCTCAGTTAGTGTCTCTCTCAATAGCAGCCGCCGTATCACCTAAGGAGTTTGCACAATTGATTTGCAGGAGGGTGTTTTTTCCAGCTCCTTGTGTCTGGCGTCTGGCACCGTCTTCTTAATCTTGTCTGTCTGATCTTTAGCATCACTAGAAACATAATTCAACCATAAACCATTTAATCACAATCTTATTCTAGCCTGGTTTACCAGCATTTTATGGGACACATTAAAAAATGTTCCAGCTCCGATGCTGACTCATCACTCAAGTAACAATTGAGCATCCGCAGCTCTAGGTGACTTCCTGGAGCGCTGCCACCATAAGACGTCTTATCTTGTTCTGATGACATAAGAGGGAGAGGACGGCAGGCAGCACCAGCTCAGCTCTTTTCAGGCATGTGACATGTGATAGAGAGACAGAGAGATCGGCGGTTTTATTACTGGTAATATGGAAGTGTAAAGTCCACTGATAGAGGACACTTAGGGAGGGAGAGAAGATAGTAAAGTGATGAGCTGCAGAAATCGGACAGTAAAAACAAAATGGTGGCTAGAAAAAGATGATGATGCAGTGGAGATTTGGCTTTTGTGCATGTGCAGCAGAGATGTTGGAGGGATGGTAAAAGCTTGATATTTTATGGGTAGGTCAGTGGGGAAGAGTTACCGTGGGAGGGAAACCACGTGGTTTAGCCTGGACTCAAAATGTACAATTTATGTATTTTTGAAACAGTTCAACAAATTATACATATTAGCCAGAATCTTTCTACATGCTATATGCTTAAAGGTGCAATGTGTGACAGTTGGCCACCTAATTTGCCAGCTGTAGCTGCCATTACCTAGTAAGCTCAGTTAGCCGTGCAGCTAGCGGTCCAGACTCTGAAGGCACAAAGCACTGGAGAAGTGTTTTTTATGTACACTAGTAGCATAGGAGGTTTGGACCAGGACATGCCAGCGCTTGCGGGTTAGCATGCTGAACATGCTTTGCAACACCTACATAGACGTTATAATGTCTAAACTGTATTTTCCCCTCATCTTCTATTCATAATCTTTGTTAAGTTTGGAGTGTTTTCAGTCAAAAATCTTACATATTGCACCTTTAGAGGATTTATTTTTAGCGGAGGATGAGTCAGTATGAACATCTTGCAGCATCCTGCCCGATCAAATCTTCAACCAGCTGCTCCCTTTTGTTCTGCTGCTCAGCGTATGAAGATAACTTTGGCACTTTGTTATGAAGCGCGTCACTGTGTTTCACACAGGGATGCCACACAGACTGTATACCCGCCTCCCGTGGTGTGAGTGAGTGTGATCCAGAAAACATCAGCTCATGCATGACCAATAAGTCTCTCACGTTGGACTCTGCACTGTTCTTTTCTCACATTATCTCCTTGCCAGTTCTTGTGATAGTGTGAAGTTTATTGCCAGCGTCAGCTTATCGTTTTTAACCCTGGCATTCCAACACACTGATAAATGATTTTTGATATTTCTGTCAAGTCTTAACTCCCCCTGCCCCTGCTCCTGATATGAGGCTTCTAGTTCTCACACACCTAACTCTGCACGTGCTCAGTGCACGTGTGGCCACAATGTGTCGATGTATCAGGATGGTGTGAATAAGCAGAACTGCCGCCTTCAAATTTCATCTGTATGACAAGAAACCACAGCTCTCTATAGACTAAACTCCCTCAACCTTACACAGGCATATGACTATTCACACATCTCAACATTTATTGTTGTTCAGGAAACAGTTCCAGCTACAATCTGTCCCAATCTGCCGCGACGCCGCCACCACCCAATGAGTTCGTTGATTACTATGAAAGCGAGGGTGTCGTGGTTGGTCTGGGAGACGGAGTGGAGATGAGGCCCCTGGTCCCTATGGATGGGCCCCTGAGGATGAACGGCTGGCTGATTTGCAAAGAACAGGACGAGATGCTGAACCTGGCGTTCACAGTGGGCTCCTTCCTGCTCTCAGCCATCACACTGCCGCTGGGGATCGTCATGGATAAATATGGGCCTCGCAAGCTACGACTGCTGGGCAGGTAAGGAAAGAAGAGAAGGGATTATCCAGACTGATCATGATGATCTTTCGGGAAAGATTAGATGGGAATATGTGAAACCATTTAAGAAGCAAATAAAATGGCCAAGATGGGTTGCAACTTGAATAGTTTAAAAAGTGTTTGACCTCATCGTCTATTTTCAGCACGTGTTTTGGATTGTCCTGTCTAATGATTGCATATGGAGCCTACCGACCAAATGGTGAGTCAAAATGAAGAGTACTCATGTGCCCTTTTTTTTTTTTTTTACTGTATTTGAAACAACGTACAGTAGTTTGGCTGTTGCTAACATCTGTATTGTTTGCAGAACTCTCCGTCCTTATCTTCATTGCCCTGACTTTCAATGGCTTCGGGGGCATGTGCATGACCTTCACCTCTCTCACAGTAAGTGTGTGCTGTGTAATCCTCCTGCTTCAGAGCCTTTGCACCTGCTGCGTAGTGTGTATTTTTATTTTTTTTATCTTCATACGTCTTTGTCTCGCTGTCACTGCTCTCTTATAATAGCTTGCTGGCTCCGCGCCTTCCCACCCTCTCCCACCCCTCTTGTCTGGCAGTCTGTTTTGGGTTCTTTTTTTTCTTTTTTTTTTCGGCTTATTACACTGCACTCTGTGTTCCTGCAGACAACCAGGCTGATCTTTTGGTAGCAGGAGGGTAGGAGGGGGGGTTGATTGAAAAGAGCAGGAGTAAGCAATGGTTCATTATCAGTTTTCACTGCATTCATTATTGTGCCTTAGCAAGAACATCATAGCAACTGTTGAGCTCTTGACATTCATATTTGGAATTGAATTAGCAATGCAGCATCTCTCTCAAAAGGGAATAACAAAAGCAACACATGAAGGTACTTTGCGATGGAAGTTAAAGGGACGATATTACTTAGACTTTATTGTCATTCAGTGAGCAACAAGTGAACACAGAACGAAATTTCGTTTCAGAGGCTCAGCATAGAATGAAAGCATATCAAAAAAATGCCACAATAAGAAAATAAATATCAAAAACAGAAACATACTGAAAGTGCAAATTATTGAAAGTGACATTGTTGAGTTAGGTAGTGCAAATGTTTTAAGGAAACAAGGTATCCACAATAAACGACAATTGTCATTTAGAGTTCAGCAGTCTGATGACATGGGGGAAAAAGCTGTTACAGAATCTTGTGGTCCTGCACCGAATGCTGCAGAACCTCTTTCCAGAGGCCAGCACGGAGGGCTCTCCTCATCCTTCGCAGGAAGTGCAGACGCTGCTGTGCCTTCTTGACCAGTGCCGCAGTACTCACAGACCAGGTGAGGTTGTCTGTGATGTGCACCCCCAGGAACTTGGTGCTGCTGACTACCTCCACAGTCGTGTTGTTGATGAGAAGTGGAGCGTGGCTGGGCTGCTTCTTCCTGAAGTCAACAATGATCTCTTTGGTTTTGTCCACGTTCAGGATCAAGTTGTTTTTGTTACACCAGCCCACCAGCTGCTCTACCTCCTCCCTGTAAGCCAGGTCGTGGTCATCCCTGATGAGGCCCTCCACTGTTGTGTCGTCCGCAAACTTCACAATGTGGTTGGTGGTAGCCCTTGGGACGCAGTCGTGAGTCATCAGAGTGAACAGCTCAGGACACAGCCTTGAGGGGAGCCTGTGTTGAGGGTGATGACACTGGAGGTATTCTGACCGACCGAAGACTGTGGTCTTTCAGTGAGGAAGTCCAGCAGCCAGTTGCACAGGGGGGTGCTGAAGCCCAGGGGTCCCAGTTTGTCTACCAGATGCTGTGGAATGATGGTATTAAACGCTGAACTGAAGTCCAGGAGCAGCATCCGAACATGAGTGTTTTTCTCCTCCAGGTGTGACAAGGCTCAAGTGAAGAGCGGTGGAGATGGCATCCTCAGTGGAGCGGTTTGGCCGGTAGGCAAACTGGGAGCGGTCAAACGTGGCAGGGAGTCTGGAGGTGATGTGCTCCTTTACTAGTCTTTCAAAGCACTTCATCATAATAGAGTGAGTGCGATGGGCCGGTAGTCATTGAGTGATGTGATTTGAGGTTTCTTTAGCACTGGGATGATGGAGGCAGTTTTGAAACATAATGGGACTTTGGCTTGACCCAGTGAGGTGGTAAAAATTTCTGTTAGGACACAAGCCAGCTGATCTGCACATTCCCTGAGCACCCGCCCAGGTATGTTGCCAGGGCCCGGAGCCTTCTGTGAGTTGACACTCCTCAGAGACCTTTGCACCTCAGCTATGTCAAGGCAGAGTGCCTTTTCATCCTGGTGGGGAACAGTTTTCACAGCAGAAGTGTTGCTCAGTGCCTCAAACCACCCAAAGAAGTTGTTTAGTTCATTTAGGAAGTCCACGTCATCGTCACACGCAGGAGGGGCAATCCTGTAGTTGGTGATAGTCCGTATGCCTTGCCACATATCCCTGGTGTTAGTGGGATCATGGATAAAGTCTTGGATTTTACGACTGTGAGCACGCTTTGCTAGTCTGATGGCATGGTTCAAGTTGGCTCTTGCTGTTCTCAGTGCCATCTCGCTGCCAGACTTGAAGGCTGAGTTCCGTGCCTTTAGCATTTTGCGTACTTCATCAGTCATCCAGGGTTTTTGGTTGGCCCGGGTGGTGATGGATTTGCTAGAGCTGACGTCCTCCATGCATTTGTTGATGTAGGCTGACACAGACATGGCACACTCATCTATGTTGATGTGATCGTTGTAAGCGGCAGCTGCTTTGAACATATCCCAGTGCACTCAAAACAGTCCTGTAATGCCTCTATAGCCCCCTCAGACCACACCCTCACCTGCCTCACTGTAGGTTTTCCTCTGACCAGCAGGGGCTTATATGCTGGAATTAGCATAACAGATAGATGAGCTGAAGAGCCAAGAGGGGGGCTGCTCTGAATGCATCTTTCATGGTGGTGTAAGCCATGTCTAATGTATTTACTCCCCTAGTTGCACAATCTACATGCTGGTGGAAATGTGGGAGAACTGACTTCATGTTGGCCTGGTTGAAATCCCCAGCGACAATGAAAAAAGCCCTCAGTGTGAGTAGATTGCAACTCACTGATAGTCCGGTAGAGACCTTTCATGGCCTCTTTAGTGTCAGCACTGGGGGGCACGTACACAGCAGTGATGGAAACTAAGGTAAACTCCCATGGCAAATAGAATGGTCTGCAGTTTACATTCAGAAGCTCAATGTCCGCTGAGCAATGGCTTGAGACAAACTTAGCATTTATACACCAGTTGTTGTTGATGTAAATACAGAGACCACCCCATCGGGATTTACCGCTGAGTGCGCAGCTCCTGTCAGCACGAAAAGTAGCCAGTCCCTTGAAGCTGACAGCATTGTCCGGGATTGATGAGTATAGCCATGTCTCTGTCCTCCTCGACAGCCGCGTTTCTGCCTTCGGTCACACCGTCTCCACTTGCTCCTCTGCTGGCTTGTGATGCTAGGAGTGTCCATAGCAACTGGGTCTTGTTGGCGTAGCACTCTGAGGCTATGTAAACACTCCCGAGTAGTCGTGTCTCTGAAGCCGAAGTCACTGGATGATCGTAATTCCAGCAAGAGATGGCGATCATATATTAATTTGTAGATATTTTTGCCAGTTTTTGGCATCTTAGGCAGCAGATTTTGATATAAATATTCTAAATTATCATGAGCCAGCGTAGCCGCAGCCGGACAGGGCGCTGCCATCTTGAATTAAATGATATGTTACTATTTTTGTGGAAAACATTCAAAAATCTACGAAAATTATCAACAGAATGTGAAGAAATAGCAGTTTTGACATTATGACGTCTATGTATTGTGTTGCAGAAGTATCTGTTAAAGTAAGCATGCTAACCAGCTAGCCCTGGCCCATACCAGTCCAAAAATCCGGACAAATAACTGAACGGCTAACTGTGCTAATTTGCCAATGGCAACTAGAGTTAGCAGCAGTTAGTGGCTAATCTGGTGATTATGCTGCCCCCTATTTGTTTTGAGTATGAATTTGACAGGTGGCCAATTCTTACATATTGCCCCTTTAAGAGATTATTCAAACTAATTTAATTTGTAACACTCACAGTGGACATGTAGTAGCGAAGTATTAAAATTGATGTAGAACAACCAGAGTTTGTTTGTTTGTTTTTTTATTCCTTGCATGCATCTTTCTTGTTGCCAACATCACCGGGCATTCTGGGTTCAGTGCCACCCAAGACAATTGTGATTGGTTTAAAGGCATGCAAGCCAGAGCCATTTCCCCTGAAACCAGAATGAGAATTCTTCGCAGCCAGACCTCTCTCAGGCATTCTTAAGATCTTTAAGTCCCCCTTTAAGTATAAGCCGAACCACAGAAAAACAACCGATGCTCTTTAAGATTTGCAGGGTTCACAGGTTCAACCTCCCACCATTCCTTTGCATTCTTTCCCCGCTGTTCTTCATCCTCCTGTGCCCTTCCATTGCCATCCGTTCAGCCTACTGCTACTCACACAGGAGTCCTTGGCTGTGCCATGGTGATGCTGTTCACTAGAGAGGGGCTCTACTCCACTAAATCTCCCAATAAAATGTCCCATTTCTATACCACCACAGGCTGTTAACGTAACGTCCTTCATCTCGTCTCTGTGATATTTGTTGCATCTAACTGAATCTCTCATTAGTTGCTGCCACTGGCCTGAATGTCAGTGATGTAGTAAAACCATAATTTAGGGCTTTGTTTGCGCTCTTTCTATAGACTCCAGGTCATGGAGGCCCCCAGAGGCTGTGCATAAAACCATGTTTTCCCCTTTTACCGCCTTTCACTCCATCTCCCTCACAACCTGATATACTATACGTGAAGGCCTCAGTGTTGGGTTAATCATTAGACTCTGTACAGCTCCTTGACTCCTGGGTAATGACTCCACCTTAGAATTACAGGCAATTATTCTCAGCTGAGGGCTGTTGGGTAATACTCCACAGGCTCCCTGCCAGTGTCAGCTGTCAGGTCACCTTTTCCCTTCAGGTTCACCCAGCAGCTGCTAATGTATCTGTGTCAAAAAATCTAAGGGAACAGTTTTACAAGTCCTCCTGGTGATATTGCTGGGAGATATTGTAACTTGGGTGATCTCACACACACACACAAACACACACACACACATACACCTCTTCCTCAGCTTCCTCTCTCTTATGTAATTGAATGTGCTTGTTGTTGTGCAGAACAGCTTGTGAATGCCTTTGTATCTGGATGTTTTGCCACCCACCGTCTCCTGTTGTGTCTGCTCTCATTCCTTAAACGGGAGTAAAGAAAGAGAAAATGTCACCTCACCTCAGCTGCCCCCTCGGATTGTTTCAGCTGTATAGAATTGCGTTTGTCTCGTGTGATCGGACAGCTGCGTGTGTTATGTGACGCTGTTTCATACTGCTTTTGCTGGCGTTCCCTGTCACTTTGTTGTGTTTTGTTTTCTCTGATGTTCTTTCTGTACAGCCATGTCTGCTTGCTAATTGGTTCCCACTGTCCACTCTGACCCCGGTGTCAGTAGGCACCATCCTCACAGTGTCCTCAATCTGTCCCCGGCCTCGAGCTTAGAGCAGCTACACTGCAGCTGAGATCACCATTATCTTGGCTGTAGATGGTTTAACCTTTATACTTACATACACAGTGCGATATAGGTCACTTCTCTTGCAAGTTTTCACAGAAACAACTTTATTATAGAGAAGAATAAAGACGGGATGTGATTCTTTCATAATCTGAAAGCTGTATCTTTTTTCCTCTCTTAATCTTTAGCTCCCGAACATGTTTGGGGACCTCCGTTCCACCTTCATTGCCCTGATGATTGGCTCCTATGCCTCATCCGCTGTCACTTTCCCTGGTGTCAAGGTAAGAAACACCCTGCACACATCCATACACCTGCACTGACACTATACTATATGTGTATCTCAGCTGTCACCAAATGTGCACCAGTGTTTACTAACAATCAAGTGCAAAGTTCGATGCCAATTTTGACCAGGACTCCCTGGAATAAGAGATTTTGTACCACCATGGCTAATGTACGGAAGCCCTAAAGGGCCATGCATTCATACATTTTTTTTCCCTTCGTTTTCCCGTGATAACGAGTTAATTTCATTTGTTTTCTCGAGATCTCGAGTTATTATCTCGAAATAACAACTGCCGGTTTCCCGAGATAAGGGGATAATTTTCTCGAGATCTCGAGATAACGAAACTTTGTTTTCCCGAGATAACAATATAATTAATTCGATCTTGAGAAAACAAAACGATAGTGTAGTATATTAAATCACTGCAGGAAACGTCATTCAATGTCAGAGGAGCAGGAGCATATCGATCACCGCGTCACATATCTTTTCAATCAAGGCCTGACACAGGCTGAAATAGCATTATGCCTTGCTATTACAGATAATATACACATTAGTGTGCGTAATCTAAAAAGATGGTTAGCAAGGCTTCAGCTATATCGGCGGCGCAATCTAAGTGAGCCTGATGTCGTCGTTAACTACATAGCTGACCAGCTACGAGGTCTCGGGCGTCTCCATAATCTCAGGCCTATCATATCACAGTCATTATCTCGAGATCTCGAATTAATTATATCGTTATCTCGGGAAAACAAAGTTTCGTTATCTCGAGAAAATTATCTCGTTATCTCGGGAAAATCATCTCGTTATCTCGAGAAAATTATCTCGTTATCTTGGGAAAACGGCAGTTGTTATTTTGAGATAATAACTCGAGATCTCGAGAAAACAAATGAAATTAACTAGTTATCACGGGAAAACCGAGGAAATAAAATGTATGAATGCATGGCCCTTTAGGGCTTCCGTAGAAATGGTGTAAAGGATGAATAAATACAGTACAGACCAGCTACGAGGTCCCGGGCGTCTCCATAATCTCAGGCCTATCATATCACAGTCATTATCTCGAGATCTCTAATTAATTATATCGTTATCTCGGGAAAACAAAGTTTCGTTATCTCGAGAAAATTATCTTGTTATCTCGGGAAAATTATCTCGTTATCTCGAGAAAATTATCTCGTTATCTCGGGAAAACGGCAGTTGTTATTTCGAGATAATAATCTCGTTATCTCGGGAAAATGGCAGTTGTTATTTCGAGATAATAACTCGAGATCTCGAGAAAACAAATGAAATTAACTAGTTATCACGGGAAAACCGAGGAAATAAAATGTATGAATGCATGGCCCTTTAGGGCTTCCGTAGAAATGGTGTAAAGGATGAATAAATACAGTACATGGCACTTAACTCAGCTCACCCTTGTGTGAACAATGTTGGTATTTTAATAACTACTATGGCTGCCTGTGATGCAAAACTCAACTCAGAAGCTGAACAATTTGAAAATGTTCTACTACTAAAGGTGCAATATGTAAGATTTGGCCAGCTATATAGAGCAGCAGATATCGCCAGAGTAACTGCTAACTGTTGCCTCTGTTAGCTAGTTAGCTCGGTTAGCTGTGCATCTAGCGGTCCAGACTGGGAGTGTTGGTGTTAAAACCACTAGCACAAGAAAGCTAGCTGGTTAGCATGCTGACTTAGTAGATATTTCTACAACACAACACATAAATATGACATTCTCACAATTTTACTTAATTTTCAATTGTTTATAACTTAAACTATATATTGCACCTTTGAATAATCCATTTAGAGGATTTTTCAGGCTTGGCAGGTGTATAAACTCTTGATCGGTTCTGATGTCAGGTGTTTCTTGTCTCCTTTCTGATTTGTGTACTATGTTTTTCATTTTCACAGGTGATCTATGACCTTGGCATACCTTTCATCACCATTCTGGTGGTGTGGGCCGCCTGTGCTGGACTGGTCTTCTTGAACTGCCACTTGAACTGGCCGATGGAACCATTCCCAGGACCAGATGACATGGACTACACGTTAGTACCACAGATACACACAGCGGCACACGGATACCACTGACAGTAGAAGTCCTCTTCACATTTAGTCACTAATTTTGGCACCTTTAAGTGTCTCAGGAACAAAATTAGTTGGATTCATAAAGCAATAGCGGTCTCTTGAGTAGTTATCATCACCCCTGAAATTTTATGTAATATCTACAAAAATGTGCAGTGTAATGCTGCCAGGTTAAAGTCTATCTGCTTTCTTGTCATCCTTGGGGTTAATTAAAAAACACAGTTTTGACTTACTTGTTCAGCAAAAACTTTTCCACTAGACTGATTTGTGCATGACTTGCAGGATTACCAGGAAGCCTGATTCAACCTTTTTTAGTGTTAGTGGCAAATGCAACATTACCATGTTTCCTGTATGTCATCATTTTCTACTTTTTTTTTTTTTTTTTTACACTTTTCTATTCCTCCCTTACATTATCACTTAACTTTCCTCTGTTTCCTTAGTGTGAAGATTAAGTTCAGCTGGCTGGGCTTTGACCATAAAATCACCGGAAAGCAGTTCTACAGCCAGGTGACCACAGTGGGCCGCCGTCTCAGTGTGGGCAACAGCCTGAAGCAGAAGGAGCTGGCCACCAAGGACGGACACAAGCTCTGCCTCTCCACCATGGACCTGGAGATGGACTGCAAGCCAAAGAAAGAGAGTAAGAATGAGAAGTCAGGACGTCAGTTAAAGTTCATCCCCCTGTTTTCAATGCATGTCATTAAACTCTGTTTCTTCTTTGCAGCCCAGTCATTCATGAAAACTATCACCACCCCGATGTTCATGCTCAGTCTGGTGACCATGTCCATCACTCAGCTGCGCCTCTTGTTCTACATGGGCGCCATGAACAGCGTCCTGGAGTCACTCACTGACGGAGATCTCAACACAGGTCTGTCTCTCTGCATTTTGGTTTGAGAGTGTTTCTGTATCTACGTGTTGATGAACATGAAAGCCGTGGCAGTGTATGACAGTGTTATGACAACATTTTCACCTTGTAAATGCATATTAAAGTAATATGAAGATTTGACATAGGCTTATGTTTGAAATTAGTGTCATCTTCATAATAATGAAGTATATATTTAAAGGTGCACGACACAACTTTTTTTCACAGGCCTATGAGCAGGCATAGCTCCTGATACAACAAATCACACTTTGCCAGCGCTAACACGAGTGTCAGATGTACCTAAAGCCATATTTTACATTTTTGTTTTAAAGCTTTAGAGCAACACAAGCTTGTATATTGAGTTTTGGTGGGGTGAGAACAAAAAGACCCACAGTTCAAGAATATAGCTGATATTGTTACCAAAAAAGTTACATAGTGCACCTTTAATAGTACTTACAATGTATTAATGAATATATAAAATGACATATTCTCTATATATAGTCAAAAATATCAATTATTATCATTTTTCATATATTGTTGAAAATATAACTATATATTTTCTGAAATATAGTATCTAGTATCTAGAAAAATAGATTTTTAAATACATATCAGTATATATAATCAATGTGTTACCAAAACTGTTACAAATGTGTTACATTCATTACCTAATATTTTGTCATATATTGTTGAAGCAAAAATGACAACATATTGTCATGTATTGTCAGATATATGTGTCTCCTTCCATATATTAAATTGCATTTTTAATATATTACATTGTATTTTTTAGTATATGTCAATTGAAGATTGGTTGGTGTGATTACTGACTTAAAAACAGCTGGACTTACTTGCTTTCAATTGACTTTTCAGTGGAGAAAATGGAAGTTGGTAAGACTAAAGTCGTGTAGTTTTAGTATTAGTAGATTACTGAACACAACAATTAGAATTTAACCTGTAGTCTTGTATAGATTTGCCATCACAATACTGCACAGCATCCATTACCACCACTACTTGCTGTCTTTTGTTATATGTAGTGTTGTTTTTCATGATTTGACCTTGACTGTTGTCAATAACCCAGTCCTTCAGCTTCAGGTATCATTTAGTTGTACTCATTAACTAACTTTGCCCCTCAGCTCCTGCTCATATGAGCACTTTCACATGACGCACCGTTCTTCTCCCCCGGCCATAAGTCCCTTCATAATGGCATCAAATTGACTTTTGAACAGCCGTTTCCCCCGTATCCACTGTTGTTTCACTCAATGTGGCTCTACTGCTCAGGACTAATAATTAACTAAACCATCCTAATCATTCACCAGGTAGAAAAAGGTCCTGAACCCTCCATCTTATCATCATTTTATCCTTCCTGCTTACCTTTCTTCCTTTCTTGTTTTTCCTCATTTTCTTATAGTCATTGCACTTTTTTTTACATCCTCCTTCTGATCTCTCTCTCAGTGAGTCTGTACTCCTCCATCTTCGGCGTGCTGCAGCTGCTTTGCCTGATGACGACTCCCGTGATTGGTCAGATCATGGACTGGAAGCTGAAGGACTGTGATGATGGTGAGGAAGAAAAGGAGCCCTGCAGCAAGTGAGTCAACTTTGAGTTGTTCCTTCGACCGCCATAACCCCTTTCTATTTATAAGCCCAGACATGACTGGAGTGTTTATTTGCCAGTGTGACGAAGAAAACCAAGAAATGAACCTTTGAGTTGTGATATCAGTGACCGATTATCTTATTGCTCTTTCTTCTGTCTGATTTTGATCACTAGGGAGATCCAGAAAAAGCCCAAAAGAGACAAAAAGCTACAGAAGGTGACCAATGCCTTGCGAGCATTCATCCTCACAAACACCCTTTTAGTGGGATTTGGGATCACCTGCTTAGTGCCCAATCTCCCCCTGCAGGTGAGTGGTTATCACTGTATCTAAAAAGCTTACTTTATTGTTTCACTGTCGGTCAAGTAGTGTAGAAAACGTATTTGTACATTTTTGTGTTTTATTCTGTTTAATTCTTCATCATTTTTTTTAAATAAATGATAACATACAATTATCTTAGTGTAGCATAGGCTAGATAGATATAATTTGTAGAGTGGTTAGCTGATCTGAATCTTCAGAGATTTTCAAGCTTTGTTATATGACAAAACTTGCTTGCTAACAAGTAGCTAAATGAGAATACAGAGGTTGTCGAGGATGTAACATGTCATCAAGCCGAACAGGGAAACTCTTCTACCACTAGAAAACTATTATAACTCACACTTTCCAACTTGTAGATTTATCAATTCATAGTAATGTGTGTATAGTAGATTGTAGTAGGAAGCTTAGTAAGGGTAATGTTGAGGGCATGTAACTGAGGCGTAGTTCGCTTATAGCCTAGCGTTAGCATTACAGGTCAGACTGGGAATGTAAAAGTCCAAACCTTCTAAAACAGTAGTTTACTAGGCCTGATCTTGACTTATTCTCTGCAAGAAACAAAAAAAAACAAATTTCAAAAATTGTTGAACTATTCCTTTAAGGCCCTTGTAACGAATGAATGTTGATCGCTTCTAATCTCATTTTCCCTCAGATTGTGTCATTTGTGTTGCACACTGTGGTGAGAGGCTTCATTCACTCTGCTGTCGGTGGCCTCTATGCTGCTGTGTAAGTCTCACTGTGCTTTACACTCACACACACACACACACACACACACACATACAACAGCTTTGTGTACTGTACGTTGACGAGGCTTGAAACTACAAAACTAAATTTACCTCCTCCATCTCGTCAGGTATCCCTCCTCCCAGTTTGGCAGTCTGACAGGCATGCAGTCTCTGGTCAGCGCTGTGTTTGCTCTCCTGCAGCAGCCCCTGTTTTTGGCCATGATGGGACCCCTGGGGGGAGACCCATTCTGGGTATGAATGCACACACACACACACACACACACACACACACTCACAAGCACACTCAGATTAAGCCCTCTGGGATCATGGCTAATTTTGGTGTTGTCCCACAGGTCAACATTGGACTCCTTGCTCTCAGCATGCTGGGATTCCTGCTGCCTCTCTACCTGATCTGCTACAGACGGACGCTCTACAGACAGCAACGAGAGAAGGAGGACAACGCTAAGATCTACATCAGAATCAACGGCTCCGACATCCCTGAGGCCTACGTCTAGAGAAAAGGAGATGAACAGAGGATGAGGAATGATTTTATACTGGCATACAAAAAGACAACTGAAATCTTAACTGTTTAGAGTATCACATTTAAACATACTGTGTAATTGTTATGGGTATGCACACACACACACACACACACACACACACACACACACACAAACAGACTGCCAGAATCCCACCAAGATAATCTGATGCTGCAGTTTTCTTGGAGTCTACTGGACCGTCGCTGAGGAGGAAACTGAAACGTGGAGTGGGAAAAGAAGAACAAGAGAGAGGAAAAGACTGTGAAAGGAAAGAGGCGTCAGCCCTCTGCATTCCCCCCAAAAATCCTCTGACTTCTCTTTGTATTCCCCTCTCTCCGAGCAGCACACGAGTGCAGCTGCACGCCACACAAGACTGCTTCGATATTCCCCATGTGAGCAGAAAAAAGGGAAATGAGATCTGGTTTATTTCCACCTGTGAAAGAAGACCTCAGTCCACTAATATTAATCTTGTTTTTCTTTTATGTCTGACACGTTGACTTTAAATCGTCCTGATTGTAAATCCTATCATGTGGTGCTTCATATCTATTCATAAACTGGATTATGTGATAGATGGTGTAAGGTAAGTGTGGACTAAATGGCATTAATGAGCGACAGGGAGGAGAGAAGAGCCTTATTGCTGATGTTTCTCGACTGAGTGGAAATGACGCTGTAGTTTTGGGAGTGTATATTTTGTGAGAGGGACAACAAACAAACCGGTATGTTTTGCTAAAAGCAAGAAGTTCTTGTATGTTAGAGTATTTATTTTATTTCCTGCTTTCTTTAGTTTTCTTTTTAGATTTTACCATGGATGCCTTTTGAATATACCTGAGTAGATTTGTTAATTAGGCAGTAAGCTCTATTGAACTTTTTACATACCATTTTTACATCAAAGTCTTTCGGAGAAATGTAATATTCTCTATTAAGCATATCGATAAATCACTCTCATTCAAATCCCTTAGCTTAAAGTCAGTATTTCATACTACCGTCAAGAAGAATTCAGCACTTTTTAGACCCTTTACATTTCACACACATCAGCTCCTTTCAGCACTTCTCTCCCGATCCCGTTCTAGAGAAATAGTCCCTCTTTAATTTTAAGCTCCTCCTGCCTTCATACGTGTATTTATTTTATTTTACACTCTTTTTTTTTTCCATAACAAGTTTCATGATGTATTTTAAGTGTGCTGTGCGGGCAGCTACTGTCTTCTGTCATCGAAGCTAACAGATGTTTTGTTGTGCAGGAATTCCTGTTTAAATATGGAAGAATTTGTGGGGGTTAATAAAAATGAGTTGATCTCTTTAAATGTTAACTCTTGTTCATGTTTTTTTTTCTTCATGAAAATGAAGAGCGATGGTTATGAAGTTTGTTTCAGTCAATGAAGACCTTTTTTCGTCTTATTAAACTTTCTTCTCCAAAACTACATAGTGCACCTTTAAAAAGTGATGCTATGTTTGAGTATTAAACATTTTAGTGACACATTTCCTTATCTACAGTGGCACTTCTGTAACTACTGCTGTTGTATGAACAGTAGAACAACGCAAATTTTCAATATTCAGTAAATCGGGATGCAACTGGCTCCTATAATGATCTATTTCATTTAAATTTCAGTTTTGAAGATTTTAACAGTGTCCCTTCGTTTTGTTAGGTATCATCTCAACAGAGCTGTCAAATAAATGGAGCACATTTGCAGTTGATGGAGTAGTTTGTCTGCAACCAGCCAGCAGAGGTCAGTGTTTTGAAGGCCATCTCACTGGATGAAGAAACCAGGGTTAGTTTTGATCCTTTAGGCCTAATTTCATTTTAACAGAAACTAAACATTTCAACCAAACCTGCACAAACGCGGTCACACTTTCTGATCTGTGATTTGTTTTCAACTCTCACAGTTCTGTATAACTGCACATTTTTCACATGTAGCATGAGTTAAATGTATCCAGAAAGTGCTCACAGGTAAAATGCTAATCTGCTTTAACAACAGTGTTTAAGACAAGGGTGTCTCCTGACTCCATGTCCCACAGGAAACATGTTCAGAGGTGAGATTAAGAGTGCTTCTAAATTTTTCCCACCAGATGTTCCAAGCACACTCTCACTACATGTTTGGTTTATAACAGGTCTGTCAGCACTCCGCTCTGCCACCTGATACTACACTCCAGCAGATGGTTATCACTTGACACCTCAGCCTCTGCCTCTCGTCACCTGAGAATAGATCTGAGGACGTCACTCACATCAGGGACAGTGGCTCCCGGAGCTCTGCTGGCCTGCTGCTGCTGTTTGTTGGTCGCCCGACCCCTGTGGTGTGTTCAGGCACACAGTTCAAAAAAACAACACGAGACCAGTGCCTTAAAAACTCACTGTAAAGCAAGTAGTGGGCCAATCACCTCATGTTCTGGTGATGACATACACTGTACTCGAGCTGAAAGAACGTCCACCTGTGGATACTTTAAAAGGCAGCTCTATTTTCTGCATCCTTTCATCGTGTTTATCGTCTACATGTATGTTTTTTAAATTATTACCTATGTGACGCACTTAATCTGGATATAATTTCATAATTTTAGATTTATGGTTTGGCCTGTCTGTTTGTGCCAAATGCCTTTTTCCTTTTTTACCAATTTGCCTCGTTGATTCATGCGATCAGATAGAGCACAGAGAGTGCTTCACATAGGTAATAACTTATATGCAACCACTGTAAATGTCAAGTTATCTCTATGCTGCTATCCTGCCACTGTTAGATGACGTTAACTGAACGCATGCTGGCAACAGACAGTTGATAGTTTATAACTGCACTTTGCACCTATAATCAAAATGAGCTAGATAGACAGACAGACCGACTCACAGACAGTGTTGGAAGTATTCAGATCCTTTACTCAAGTAAAATTAAAAATACCACACTGTAATAACACAAGAAAATTAACACTTCAAGTATTTAAAGTAAAAGAACGCAAAGTCCTCACATTTGAGATGTTTGAACATTGAAATGTTTTACATAAAAAATGCATTTAAACAATTATCAAAATAGTAACTTGTTAGTAAGTACCCGGTTTGTTAGTAGAGTAGAAGTATAAAGTGGTATGGAAGGAAATACTGAAGTACAAGTACCTTGAATTTGTACTCACATGCAGTACTTGAGTAAATGTAATTCGCTTCATTTAGACAGACAGTGGGGGGAGAGGTAATTAGATCCTTTACTCAAGCAAAAGTCCAAATGCTACATTGTAAAAGTACACTGTTACTCAAGTAAAAGTATGTAAGTTAAATCAGGAAAATGTATCTAAAGTATTTCAAGTAAAAGTACTCCTTACATTTGAAAGGCTTCATAGAAATAAAATTACTCAAACGATCATCATGATAGTTGCTTATTATTTTTCTGTTAACGGACTAATTGATTAATTGAGTATTTGTTTGTTGAATGCCTATATACAGTTGGGTAGTTTATAATAACACAACATATTTTAGAAATGTTTCATATGTTTTGTATTCAAAACTCTTAATTTGTAAAATAACTAGTAACTAAATCTGTCAGAATAAAATGAAATTAAAAGTAGTTCCTCTGCGTAGAATAGAGATAGATAGATAGATAGATAGATAGATAGATAGATAGATAGATAGATAGATAGATAGATAGATAGATAGATAGATAGATAGACAGACAGACAGACAGACAGACAGATAGATAGATAGTCTTCCACAGTGTACATTGACGTTCATTGCAGGAGGTGGCCTCTCTAGCCTGAAGCGCTCCTACAGATGAGAAGACAGAGGAATGATAAGCGGATGTTGGCAGACGGATACAGATGCGCTATAAATACAGCAGCAGTGCGCTGTTACGTAATTTTAGATTCACACACACGCACACTCATCCCGCAATCTCCGGGACGTGGGGCTGGATTAGGGACCTGTGATGCCTTGTCATCGCATCACGCGTCAACACCATCCTATACAGACCCGTGGGTGGAGGAGCAGAGTGCTCTCAGTGGACCTCCTAGGGGTCCTTGAGGGAAATACAGATCAGCAATTCCTGTGTGGATGTTTGTTAGGATGGCTGTACAAGTTTACCGCCACAACTGATCGATATTGGGAATAATGTGAATTGTAATGTGAAATACATGCCATCATCAGTGGCAGATATGTGGTGGACAGGAATGGGTTTTGGATTTCTGGAGGCCGATAATCACATTAGATTCGGGGACTTTGTTTAAAGGGCTTAGAGAGCTGACGCACCGTGCGTCTGTGCCAGCGGTGGTGGTCCCCGTGTCATGCCCATATACACTCTGATGGTGAATAACCACGCTTCTACGTCACCGGGACAGCGATGACGCAAAGGGTGTCGCACACTCTCAAGAAAAATGGTTCAGAGAAACTCATTCAGCCTGTAGCTTTGATGTATTTTAGCTGTTATGTCTGATTTTTTTTTTGTGTCTGCTTATGCTTTGTTTTTGTTTTTTTTTAAATTCAGTGTTGATCTGTTTTGTATTTTAAGTTGCAGAACTCAAACTGGATCCGGACTGGGATCATTTCAAAACCAAACAACAGTTACTGAAGAGGGATCCGTTTGGTGCTACTTGTTTTATTACAGTTTGTGTTTTATATTGTTCTTTATTGTTCTGTATTTTCCTGAATGTATTGCGGAGTTCGTATTTGTATTTACTTTACTTGAAGGTGCAGCAAAGAGTACCTCATGATTAAGTAATTACTAATAAATGAGTCTACCTTGTAACTACTCAGTATTGTGTGTTACTTGACTTGAAGGTACACAAAAACAGTAACTAATGATTAAGTAGTTAGTAATGAGTCGTCACTAGTTCATGCCACTCAGCGGCTAGTTCATGGTTAATTAGAACCAACTCATGAAGAGAGAGGTCACAATGTTGATTCACAGATATTGATGAACTAATCATTACCTAATGATTCATTAATATAGTTCATGAAGTATTTATTGAATGCTGCTGCTACACTTTAATTTCCCAGCTTGGGATCAATAAAGTATATCTATCTATCTATCTATCTATCTATCTATCTATCTATCTATCTATCTATCTATTTATCTATAAGTAACTCATCATTATCTACTATATAGTCCTGAAATCACATTTATTCAGTAATTACTCATTAACGATTCATTAACTAGTAGTTCCTGATTCATTTCTCACTCACTCCTCAGTAACTATTCACATTGTTGTGTACCTAACTGTAAAGTGTTTAGTATGAGGTGCATTAGTCTATAGTTTGAATTTGAAATTAACTTGAACTTATATTTTATTTTCGCTTTCTCGCCTGGTGTTTTTCGAGCAATTATAAAAAGATGTGGGCTATAGTCAGGATTTTTGTGATGTACTTAACAGAATCAGAAATAATTTAATGATCCCATGGGGCTTCTTCTACAATAGAAAATATCACAGTGTGGATATAAACAAGATTTCATTCAAGAGTGAGTAAGAATAAAATATATAAAGTGTTAAAATAAATATAGTTCTGAAATATAAAAAGTGATAACATATTTCAAAAAGTGAATGAATAAATGTGTACATAAAACTATACATTGTGATGATTATTTCTCTATATAAAAATGAGATGGCTGAGTTTGGCTCTTTGACTGATTAAGTCTAAATCGCATGGACCCAGCAGCACAACCACAACCCACCCCGTGCTGAGGTGAACCATCTCTTTCTGTGTGTAGTCTGCTCTACAGGCCTCCTCGGTGCTCTGCGCGCAACAGCAACGCCGCGTCGCGGCCCCGATCAGGAAGTGAATTTGAAGAAAATAAGCGACTGTGGAGGTAGAATGACATAGAGGGGGAGAGGTGGGAGAGAAGCAAGCGGAGAAAGAAGAGACTATCGGAGGGAGGGATCGACCCTGTTTCTGGACCTTGCATTGAGCTGCTCCCCTCTGGGATATACCGCACCGCCAAAAAAAATGCTCATAAAGGAATTGTAAGTAGCTGTGTGTGCATGTGTGAGAGAGGGGAGGCTGTGTGCGCGTTTATCCGTCTGCTTTTGCAGCGCTGACATTGTGGCCAGTCGCCCGAGAGTGGAATTACAAGAGTGCGGCCAGGGTGATGTCGACATCCCGTACCCGCTTGTCTCCATGGCCGTCATCATTTTTCATGCATAGCCTTACAACTCTCCATCAGCCCTCAAGCATCCACCGAATAAATAGATCGATTCTAATAAAGCGGCGGGTGTAGTTGCATCAGCAGCCGGCGCAGGCATGGCTGTGCCCTTCACATTTCGCATCAAGTGGAGTCGTGAGGCTTTCACTCACAGAGGATGATAAAATGTCCTTTGCTCTGGTGCAAAAATGAAGGATGCTCGAGAGGAGTGGTGGTGTTGGTGGTGGTGGTGGTGCTGAGGGAGAGATGGCTGGTGTAGGGCTAAGCCGTGCCGTGCCGTGCCAGCGTCCATCCGTGTAAAGCCGCTGTGGCCATGTTATTGATGCGCGGTGAAGGTGAAACGACTGATGGGAGCATTCCGGCATTTACCTCTGGAGGAATGGAGACAAGGAGGTGGAGAGGCAGCCTGAAGGTGGAGGGATGAGAAGGGGTGGGAGCGGGCAGGTAGGGGAGATGGTTGGAAAGCTATGAGTACAAAAAAAAAAGAAAAAGGAAGAAAATACAGGCAAATGTCGAGGTTTTGACGCACCAGACATTTCTGAGAATGTGACAGCTGGGGCCGGAGGGACGGGATGGCATGTAAACTAGGATCGTGCGTGCGAAAGAGGACGATTTGGGGATTTTTGACACGTTACTTTAACACGTCGCTTTTACGCAGGCCTCAGTGTGCTGAGAGGATAAAGTGACTGAGGCCTGCTCACAGTCAGCTGGTGGGTAGAATGAGGCCGATGGATGGCAGATGATATTGGGATGATATTGGCCTTCAAATAGAAAACAATAAATCACACTTTAGTCATGGTGGTCCACCTCAGACAGGAAGCTGCTTCCTTCATCTTCATGCTCTCAGCTGGTGTCAGTGTGCACGAGACTCATTCAGCCTGAAGGAGCTCGTGACCCTCCTGGAAAAAAGTCACCAGTCTGGTTTCCTCCAGGTTTGAAGTGTTACTGTTGGGGTGGCAACGGTATTAGACTGTCATGATATAACCGTCAGGAAATATCGCGGTATTACACAGTTATTATTATTATTATTATTATTATTATTATTTTTATTATCAGTAACAGTGACCCTTAAAGGAATGACAACACTGTCATATTTTCACAAAATATTATGCCGTGTAAAAGTAAAGATGTCATGTTAAAATATTACTCTGGTAACAGTGAAAGTCACCCACACGAATAGTATTTGAGCAAAAGTCTCTGATGAGGTATCTGACATTAAATGTACTTAAGTATCAGAAGTTATTTATTCATTTATTTGTTTAATTTGATTGCAGAATGAAAATAAATACATGTAGAAAATATTCTACTTTGGCTCTGATGCAGCATGTCACCTGCAAAGTAACCAGTAACAAACGTCATCAAATAAATGTCGTGGAGTAAAAAGTACAATATTCGCCTCAAAATAGTATTTAAGTTCAGTTCTTGAGTAAATGTACTTAGTTACATTCCATCACTGATGTTATGTCCTGACAGATAAAACTTGATAGAAGAGCATACGCTGTAAAATATGCCTACTGTAAACTACCAGTAAAGAACTGGCAGCAGGGTTGCCATCATTTTACTGTTAATTTTACAGCACTCCTACTGTAATCTTCTTTAAATGTATGTTGCCGTCATACTGAATTCGAGGACATTGTTGTATTTTCTGGATTTTACGGCAAACCACTGGCAGCAGGATTTATATTTTATTACTGTTTTTTCTACAGCTTGCTTGCTGTAATGGTAATTTACAGCTTCCTTCCGGTTTAAAGGAGCAATATGTAAGAATAGGGGGGCAGCATGTCACTGGAGTAACCACTAACTGCTGCTAACTGTAGCTGACATTAGCAGTTAGCCAGCAGCTAGCGAGTGTTGGTGTACGTTGGAGGTAATTTTATGAATGTTTTCTACTGAATATCCGACTTATTGCACCTTTAACATTACATATACATTGTATAGCTTAAGTTAACTAAGATTCAGCAAAAAACATTCGATGGCAGAGAAGAGACTTAGAGAATATAAGTTCAGTTATGGACATTATTTTAAAAAGGCAGCGCCAAATTAGACAACTAATTTAATAGTACAAACAAATTGGTTTTCCCATTACAGTCGGAAATTTACAACATAACAACATAACAACATGGCACATTAACATTAATTTTCATTCTATGGTATACCTTGAAGCCGGTGGACCGCTGCAACCCTGGTTAGAGGATAGTTTCAGATGATTTTGTGCCATCTACTCTATGGAATAATTAGAATATATGATTTTTACAATGTATTTTTATTGTTTTTATTGCAATCCTACGTCCAGGTCAGAGCTACGCTACTGTAATTTGGCAGCTTCAGCCTCAAAATAACAAAATCTGATCTTGAAAATCTATATTGATCAGAGTCTGGCTAAAACAGGACCACGTTCATCGACATTCATTACTGTCTTGATTTCTCCACCACATGCATTTAATCAATTAATGGCCCACCACAAAAAGCTCGGGATGAGAGTGATGGCATGGCTAAAGATCTGAAGTGATTAGGGAGAGTCTGGGTCTCAGCAGTCTGCCTGGAAATTAATTAAATCGGTCACGATTAAATGCTGAACGCACTTGTGCACGCTGTCAACACACACAGGCCCTGACATGCACACACACATACACCAACAGACCATTATGGGGGTCAAGAGGCGGTGACTTGATCCATGTCTTCTGCTCTTTTTGACTCTGTGCTGCTCACCTGAACCACTGACCTAAATCACTCCTGGTCCACTTTTTCTCCACTTCCACCAGCTTTGGCAGGTGTGCAGCTATCCACAAGAGCCACTCTGCAAAGCACAGTGTGTGTGATGAAGAGAATAGAATAAAAGCAGTGAAAGAGTGGGGACGGGCTGAAAGAAGGGATGAGATGAGAAGACAGAATGGATGTGCATTGCAGGAGAGAAGAGGGGTGTTTGTTTCCTGAAGCAACAGAGAGACACCTGATCTTCCTGTCAAGACCTTTACACCAAGGAGATTTACAGAGAGACAGAGAGAGAAAGAGAGAGAGTGGGAGCATTAAGGTGACTTTAATCCTTGTTCAACTAAATCCCAAATTCTACTTAGTATTAAAATTTGCTCTTTTTAACATTAACCTCATGTTAAGCTATGCAAACGACTCACTTTTAGAGATTTAATCATTCTAAAAAAAAGTATGAAATCTATATTTTATCTATCCGACAGACAAATAACTGCAACAGTTCAATGTAAAGACAATTAGAAGATAAACTGTAAGTTTAAAAATTGTCATTTGACATCAGAGACAGTGTGTTTTTTTTTTTAGTGTCTCTGCCTTCCTTGCAGCATCTGGCCTCCCATCCACTGTCTGGCAGGGACTCAGACCCAGATTACATTCAGTGGCGAGTGGGATGCAGGATTATCTGAATTTAGGCATACATTGCACGGTTACAAAACAATCAACAAAGCCGCGTACTGTACATGTGCACAAGTGTCAGAGGAAAAGGAGGAAGTGCGGTGCATTTAAGCTCCTGCTCCCATCTGTATGTGATGTAAAAGAGCTCTGAAATAGTGTGTGTGTGTGTGCGCGCGCGTGCGTGTGTGCGTAAAATATATTTTTCTTTACATGTTGTTGGCAGATCTGTAAAGTGTGCTGGAGCTGCAAAGAATAAAACCAAATAAGTTTCAATTTTGACTTCTCTGTCACCATCCACATTTTTTCCATATATCAGATTCATCAAACTGTGATTAAGTTCCACGCTGTGCCCAGTTGCGCATGACTGTATTATTTTCATTTTATTTGTGACTGCTTGCAATTCATAACAAGCTGCAATAAGGTTTTTATTACATTACATTTCATGCTGTTACAGTTTATTACATTAAGATATTAGATTACAGTTTCAGGGGGAATATTAGTGGTTTTACAAACCAAAGCAGCAGTGCTGACTGTGGATCAACACATTAACCTCCTTTTTTGAGATATCTTAAAAGACATATATTATGCTCTTTTTCTGGTTCATAGTTTTATTTTGGGTTACTACTAGAATACGTTTACATGCTTTAGTGCTCAAAAAACTCCAGCTTCCTCATACTGTCCAGAGCTGCAGCACTGTATTCCCCCTCTGTTTTAGCTCCTGTCTCTTTAAGGCCCCCCTCCCGAATACCCAGTCTGCTCTGATTGGTCAGCTCACACATGCCCGAGCCAGCACCACTAACAACAACAGAGCAGCTGTGCTAAATTAATTCTAATATGCCACACTAGCTGACATGGTGATGCAGTGTGATGTCACAGAATTAAAGGCGGGACTACTGACGAGGTGTTCAGGAGCATTGTTTTCTGTGGGTGTGAGGAGCTTCTGTTGTTTAACTTTCAAGCTCTTTTACATGCACAAGAACTTGTATAAAACACTGAAGAAAAGAAAAAAACAAAAAGCTGAATAGGTCACCTTTAAAAGTGAAACACTGATCATCAGATCATAATGGTTAACATGTGGAGTAGATTTCTCAGTGAAATAAGACAAATAAATGGTGCTACAAAATGTATTTCACCACAAATGTAAATTAAGTACAATTTGTTGACAGCCCTTATAATGGTTAACAAAGTCACTTTTATCCTATTTGCATTGTTTGTGTAGTGCAACATGCTAAAAGCATGCTCTAAGCTGTTTTACCTCTATCTTTTATTTTTAGTTTCACTGGGCCGGCTGCCACCATGTCAATGTGCACAAAAGCAAATTTGCTCTTGGCTCGTTCTGAAAGAGTTTGTTGGCACAGACGTCGTCATTTTGTTGGGGCACGACTTATGTGACCGTTTGTTATCCAGCTCCATTTCCCAGCACTCTTTTGTAAACATGGTGGAGTGAGAGAACAATGTTTGACACAAACTAAATACAGCAAAGGACAAAACAGCAGGAACACATGAACACAAAATACCATTTTCTACATGAATGACATTACTGTGAAGCGTTATTGTCCAAAAGAAATCGATTGTGTACATGTGCTGTTTCAACAGCAGGTACAGTTCAGCCGCTGTTGGCCACATGCGTGTTTAGTTTATGCCCACAAGGAGGTGCTGGTGTTCACCTGACCTCCAGAAAAATGGAAGCAATTTATTGTAACTTTGAAAACAATTAAAAACCATGAAATAGGCCTACTAAAAATGCACAAGTAGAAATATCCACACAGATGGATAACACCAGAATCATGAGGAAAAAGAGCAGTTGGGCAAACAGATAGTAACTTTTTTAAACGATTGTTTTCACTGTTGATTATTCTGTTGATTATTTTCTCAATTAATTGATTGGTTGTTTGGTCTACAAAATGTCAGAAAATGGTGACAGATGTCAATGAGTGCATCCAAAAGCCCAGGATGATGTATTCTGATTTCTTCTCAACGGTCTACTGTCATAGAGGAGTAAAGAAACCAGAAAATACTCTGCTGAAGCTGAAATAAGTAAATAACTTGGGCCATTGTTTTCTTAAAATATGACTCAAATCAATTAATCAATTATCGAAATAGTTTGCGATTAATTTAATAGTTGACAACTGTAATGGTGTGCACCTGGCAAAGCAGTTTTTGTCGTCTTGGAATGGAAACTTTATTACCTTCAAAGAGGAGGTTATGTTTTGCCATTTGTTTCTCGGGATGGTTAATTAGCAGGATTTCACAAAAACTACCCAACAGATTTCCACGAAACTTGGATAAATGATGGGCCTCTGCCCAGAATAGACCCCATTAACTTTTGGTGCCGATCCAGATGAAGGGACTGATCCAGGATTTTTAAATTACTTTGTTTAACATTTGGAGATAGGGCCTTTTTAGACATTGTCGTTAATTTTTCAGGGAATAATGATTTTGATGAAAAGAATCAGGCATATTAAGGTGGCTGGTGTGTATGAGTGAGTAAAATTTAATGTATATATCCAAATTATGGAATTTATGTTCATGTTGGAATTAATAGTTTCCTTTATGGTAGGCCTCACAAGTGCTTACATGTTGCTATAATTAATAATACAGGAGAAAAAAAAGCTTTATTTGTATTCGCCCCCAATACAAAGAAATGACTCTATAGTGTTACATTTTACAGAGTGCTGTACAAATACCTCGTCTTGATTCTATATCATAAAAATTATAATCACATCCTATTAAAAATGAGTGTGTTCTCCTCATATAAAGTAAAACCTCCTGTGGAAACGGTTATAAACCTTTTGAGAAGAACTGCTCAGCCTGAAAACCATCTCTTTTCGTCTTCTCTTCAGAATAGCAAAGAATATATTATTCATTCTCTCTTGGTGACTCAGTGTTACAGTGTCAAAGTGAAATATGTGAATTTCATACTTAACAGGCTGTTAATTTTTTCATTTGGGAATCCATGGTAGATTTTGTAATCCAACAATTATTGATAATAAAGGGTAATGTGCCATGGCAAATAATTCCCAAAACATTGAAGGTCATCTACTCTTTATTCTTGAAAGAAGGTACAATTCCTCTACAACTTATATGGTATATATACTGTATTAGAGCTGAATGAAGACCGTACATATAGCTCATATAGTTCCTCATTCTAAAGCCCTGTTGGTAAGTGTCCTCTGAGGCAGCATCAGGGAAAAGACGCATGTTTGTGGGATAAGAGCTCAGTGTGTCATTCACAGGATTACTCCAGGCTAATCGAGTTCACTGATAAGGTTATTTATTACCAAATTATAGCAGGATGAATGTCATATTATAATCTAATCTATCACAGGCTTAAATAACAATCACATCACAGGGAGAACAGACAGTTTGAGTTCGAGGTGATTAAAAACGAGCATCAGTCTTAAAGCAAAGTAATCCAAAATAAACTGTTCGGTTTTCTTCGCTGTGTTTGCTCAGAATGGAAGCCTGCTGTTGCATTTATGTTAAGCCCAGCAACATCAGCAGCATTTAGATGTAAGCTAATACACAAACTGGTCCAACATGCAGGGTTTAGGAGGAGAAAAGTTTTGGTTTGATTGTTACTTTAAGATTTTTTTTAAACTAACTTCCCTCCTCTTTTCTTCTCTCCCAGTCGAGTGATTCTTCCTATCTCTGTGGAGGAGGTAAGTTTCATTTCATTATTTTTCAGAGTGTGTGTGTGTGTGTGTGCGCGCGCATGTGTGTGTGTTAGCTAAAATGGCTCAAGGCTCAGCTTTTTGTTATCTGATTCTTCGGCTCACTGTCTTCAGAAGAGTGAAGCATGAGCGCCTTCCCTCACTTAAGCTGCTCTTTTTTTGGGTAACCTCTGGACTTTAATGTGTTTGTATTGACGTTCTAACACATACACAGAACTTGCATCACACACCCACTCTATGCATAGAAATATACACAGCAGCGATCACCTTGTGAGAAAAACTCATGACGAAAATTGTTATCTTGATGGAGCGTTGAATGAACACGGTCAGTCTTTCACTGTCCTCTTTTCTCTCCGTGTCCCTCCACCCCGTGCTATCCTCATTTCCATTGCAGTTCGCTGCTCTATTCAGGCCTGCATCGTAAATGAGACACCTGAAACTACCTCCATGACTCCGACCGAACCCCGCCTCCCTCCCTCCCTCCGCTGTCACCCTCATATTTATGCATTATTTGTACTGACATGGGAGTAATCTGGTTTTGGTGGAGACATTTGACTTATAGATAAATATTTGATGACAACTGCAGACAACAAGCACCTAATCTGCTCTTACACACTATGAACAGTTTCATCTGTGAGTGTAAAGCAGCATGCAAAGCCTCAAAGACTTGATAACTGGTTTGCAGCCGAGATTAGAACGACATATCCTCTTTATGTTTTCTATACATACTCATATTTTTATCACATGTAGAAGGAAAAAAATGGAAAATCTTTCTAATACTTGCCGCAGGTTTAAAATGTGACTGAATCTTTTTTTTTCATCAACATCTCTGTTGTGTCTGGCATTAATGAAAATATCGTCTGACTGCTCAAATCTGTGCTTATTGTAAGTCAAAGCCAGTGGATGGAGCAACTCATGCCACTGATTTCCTTCCCTTGCATAACCTCTGGCTTATGGACAGTGGTGGAAAACAACTAAGTATATTTACTCAAGTACTGTACTTCAGTACAATTTTGAGCAACTTTTTTTTAGTTTACTTGAGTATTTGTATTCTATTTTATGTTACTCCATACATATGAGGGTTATATTGTACTTTTTACACTACATTTATCTGAGAGCTGTACTCACTAGTTATGCAGATTTTGATTAGTAAGACAGTACAAAATGTAATTTTGCATGATGTTGGCTATTATTATAGATTAAGCAGCTTCAGCTACATCTTTGCCAGCTGCAACATTAAAGGAGCTTGCACATTAATCTATAAATATGATCTAATTATGTCGTTTTGCATAATGAATAATTTTACTTTTAAATATTTTGATGCTTTTAGTAAAAGTATCATATGTGTTTTTGAAAGCAGGAATTGTACCTGTAACAGAGTATTTCTACACTGTTATACTAATATTTTTACTTAAAGGAACAGTTCACCAAAAATAAAAATTCAGTCATTACCTACACACCCTCATGTTGATGGGATGTCGGGTGTAGTTTCGTAGTCCATAAAACATTTCTGAAGATTCACAGCACAACAGCATCGCAGAATTCTCCTAAACAACTGAAGCAGATGGGGACTTGTTTTAAAATGTAAATGAACAACTGAAAAAAAAAATTGCTCCATACAGATTGTCTGGGATAATCCAAGTCTCCAGAAGCCCCCAGATCCCAAACTGATTCGAAAAGATGTTATTTACACCCGAAGCCTAAATCTTCACTGTAGCTGCTAAGCTAAGAGCGTTAGCACGCACCTCGTCTGAAGTGGGTGCACAAGATCGACCACATGTCGAGGGTGTAAATGACGTCTTGTCAAATCAATTTGGAATCTTGGGGCTTCCAGAGACTTGGATTATATCACGTATAATTTATGTTTTGAAACCAAGTCCACATCTGCTTCAGTTGTTTTGGAGAATGCTGCAACACTGGTTTGCTGTGAAGCTCCAGAAATGTTCTGTGGACGACGAAACTTCACCTGACTTTCCATCAGCATGGAGGGTGAGAAGTTAATGACTGTGAATTCTCATTTTCAGGTCAATTTTTCTGTTAAGTTAAAGATCTAAGTACTTCCTCCTCCACTGCTTATGGAGGCTTTAAATCTACAACTTGTTGCTTCTCACTAACTGTGCGTGTTTGTAGCCTTTATCTTCATCACTTCTCTAAATAAAGCAGCAGTCACAGTCAGTATGCTTTATCACAATTAGACACTGGAAAAATACTAAAAGAGAATTGCTTGACCAAAATATGATCCACAAAGCCTGAATACAGTTGAGTAATGTCCCCTGTCTCTGGAACTACATGTCAGTGAATCACATCCCTCCGGAGCCTTGTCTCCTCTGTCTGCCTGTCTACATCCTCACTCTCTGAAACAGTGATCTTCAGTCCTGTAGGACTGTAGCCATTAAGTCCATCATTGATTTGAGTTGATTCCCACTCTTTCAATTCTTTCATTTTTTGCCCACAAATCAGTTTGGTCGAGTTGATTTTGGCAAAAATCACATCAGTTGTATCTTCACCAGGGACAACGATGGATTAATCTCTTGAACAGAGGATTTGTTTTGTTGGATGAGACTGTTCCAGCTGTTGAAACCCCTGGAGTATTTTGTGAATTGAGTTTCCGGTCTGTGAACTTCTTTCCAGAAGTCGATCTGAGTTTTATCGGTGTTATTTTTTTAGTGAAAGAAGGAAGTTCTGGTTTAACCGGACATGGACTCACCCCACAAGCCAAGGTTGAATTATATTAGTCCAACACTGTTACCCAGGAGGCCTTGTTGTTCCTGCATCCCATTTGTTTAGTTGGCAGTGGCAGTTAAGGGAAAAGTCTTTTTAAACCTGTTTGAGCTATCTGTGTCTGTGTTGCTGTGAAAGAGTAACCTTTTAAATGCAAACAAATGTCAAGAGGTTCTGGTTAGAAGGAGCTGAAAAGTGACTGTTCTGTTCACTGATGCTATGTTTTGGTCACCTTCTCAACATCCAAAAGAACTGACTGACTCTTTTGCACTGAACACAGTGGGGAGCTGCCATCAACTAAAGGATGTATGGGTAGTGGTTAAAGTCTAACCACCCAGTCTCCCTGTGAGTATATCTGGGATTTGGCCTCAATTCACCACCCCTGTTGATTTCACAGTTACAGCTATAATAACATATGAATTATCTGAAATTACTACCAGAGTCTAATCACTTCTTTGCTTGCCTGAGGGCTTTAAGTGGTCAGAGAAATCTGCTCATAGAGCTTGGAAATTTCCTGTAGACAGTCAAATTAAATAACAGGAAAAAACCTAATGTTCTTGATGGAGGAAAATCAACACTTAAGAACATTTTAAAAAATACTTTAACCATTTGAACTGTACTCCAGTTTAAATGGTTAAAAATGGCTTCCAAATACCTCGCCACTGTGGGGGACGACATGCATAAAAGAGAGTTTATTTATAGCTATGATGGTCTTTGATGGAAGACACTTCAGCAATCCAAAATATTAATGTTACGGGTTTGTAACAGAGACAGAAAGTCTTTTCCTGGAATCATTTATTTGTTTAAATATTCAATCAATTAATTGTAGAAGGTAAAGATAAACCAATTTCATCACAAACATGAGCTTCGACTGTCCAATAGTCATTTAATCCACAAGACCATTTCAAGTATAGTTTATTTGTACTTTTGTGCTTTAATAGTATTTTTCTTAAAAGCATCAAAACAGACATATAGGTATATTTTTTATTAAACATTTGTATTTATTGGCTTTTCACACTGTCCTATATGTTCTGTTATGCTATGCTCATCTTTAAGCATTAATTGTGCTCCAATATACAGCAGATATTTATATATATATTTAAAAAAATGTGTGTACTGGGTTTACTTGAGGTTAAGGAGGAGGAGAGGAGATCATTTGACTCTTTAATAAGACGTTTTGTCAAACTTAATTGTGCTTTATAAAGAAATAAAATAAATATAAAGGACTGTTATAAGGAAGCTTGTCTATCCTCAGCAGGCTGAGTGACCTCTCAATGTCAAATCCACTCTGGTTCATAGATTTAGTTTTTTCTCTGTAAAGATGACATTTCCCACAGGGTTATGTGTGTGTAACCTTCTCATGGTTTCATTTCAGGGAATGTTGTCTTACATAAATAATGGAGTATAAATAATAACTGTAATCTCTCCAGTCTTGTAATTCTGAACATATCCACTTGTTCCATCTTTGTGATGTTGTAAGTGTGTCTCGCTCTGGTCCAGCTTTGTGCAGAGGTTATATGGTGGATTAGAGGTGATTAAGAAATGAAAGGAGCCATTGTCCTGTGTTTAAACACTCACATGCACGAGATGGAAGAATGACAGGAAGAGAGGGTTGAAATGAGATATAGCGTGCCTCTCTGTAACCTGGAAACAGACGGTGTGGGTTCAGAAGAAAAAGTTAATCCACCATTTAAGACTGAAAAAGATGAGCTGAAGAATTACACATGAAAAAATGGATATCTGCTTGTGATTGTGACTCCTCATTTCTCCCATTATACACTCCTTCTCCCTCAGTTCAACCTGTTCTTCTATCCTCTTTTTCCAGTACCAGGTCGGCCAGCTGTACTCTGTGGCTGAGGCCAGTAAGAATGAGACGGGTGGAGGAGAAGGAGTGGAGGTGCTTAAAAATGAACCGTACGAGAAAGATGGAGAGAAGGGACAGTACACACACAAAATTTACCATTTGCAGAGGTAAGCAGTTGTCCCTTCGCTGAGGATGACTATTTCATTCATTTCTCCCTCCAGGCTGCATCTCTTGGCTCCTGTCCATTACTTTATTTTAGTCTGTTATCGCATCATCTTCCTTCTTCCTCAAACGACCACTGCTTTTTAAGGAATAGTTCAACATTTTGGGAAATAAGACAATTTGCTTACTTAACAAGAGTTAAATGAAAAGACTGAGACTACTCTTATGTGTGTAAGGTAAATATGAAGCTAACAGCAGCAGCCAGCCTAGCTTAGCTTAGCATAAAGACTGGAAGCAGGGTCTAGGGCTTCAGACTACTGCTGCGTTCCAGACACGTCTGATTATTATTAGAAGTATTCCTTTTTGCAAACTCAGAGCAAATCCATCTACCGGTTATCTGACGTCACACAACAATGGCAGCACCCATGGGGGTAAAATGTATATGTAGATGCCAGCATTTACATTAGGCTTGTGAATGAAATATTTAGATACATTTTTCATTTTAAAAGTGCGGTAAAAATAAAATGTATAATGGCGTCTGTTACCTCAAGTGTCGCTTTTTGTCAACATTTGCCGTTGTACACGTGGAAATTCTGGCCTCCGACTTTGACTGAAAACACAGCATAAGCCCTGCCAGGCTCTATGGGACTGTCGCCTGCTGAGTGGTGCTTTGAGCTAAATGCTAACATTAGCATGAAAACACGCTGACAATGGCAACGCTAACTTGCTGATGCTAGGCATGTACAATGTTTACCACGCTCACCATGCCGGTTTAGCATGTTAGCTGTTTCCCCCTGCTTCCAGGCTTTATGCTGGGCGAAGCTAAGCTATTCATCTGCTGGCTCGAGCTTCATTTTTAGCTTACCGACATGAGAGTGATATTGTGCTTCTTTCTCATCAGAGGCAAAAAAAGAAATATGGATATTTCCCAAGTTGCCAATGTTCCCTTCAGATGGTAATTCCACCATTTTACACATCGAGGTGTATTTACAGGTCTTTGGCAGTAATACTGTGAAGAAGTAGTAGGTATAAAGTCTTTTGTGGCTCCAGGTGTAATCTGATAAACTGCCTCTAATGATGTAGGTAGGTTGTTGGTAAAAAGTTTATGTTTAGGTCAAATTTGGAGAGGATTGGGGTCAGGGAAAGGTTTGGTGTAGTAAGGTTTTGCAAGAATGTGGGTTTCTGCCAGAATCTGGGGTGTATTCCAAAAGAGCTTTAGAACGTTTGAACAAAAAACAATCTTAATTGTTTCGTACCTCAGGTTAATAGTTAAAACAGTGATATAAGATTAAACTTACCGTTGTTTGTTCTTTCCTCACTCCTCCGTCATGAAGTAAAGTGCCGTCATTCGTCAGAATGTTGGCTCCGGCTTCAGCTCTCAACATCCACGAGAAAGCCTGGAACGCATACCCATACTGTCGCACAGGTAACACAAACACACACACACACACACACACACACAAACACACACACGCACAGACACACACACACACCTTCAACCTTCAATTAGCAAAAATGGACACAGAATCATCTTTAGATGTTCTGCAGTTATGATTAGTGACATTTTCATACTATTGCACCTATTAAAAATAAAACCCTCACCGTGACTTGCTTTTGCCATACCTGACTCAGTGAGCTTTGGTGGTACACCATAATGACAATTCTCGTTAACATTGATGGCATTTAGGTTTTCATTGTTCTTTTTTTGTTTTTGTTTTTAAAGAAAGGTCTAGTACTTGGCAGCAAGAAAACCCTCATTTCGTGGTCACAGAAGTCAGTGGTATTAGTGTTGAAATATGGCGTAGATATGGTGTATAAAATAAAGTAAAAGTCAAATAAATAAAAAAAATAAGCAGCACATAAAGAGATTCAGTCGACAATAAAATGAAAACAGGAATTTTTACTATGCTTGAAATCTAAACAAGCACTCCATCGATCTATATAAAGAGGTCCCAGGAGGAAGTCCCATCTTTCAAACTACCTTTTAATCTACTGAGCACAGACTCATAGTATACAATCTGTGTTTACCCGACCTTTCAAACCTGGAGTAGTAGCTATTTTTGAATGCTTCAAACTCTGGAGGCTGCAGTCATACCCACTATACTAACTGAAATCGCACATTTTTAAATATTCAGTATTTGAGGTCTGACCCCTAATGAACATAAAATAGAAGTCAGACAACATTAACCCTGGATAACATAGTCACATAGTGAACATAGTCCATTTTAAAGGACCTCTTTGCTGACTGGAAGAAAATAATGATGCTAAAAATAATCTGCACTTAAGTCCTTAAAAAGTGTGAATGGGATTGACTCAAATGACTTCGAGGTCACATAGATGCTGAACTGTCAAAGAGATTGTCGTTCTCTGGTAGCTGTCTCTGCCTCTGCCTCTGTCTCTCTTTCATCTCTCTCTGTCTGTCTGTCTCTGGCTCTCCGTCACCTTGAAGGAGTCGCTGAATAATTAACTGTATGTCCAGTGAGAAGAGCCATGCAATCACTCGAGCCTTTCAGCCTGAGATCACACACACACACACACACACACACTACCAGCTGCCTGACAGCCATCTGTCTTACCAGCACACGGGACGTTCACAGGCACAACCTGAACACACACATTTCTACGTCCCCTTGACCTCTGTACAATGTCCAACACTGCAAATGCTGTTACATTTATCATATGTTCCTCAACTGTATTGTTTTTTTCTTTCTCTCTGGTTGCTCCTGTGCTTTTTTACATCTTACACCTGGCTCTGCAGTTATCACTGTGAGTATTTTTTCTTTCTCTTGTGCCTACACATTTCATGTACGTTGACACAAAGGACATATTGATGCCCATTGAGGAAGCAAATTAGCCTGTAAGTTGAGAGAGAAATTTGATCTTTTGCAGCGACACAGCAGCAGCAGCAGCAGGCATAGTCGGACACTATTACTTTATGTGGTTGTGTTGGTGTCTGTGTATGAGAGCAGGGTGTTGTTCGATGTTTTGACTCAGTTGTAGATTTTTCTGTCGACTTACTGTTTTAAACTCCACGATGACTTCTCTTTTCTCTGCAGAACGAGTATATGAAAGACAACTTCTTGATCAAGATCGAGACATGGCACAAACCTGACATTGGACATCTTGAAAATGTAATTAAAGATTGTAATGATCTGAGCATGTTTGCCATTTTTTGGGATGACTTTAAAGAATGCATGTTGCAAAGAATAGCTCATTTTATACTACTAATGCTGCTACAAACTGCTACAGACTGTTTACTTGTCTTCTTATCAAAAACTGCTCTATGAATTCTTGTGCACGACCTATTTGGGATAATATTCCTATATTTAAATGAATGTGATTATGAAAAAAAAAACTGAACATGCAAATCTACAAAAATAAAATGCTCCCCTGAATAATTTTCTTAATGTTCACTTGAGTCATCTTATGGGCTTTCAAAAACTCATCTTGTGCCGGTATCAATCTGGGCTCTGTGGTTCTCTTTCAGGTACACGGTTTGGATCCAGAAACCTGGAAGAAGGTGGATGTAGTCTATATTGATATTGCGGATAGAACCCAAGTGGAGCCGAAGGTAAACATGTGCAGCTTAAGATCCATGTTTATCCATGTCGTCCTCGTCACCTCATCCGTGTTGTTAATTCTGCGTTTTCCTGTCTCTCACTAGGATTACAAGCATGAGGAGGATCCCTGCAGGTACAAGTCAGTGAAGACAGGACGAGGCCCTCTCGGACCAGACTGGAAGGTACAGCGTCTTGTTGCAGATGTGTTAGTCGGTTGAGATACATTTGAAGCCACCAACCATATTACTGTTTACTATTATTATTAGTGTTGGTATTAGTGTCGATGATAATAAAAAGTGTTGAGGTACCTGGTAAAAAAGGACAAATATCATAATGTAACCAGGGCGACAGCTACTTTTAAGGACACTGAAGTCGTGTTTTTCAAGGAATTTGTGGGTTTTGGCAATCCGGTGTCCAGCCACCCACTAACAGGTGGTGGATATTCTAGTGTTTATTTTGAGCTCAATATATTTAAATTGGACTATTTTAAGCCAACAAACAACTAAATGATGAGGTAAATGAAGGTTTTACGCACAGCCAATGTAGGGAAGTTAAATTTACAGACAATTAATAGAAAACTTGTCTGAATCAGGGTTTCTGCAGGTTTCAACAGGATACATTTAAGATTCTTTTAAGATAAGTAGGAATGCAATACGAGACCTATTTGTTGAGGTTTGCAAAATGGTGAGGACCAAAATGCAGACACAGAGGCAGGCAGGAAGACGTCACAAAAAGCGAGTTTTAATGATGACCCGGAGTCTAAAAAACTAAAGTTATATCCGAAACTGAAGCAAAACCAGAAGCCAGACAGAACAAAGAGGGAACACAGTGGACAAAAAACATGGCAAAAACAGGCACAGGAGACACAGACAAACCAACAATGAGTGAGGGGAGGACACAGGCTTAAATACACAGGACTGATTGACTAATGGATCACAGCTGTAGTCAGAATAAGGGCAGTAAAAAGACAAAGACAAGAAGTAGAAAGTAAAACATGACATACGAGGATATAATCTACAAAATAAAATAGGAAACAACTAACCAAAAACCCAAACAGTGACACTATTTCAAGTCCATACTGGAAAACTTAAGTACAAAGGATAGTTGCAAAGTAAATGAATCTATTCAAATTCAGGACAACTACTCTTGCAAACTTTGCAGCCCACAACACACCCAGCTATCGTGTCGCAGGCTGCACAGTTTGCATTAGTGGTTTTTGGTTCCATGTTTGGTTTTACAGCTTCATCAATGCAAATTTGTTCCCAAAAACACATTGCATACCTTCATAAACCTTGTCAAGATCGTATTTAAGACATTTTTAGGCCTAACATTTAGATGATTGGATTTCAGATTTTTTTTAGGGACTCTGAAGAAACAAAATATTTTAAAAACTTGTTGTGGTGGTTGGTCAGAATGTGTAAGGGGGTTGGGGGGGACTCTCTTAGACTATTTCTAAAATTGTGGCTATGGCCCTGAATGTAACTGATTAAAAATAAAATATGAATAGAAACTATTGACCCTTTAGATATGTTATAGCCCAGTGATCTTTTTTAATAATTCAATATTTCCTGTGCCTATATTTGTGTACTTGCAGAAGGAGCTCCCCAACAAGAAAGACTGCCCACACATGTGTGCCTACAAACTGGTCACTGTCAAATTCAAGTGGTGGGGTCTGCAAAATAAAGTGGAGAACTTCATTCAGAAGGTTTGTTTACATTTTGAACTGCAGTACATACCAGTTTGTCCCATTATGATCAATATGACGTCCGGATAGTCACAGGTCAAGGTCAGATTGTTGACGGCAAACATGATGTTACAGGAAAGTGTTTGTGTTGTTTCCCTTCCTGGACTTTATGTCAGTTGTTTGTGTGTTAAAGACTTTTGCACCACAATGTCTCATACCCTGTTCATGCACACAGTACATACACTGTCTGACATTTTGCTAGCTTGAGGTAATAGTGGAAAAGTACCACTCACTATAATGCTGTGGGCTGCACCAGCCTCTAGTGGACAGACAGGGTAAAGCAGGACAGAACGAGACATCTCTAATAATCAAACAGTTTTTATCATTTGCTCTTAAAACTTGAGACTCCTTGTGATTTCTCTTCATCCTCCTTTGTTGCTTCACAGCAAGAGAAGCGTTTGTTCACTAATTTCCACCGTCAGCTCTTCTGCTGGATCGACAAGTGGATTGACTTGAACATGGAAGACATTCGCCGCATGGAGGAGGAGACGCGCAAGGAGCTAGATGAGGTAAGCAACAAGACAGAAGAGTTGTTTACTATGTCAGGAAACATATTAGTAAAATAAAGTGATTCAATCATGGTCTTGTATTGGTGTTGATTTGTTTGTCTTGCTTGTGTCAGATGAGAGTGAAGGACCCAGTGAAAGGGATGGTGGCTCTAGAGGACTGAGGTTGTGTTGGACTGTGAATGCTGCTGCTCATCAGGTGAGAGGGAGTTAAATGTCTCGTGTGGCATTTCATTGTACCTTGGTATTTGTATGACAGTCCTCGTAGACACATTGTTTTAAACAGATATGTTGTTTGTTTTTTTTGACTAATCGATTATTACATCTACAAAATTTACTGCAAGAGACTAAATAAGCTTGTTTTATTCAAGCAACTGTCCAAAACTTGAAGATATACAATTTACCATCATATAATACACACAAAACAGAAGATTTTAAGTGCAAGTTTCCACGAGAGGCACGTTGGATGATTTTCTTTTTCTACACCCCAATTGTACAGACAATTGAAGAACTTACGTAAAGCAAGTTTTTGATTAGTAACTGGAATGTGATTGTTGAATTTTAGGAACAGTAAAACATCTCATTACTGCATTAGAGACAAATGTAATGTGATTACAGTAATGTATTACTTTGTAATGCATTACCCCAAACACTGGCGGTTGTACGGTGGCCGCTACAAACATTAGAAAATGCAAAAAGACCTCTCTGGAGTCAGGAGCTACATAAACACATGATCACAAGCAGCAGTGACAATGTTTGTCTAATAGATTATCAGTGTCTTTGCTTGGCTGATTCACTTGTGGCACACAGAATAAATAGAACAGATCTGTGTAAACAACCCAGTTGGTTAACATGGGCACCGAAAGGAAGCAGGCAGCACTTTGAAGCCCTTCCTGGTGCTTCCGCCTCAGTGTCGTGATACAGAGAGGGCAGAGAAGAGCACTGGCAGGTTGTGAGAACTGACGGTACACAGGAAAAAGTCACTGATTCGATTGAGAAGCGTGCCAATTAATAATCCTTAATAAGTCTCTCTCTCTCTTTCAGACCAGAATACCCAGACACCAGCGGATTCACATCCTCCCTCTATTCCAACCGACACAACACCTGACCGGCCGGTCCAAACCCTACAGCCCCTGACCCCCCCCGTAGCCCCCACCCGCCCCGGTACAGTCTGGTTTTCAGGGACCTGGACCCAGTTTTCAGCTGATCTCCTCCACCACATCCCACCTCCCTCGACTCCCATCCATTTCTCTTTGTTTTTCCATTCAGTGTCCCCATCTTATTAACTGCTCTGAGGCCTCCAGTAGCAACACTATAGATCTCGTCAGTCAGTCCTCTCAGTCTCTAAACTACAGAGAGTAGTGTAATTTACTGTATCTCTGCGATTTAGGGTTTATTTCTATTTAAGATATCCCAATGGTGTGTATATAGAGTATACCGTATATCGGGGAGCTGAATAATTGTATTGAAATATACAGTATATATAAATATATATATAAATATATATAAACAGGGTTTTTAAAATGATTTTGTCTGTAAGTTTGTCTGTGGATGTTTATTTTTTCCAGACCAAGCTGTTTCTGCTCAGTGTTGAGTTGTTTTTTTTGTTTTGTTTTTTTTTTCGATTTTGTCATCGTACTTCCTTCTCTCCATTTGTGTCACGCTTTCTGCAGTGTTTCCTTTTGTAGTTCAAATCAATTTTGCAAATCTACAAACTGCAGCTGTAAGGTCGGGATTGTGCTGAGAGTGTGCCGTATGATGTCTCTGCTGTACTCCTGACCTGCCAGACAGGATTTTTACCCCCAGTATCCCCCCTTTAGTATGTCGAGGCATCCTCTGGCTTTTCTGCTGCTTTGTGAGTTTATGTGTGCGCGCTTCTGTTTGTGTGTGCTCTGTATATGTGTGTGTGTTTCTGTTTGTCTACAGTTTCCTGCCATTTTTTTTCTCTCACCCAATCATTTCTATCTCTTCAATTTCATCAGACTGTTCAAACAGACCGCTTGAAAATGCAGTAATTGAAGATCAAGTCTGAATTTAAACAGTAATGCACACACACACACACACACAGACAGACAGAGATAGTATATAAGGATAGAAGTAATGTATCAATCAGTGAAGGGGAAATGCACAGCAGAATAGCCATAAATGAGTCTCTTTTTATCTTCATGTCTGACAGTCTCTCTGGCGACAGACTTCTCATGCTTTTAACTGCAATACTCGTTATCGTGGTGGCGATTTAACCTTTAGCAGTCATACGGCTCTTTTGACTTGCTGTAGATAGATAAATGGTTCTTTGAAAGCAAAACTTACTGCTTCAATTCTTGCCCTGTCACCCATCCCGTCACCTCCAGTGGATAAATGGTCTTATCCAGCGATAGCAATAACTACCATGACACGTTGGTCTCTCCTGTATCATCGCAAATTCAATCTACTGTTTGTTCCCATCCTGGAAAACAGTTTTAGCATAGCAGAGCCCGAGCTGAGAGTCGAGGATGGTTAAGTTGTTGATTAGTTATTTATAAAATGCTGGTTTTATTTGTGTTTGTCTTTGGATCAGATTCTGAAGCCTGTTATTTGTTATAGTGTGGTTTTTTGGTGTATGCATGAGTGTACATGAGTGAAGTACAGTGGCGTGTCTTTGAAGAGATCTGATGCTGGCTGGGTAAAGACAGGAGGAAGTAATATAGCTAGAGGAGCGATAACAGCAGGCACTTACCCTGTTCCTCTTGTTGACGTCTGTTTGGCCTCCTTTGTCCTCACTCAGTTACTTTTATCATCCTCTTTTCCATCCTTTGTTTACTTTTCCCTCCACATCTTTTAACTGTGTGGAAACTTTAAAGAGCAGGCAACAGATAACGCCAAAAGGCAATTAATACATTTAAATCATAAAAAATTGTGTCATGGCTAAAAAACTGCCACCAGAACAAGCAGACCTTCTGTCTAAGCACTTAAAGTGCAGGGGTTTGATTCATTTGAGGTCCATATCTACTTTTTGAAGAGAAGATATGAGCAGTTGTTTTGCTCTATCTCTATTAAAGGTACAATATGTAAGAACTGGCCACCTGTCGGACTCCAAGCAAACAAAAGGGGGGCAGCATATCACCAGAATAAGCACTAACTGTTGCAAACTGTGGCTGCCATTAGCTAGTTAGCTCAGTTAGCCGTGCAGCTAGCAGTCTGGACAGGGAGTTGGGAGAGGTATTATGAAAAAGGATGGGCTGGGGCTAGCTGGTAAGCATGTAAATTTCAGTAGATATATCTGAAACACAATACATCAGCGTCAAACTCTCATTTATTTGCATTCTGTTGATGATTTTAGTTCATTCTTAAATGTTTTAGACTTAAATTCTTACATATCACAACTTTAGGTTAATATGAATCAGTGTCACACTGGATCATTTTCAAATCACCAACTAAATTAGATATTAGTACTTACATTTATTTACTGTAAATTTAACAGTGTATGTACATAGTTTATATAATTAGAGCATTACAATGCACACTGGCGTGGAATCTGATTGCATGTTAAACAGTACAAAGATCAATTCCACTTAAGGGCTTTCCATTGGCAAGTCCAGTTTTGAAGAAGACATCTTCATTGGCCCAATATACAGTATAAGCATTTTGTATCAACTGTCGTAGTTTACCATAAGCCTGAGTTGCTTACAGAATTAGGGTGGATTTGTCTTTTTTTCCTTTGTAGAGAGCAGCATTGACGTCAGCCTGGGCCTGCTGGATTGCAATGAGTCACATATCACCTTTTTGTCATCAACTTGACAAAATGCAGATGTTTTGCAGCAGATGTTCAGCAGCTGGGATTCATATGATGGAGAATTCAACTTGAAGGATCATTTGAAAGGATAATACTGGAGTTCTGTTAGACTGTACATTCATGTATTATAGCTTAAGCCCAAGCACAGTAACCAATAAATCCAAATTTCTTTTATTGGCCATAAAAACATTAACAACTGCTCAGGGCATTATTGGCAACTGTTCAAGCGTAATAATTCAGATTTCCTTTATAACTACTAAAATCTACTCTTTTTTCATGTCTTTGTGTATGTCAGGTTGACTTTTGGTTTTCTGTTGCCTCCTCTTTAAAGAAAACACTGACCGTTCTTGGATGTCCAACCCTTCCACCTCTCTCTGTCTCCATCAAGCATCTCACTCACTGTCTGTGATGGGGCTACCAACTGAATCATGGAGATTTGTGGATGTACTGTATGTATTGACTTTGTAAATAGTAAATAAAGTAATGTAGATGAACACATATATATAGATCAGACTGTCCTGCCAAACCTACAGCAGCACACCCTCGATCCTCTTGTTCCATCTAGAGCTACACACTCAGCATCAGACAGACACACACTGACCGAGTCGCTCTCACAGACGCATTAGAGTTATAGTTGCTGAAATTTAGTGCTGATAAGATATTTTGAGGATTATTGTCAGCTGTAGACATTAAAAAAAAAAAGAAGCATTACTACATATTGCTCCAGAAAAGCAGAAAAGAGCTGAGTTGCTGTGTGGTTTGTAGTTGGAGGCAAAAAATATTAAAAAGCAGCAAAAGCCCATCCCACTATCTCCTCTCCTCACGTTCCCTCCTCACAGGGACCACCACCTCTCATTGGCAGGACAGTGTATAGATATATATTTTTGTTCTGAGTGTTGTTGTACCTCTGTTGTCAGTCTCTGAACTACACTCTCACCGAAAAAGGAACAAATAACGGCAGCTTGGGTCAGTTCATTGATCCACATAATTAGCTGATGGTGTCAGCCTCGGTGCGAGTTAGATTTTGCCCTCCTGTGGTTAGCGATGGGGATCGAGGGGAAATTATTCTACATTTAGGAGCCGCTTCAACCGGGTACTGGAGGGTTGAAGTTTATAGCTACATAGACAATAAAAAAAACAAACAAAAAAATAAACAAAAAACGCAAAGACAATTAGATGTGGATACTGACAGTAGGTCCATTTTAAGAGCCTGACGATACCATACAAACTTGTGAGAGAACAGAGACAATCTCATAGATATCTGTTGTTAGATTCCTCGATTTATAATCAGAATATGAAACCAAATGATTCCACAAAACCCCAAACTGTTTTTAAATCTCTCTCTCTCTCTTTCTCTCTGTCTCTCTCTTACTCTCTCTCTCTCTCTCTCTCACTCCTGTTAACTTGTCTCCTGATTTTCTTTCTTTTATTGTGAATTTGTGCCTTTTTGTCATCTTATCTTCCAATAACACTACTGTACATTGGAGACGTAAAGAAATGAATAAAAAGAAGCAAAGCAACTGTACATATGCTTTGATGTCACTGTTTATTTTTCACTGTAATGTATCTGCTGTGAGACATGAGCGATGATCATTGCGGCAGAGATACTCAGTTTGCTTTGCAGGGGAATGTCAGGAGGCCAGAGGACAATTAACAAACCAACTTTAATAATATTTATCAGGGAAAATCAACAGGCCTTGACAGGTTATGGAAAAATGACTGTACTATATTATACAATAATGTTACTATTTTCACTTTTGGATTTATATGAGTGAGCTATTGAGCCTTGCAAATGATTGAATCCCTTTTTAAAAGGCGTTGATGATTAATCAATGGACAAAAAAGCCTATTTACAAAGTGACTGGACACAAATTGAATAGAGAAAAGATGGATTACCGAAATAATCAGTCCATCCGAACAATACATTTACAGGGTTTAGTTAATACTGTAACAGCCTCTATGTGTAGGATTTGTCTTTGGCGCCCCCTGAGTAAGTGTCAAAAACAACATTTTGGCAGACAGCAGCAGACACACACTGTAGCAGGGTTAAATTAATCGGGTCTGGATGGCAAAGATTACTTTAAATCCTGATTATGAAGCGGGCGAGGGGCCAGTACAGAGCTGCTACACATTTTGTGAGATGTTGATGAGACTCTACAGTGTGTGTGAGAGGACATCTGTTGAACTGCAAACCTTTGTGAAGGTTATTTATCTTATTTCTGTGTTTTGTCTATTTCTAATCGTAAGGGACTCAGAAACAAAAATGAATCCTGTTTTAAGATGTGCTTGTTTTCATTTATTTATTTTTTGTGACTGTCTATGAAAAATAATTGTAACCAAACCATCATAGAAATATGGCAAATAAACCTGGGAGGTGTTAATTCCCCTCTTTCACTTATATAGAAAGTTAAAGACTTTGTAGTAACCCAACAATACCAAAGTAACAGAATACAACAGAGAAGGGGTGCACCATCTGCTTTTGAAATTAATATACGATCATCCATTAGGGAAAGGAACCTGATTGCGTACTCTTTTGGAAAATTTAAAGAAATAGTTAAACATTGTGGGAAATGTGCTTATTTGCATTCTTGCAGAGAGTTAGATGAGAGGTAGAGCCAACAGTTAGCTTAGCTTAGCATAAAGACCAGAAGCAGGAGGAAACAGCTAGCCTGACTCTCCAGGGGTCATGAAATCTCACGATAAGCATGTCAATGAACATATTATATCCAGTCTGCTCAGTCCATACTAAAGCTGAAGTGCAAAAACAACATGGTTGTACGTTCAGGTTATATTGGGATTATTTCTTGGCCTGATACAGTGACGTCTGTGTAGATTAAACAAACCAGCTATTACATGTTCATGGAGCTTTAGAGATGCCGGCAGGTAGATTTTGTTCCTGCTGGACAGAGCAGGGCTAGTTTTCCCCTCCAGAGATGAGGCACTTGAGGACGTACATCAAGTAACGTCCTTTGGACCGTCAGCATTAAACAACTTGTGTAGCCAACCGAGAGCGACGCGGAGGCCTCATTTTTCACACCACGTTAACATCCGCTCACATACGGCCAACAAAAAAGTGATTAATACATGTACATTTCCACAAACTTTACATGGAGCCTCCTGAGAAGCCTTCTTTGGGTTTTGAATAATAGCTTGTAACTTGGTCATTAGTGCTTATCATGTGAAAAAAAGGACTCAAGACAGTATATTCACGCCGTCAAGGAGAAATTACAGCACTTTAATTTAAATGGAGCATGGTAAAGCAGAGCAACCTACACATTCCATACTGAAAGAAAGTAAAGGATTATTCCTGAACATACAAAGACGGCTTTAGAGCAACAAATACCATGCGTCATGGTGACATTCAATAAACAGACATGTCCATTCATGATTAGATAATACTTTCTCACCGGGTTGTTAACCAACCTGGGATAATAGCTTGATCCGATGTTACGCTTTAAGTCCAGAGCAGGTTGCGAGTGGGACCTTGTACCCAGAACAGCTGAGCGGAGGGTGAGGGAACCAAAAAGAGAACCAACGGTCAAACGACGGGACTCACTGTAGGAAAGCAGATCCAGTCTCTCGACTCCCCTTTGGAGAGCTTTGTCATCTGTGCACAGGGGGTTTGCAGCTTTTTCCAGACGCCACAAGAAAGACACACAGACAAAGGTACTGTTCTCTTTTTTCAGCAGGTACTTTAAACAGAAGATACAATCTAGTCTTGAAGAGAGACATACTTGATTCATTAGAGTGAAAATGTCTGAATTTGAGAGAATCGTGTTGTTCTTGTTGATGCAAAGACCAAACCATCTCACACAAAAGGACATATGGCTTGCTGCATTTTTACTGCCGGGTATCACATTTTTCTTGACGATATTTCAGTAATAGTAGCAGTCATGATATTATAAATCTTTTTGAAGTTAAAGGACACTGTGGAGGAGGCAAATGTGCTTCCTTGTTTCAGTCTAAGTAGAGAACTGAGGTTCTCAAAGGTCACAAACACAAGTGCAGCTGTCCTACAGGGCCAACAAGTATTTTTTCTAATGGGTTAAATATTACAACAATGGCTGGACCCTGGTATTATTCTGAAATTATAGTTTAAAAATCTAAAACGAGCTTGTAAAACTGGTTTTCGGAAAAATCTACTAGGGACATTTTAAGAGTTGTCAGTTGTGTTGTGTTCAGTATTCTAACGTGATCCTTCACCTCTCAGATGCCTGTAGTATAACAACAAATCCAGTCTTTTTATTGGTGTGTGTGTGTTTTAATAATATTGTGGGGTCCAAGACCGTAAAGTGACCTAAATAATTAATTTGCTAGTCTTTACGGCTTCCAGACGTTTAGCGCGAATGTTAGGGCAGTCAGGTTTGGGTAGAAAGCAGTTGTGGTTAAAGCAACAATAGCATAATCAACATTTATATATTAACAATATTTATTAAAAATTGTCTCTCACCGCAATCAACCTTGTTCCAGCCTCAGCAAGCAGCTGTTTTAAACAGACAAGCTCTAAAACTGACAGCAGGCCAACGCTAACGGCCCATCACCAAACAACAGACTAACAGTTAGCAACTAGCTAGCAGGTAAACATAGCACAAAAAAAAAAACACATATTGGATAAAAGGTTACTTTACCACTTTGTCTGCTGCATGTGTAGCCAACTAGCTGCTAGCTTGCTAACACATTAGCCGGTGACGTTAGTAGGCTATGTCAGCTTGTTGTACAGCATTGCCAGATGGGAAATGTTCAGCTATCGTACCAGAGGCGTAAGATTATCATATTTGAATTATATTGAAATATTAGGCTATTCATATTTAAATTATCGTACGCGAGTCGTAACCACAAGGACAAAAAAGGCGTAAATATATATAGTTTACAGAACTTGTAGGCCTATTTAAAATAATCACTGGGCTTACTGGTGCATTCAAAACAACTGGACTTGAACACAGCATACCTTTGTGAGAAATGTCATGCTGCACCTGGCGGGTGGAGAATGTCAGCACGATTGGCTGAAAAGGGGTCACGTGAGACCTGGATCCATATTTTGCTGTCCTGATCATGTCAGGAAATGCATTAAAACAAGACAGCATAGACTATAACCAACTGCTAGCGTACCAAGAGTCACAAAATAGTCAACTAATTGTACCTGAAGGCATCAATTCGCACAGGGGGGAAATACAATAATAAGCATACACCTGGCAACGCTGTTGGATAAAGATTCTATAAAGGCTAAAGCAGGTTTAAGTCAACACAATGTCTTTAAATTACAAAAACAAGTGTGTGTCTTTTACACACTAGTCACACATCAGTAATACTGTAGGTTCCTTCCTGATAATAAGCCAGGCACTGTTAAGATGTTGTGCTATGTACATTTCAAAGGCCTCAAAATACTGCTTTTCTGCTGTGGATTACCATGGCCACAACGTTTTTTACACAACCTGAAATGTTTCTGCAGTTTGTTGTTTTTAGCTCACAATTAACATCGAGACTTTTAGATTTTAACTGCCAGATATTCACTGTAAAGTTGTAAAAAAAAAAAAACTCCAATCATTTTTATACATCAGAATCAAGTTTTACACAATGGCTCTCAGGTGAAGTGCTTCTGTTTTTACATGTGACCTTCAGGGCACTGTCACTTTAACGTGAATGAAGCTAACCGTGATTAGACGTGATTACAAACCCATTTCAGAAATGACTTTCAGGCATCCCTGTTGGCTCTGTTTTATTGGGCACTGCTCTGTGCTCCCGGTAAACTGGCTGTAGTAGAGGCAAGTATTTAGGTTTCCTGTTTGCTTACACTTTGTTTGGGCGTATGTGTGTTTGTGATCGCCTACAGGGGAGGACATGAGTGCTGGACGAGTTCGAAGTGGCGGGAAAGACAAGTGCAGGTAAGACCAGAATCCCATTCGGATGACTCTTCCTCTTCTTCTTTGTCCTAGGTAAAGAGCAGGAAGGAACAAGAGAGAGAATATGGTGATGAAAGTAATTGTGAGAGGAAGCACAGACTTCAGGCAGAAAAGTGAGTGTGTAGAGACCGAGAGAGTCCAGAGAAAGAAGGTGTAACCCTCTCATACAATGTCGGGATCGCCTAATGTTCATAAGTAGCTTTGAGGCTGCTGGTTGTGAGTCTTTGCCGTCTTTGCTCTGTGATAAAACTTAAATAGCTTCTCATTCATCATTTTTTCACTGGACTGGTGAACCCCCTCGGTTATCCACTTAACACCTCTGCTTGCTAAAGAATGTGCCCTAAGTCTGTGCATGTGACACTGTTACATGAAGTGGCAGGGAGAACTGGGGCACCTAAGATTAGCATTTTTCTTATTTTGCAAGGGGCAATTCCTTCTGGTTGTTTCTCTCCTCCAAGCTTGTTTTCATCCCTCTTTTTCCCTCATATAGTATTGTCCCCTACAGCTCTCTAAAAATTAAAACACTGTTGACTTTCTGCCATGATTTATTGCCTGAACTCTGCCACTAATGATTGAGTCAGATATCAAGTATGAGTAGACACAGATTTCTAACTCAGGTAAAGGTGTTTGGCACTTACAGTAGATACAGTGCTATCTAGTGGCGGACTCAGGATGTTTGAGGGGACAAGGGTGGAAAAAATAAAAAGGGCACCAGCTGTAGGCGTCAGGCACCAGCACACAGAAAGGGCACTTGTTTTATCATGTTTTATCTACCATAGGGGCATCTAAGAGGTCCACCAGTGGTGCTCTCCAAAATTGGATTTAACAATGTGATGCACAAATAAAAGAATTAGAACTGCAATGATTGGTCAATTAATCGATTACTCCATTAGTTGTCAAATATAAATTAACTGCAAACTATTTTGATAATCAGTTAATTGATTTGAGTCATTTTTAAGAAAGCTTCCACCTCCGTAAATGCAATCTGGCTTCTTTACTCCTTTTTGGACAAAACAATGTCCATATAAAGAAATATTTTAATGTTCTATACATCCTTATAGCTATGGTGTGATTCTGACCATAGTTTCTGAGTCAGTGATCCAACCAATGTAAGACTGTTTTCCATAAAGTGAAAAATAAACTTCAGGGTTAAAAAAGTTTCTGCAAGCTTGCTGAAGAGACTATGTGAGGGAAAATCATTTTTATTTTACATTTTTGTTTTGTTTTTTCTAAATAATTGATGGTAATTTTCTTACCAGAGAGACACATTTTCCAACACTGGCGACTTTTAATTCTGTTCAAAGTTTTACCTCACTGCATTTATGGTTTTGAAATCTTTAAACCATTTAAGTATGAGGTCAAATGCGTCAGTGTTGCTGATTGCTTCACGTACTCTGCTTCTAAATCTATTATGCACTTTGTCCACTATTAACTGTGCTGCAACACTTGTTAATTACAATTATTTCAGCTTTTCTTCTTAAGCGGACAAATACTAAAAATAAAAAAAAGACTGTGTCAGAGCTTACAAAACTGCCTTTAAGCTCCCACTTCTCTGTGGGTTTACAAAGATAACCTTTCACCTATATGAGGAGAGACTGGATTGAGGCCAAAAGAAGCTAATGCTATTGTTCGCTGTTGTCCCCTCACTAATTCATGCCTGTAACTGCGGGGTTACATGCATTGTTCAGTGTGCTCAGCTGATAGAGAGAGCGCTGGTAGTAAACCTCTTAGGGATCTGAAGGGTTACCCAAGTCTTGCAACAGTGATGGAGGATCAGCCTCCGGTCCTCCTCTTCTGCCCTCTGTGACTACAATCAAACACACACGTGTTCACATGCCCGTCTCCTGCCTGCGATTATAGTCCAAGTTGGGCTCATTATTGCCCAGATTCCTGAGTCGACCCCACTGCTTTGTCAGTTGTTGCTCCATTGCTGCATGACCACACGGACTCTGCCACAGAGAGGACTGCACCAGTACAGGCAAACTTCACCCTGGGCTTTTCAGTTTTTCATCCTGGATTTAAATCAGACGTTGCCTGAGAGATTTGACTAACTACGAATCAGTTCTTGTTACTTCCAGTAGCCTGGGCAGAGTGGAGGACTCTTGCATCAAATGGCTGCAACCAAACCAACCAAAGAAGTCTGAGGTGAAATCAAGCCAAAGGCGTTTTTTTACTGGATTTGGCTTCTTAGCTCTTGCAGGACAGTGTCTTTATTTTCAACCTTCCTGACCTTTCTGACATACAACAAAGCCAACACCAGGAAGACCTTTTTTCAGTCTAAGATCCAAAGATGGACCTTTTGACAGACAGTCCACGCTTGCGCTCGGACAGCATGAGCAGCTCAGCGTCTCAGAGCTCGAGGTCCAAGATGCTCCTCCGCCAGCGTCTGTCCCAGCTGCTGACCTGCATAGAAGATCTGAGCTCTGACGATGAAGCCAGCGAAGAGGTGTCCCGCACGCTGGACGAAGCGTTTCACCTCTGTGGGCGTCTCGTTCCCACAGACGGATTCAGGTTGACACGTGCTCATCCACACATAGACAAGTTTACACGGATACACACACACAGGAGGTGTTTAAGAAATAATAGCAAGAATAATTTTCTGACTCTCTTGTCTTCACAACCTTAGAGGAAAGGACTCATGGTGTAAAAGCTAAAATGTAAAAAGAGTGTAAAAACTTAATTTAAAGTATATCCGGATCATACCTGGGTTTCTTTACAGTTTGAAACTTCATAATTTCAATAGTAAAAATGACTTTATTAACTGCATTAACATGAACTAACCAAACACTCTGACAGGCTGCACATGGTGACCTGGAACGTGGCCACCGCGGAGCCCCCTGAAGACATCACCTCTCTGCTCCAACTAGACGTTCAGCCCCCTGCAGACCTCTATGTTATTGGGTGAGAAACTTTTTTGCCAGGAATTGGACTGAGGGATAAAATGTCTCTTTTAATGAATTGGCTAGAAAAGAAGGAAAAGGTCAAGAGCGTCAGTGTGTGGTGTTTCTCATCGGCTGGTGCTGGTGTGGTTGTGTGTGTCAGCCTGCAGGAGGTGAATGCCACCCCGGTGAGGTTCATCTCCGACATGCTGGCGGAGGACTCCTGGAGCCACGTCTTCATGGACACACTGGCACCCAGAGGCTTCGTCAAGGTGAGAGGGGACAGATGGAGAGAAAGGGAAACAGGACTGGTTACACACTTGGGTCCTATGGGTGTATGTGGATGTAAACAACTGGTATGAATAATAGTATCTTGAAGGCTGCCTCTGAAAACTTACATAATCATGGGGTCACTTTGCATAAAAGTTTTAATAATGAGTGCATGCAGTTTTATACTGGTTATGTTTTGTTTTGTTTCATTTGATGTTATCTTCAATGAATTGTAGTTTTCTTTAAGCTGTATATTTGCATATGCTCATATAATACAAATAATGGTGTGTAATATTAAATCTATTTAAATCTCTGTCTAGGTCACATCAATAAGGATGCAGGGTTTGCTGCTGTTGGTCTTTGCCAAACAAATTCATCTCCCCTTCATCAGAAAGATCCAGACCACCTACATTCGTACTGGCATCTTTGGTTACTGGGTAAGAAAATGGTTTATTGGTTAGCTCTGAACCAAGAATCCCACTGGCATCAGATGCTGCAGAGATTAAACTCTGTTATGAAAGGCCTATTGTGTTTGTTTAGTGGAATGTGCAACAGCTTTGAACGAAATCACAAAGAAAGACCACTCAAACTGGTGCAGTACACTCGGGCAAACACTTGAAAGACAAACGGTCTAATCCAGAATCTAAGTTATTATAAAAAAGGGTGATTGAGAGGTGATTTTTAACTATAGTATATTTAATTTTCTTGTAAACACTGCAGTAAAATGAGTCTGGATTATACTTACAATCCTGGATATGTTATTCTTCAGAGATAAAAATATGACTTTAAAGGTTCCATATTGTAAAAAGTGAGATTTTCTTTTTTTTATTATAAAGCTTGTCTAGGTGCTTTTTAAATACTGTGAAAGTATCAAAGGCATCAACCCACAGAGAAATACACACTGCCATATTCAGAAACTGTTCTTTTAAACAAGCCGTCAGGACTTCTGTAAGATTGTGATGTCACAACTATACAGTCACCGCCCACAGCCACACCCCCGGCACCAGAGGCGGGTAGTAACGAGTTACATTTACTCGGTTAGACGTGCTTAAGTAACTTATTTGAGTAAACTGTAACTTTTTTAGTAGATTTTTTATAAATCAATTTTACCTCTGTTACTTTTGGCTACATTCATCACACTACTTTCATTTATTACTTTATGCATTCATGCAAATTCTGTCAGCTGGTCTGCTGGTGCTTAGTGTGCCAGTGTTTTTTTCTTTTTCTTTTTTATTCAAGTTACTCAAGTAACTTTTTCAGTAAGTATTTTCTATTACTAGTTTAACTTCTGCTTGAGTACTTGTTTTTGAAACGTAACAGTATTTTTACTCTGGTAGTTTTTGGCTGCTCTTCCCAGCAGAGCCATGGTTGTAAAACACCAGCAGAGCTGAGATAAAGTGGGCGGTGCCTGCTCAGGCTTGTGAGAATTGACCAATCAGAGAACACTGGGCTATTTGGGAGGGGGGCCTTAAGGAGACAGGCACTAAACGGAGCGCTCATGAAGCATGTTTTGTAGTAGAGCGTGTTATGAAAGCATAAACTTAGCTTAGCTTAAAATGGTGCCTTTACACTTATTGTGTTAGTCTTTTGAAATCCACTTCCATCTTTCCTCCTCCTCTGTTTATCTGTGTCAGGGTAATAAAGGAGGAGTGACCGTGCGTTTTTCCTTCTACGGCCACATGGTGTGCTTCCTGAACTGCCACCTAGCAGCTCACATGAACTACGCTCTGCAGCGTGTGGATGAGTTTGAGTACATCCTGGAGTCACAGGACTTTGACCTCTCTGACACCCCAAATGTGCTGGACCACAAGTCAGTACACCCACCCACGCACACACACACACACACACACACACACACACACACTGTGAAATATATACACTGAGGGTTGTCATTTAGCAGGTATAATGAAGCTCCATCACTCTCACACACAGGGTGGTGTTCTGCTTAGGAGACCTGAACTTCCGTATCGCCGACCACGGCTTGCACTTCATCCGCTCGTCCATCAACAGCGGACGCCTTAATTTGCTCTGGACTAAAGACCAGGTGATGTGCAGGAATAAGCGCATACACACATAAAAAAAAATAATGTCCACTTACTAATTTATTTCATGTTCCTACAGCTCACCATGATGAAGAAGAATGAACCTTTCCTGCAGGAATTTGAGGAAGGGCCATTAAATTTTAAACCCACCTACAAGTTCGACCGTAACTCCGACACCTATGATACCAGGTAACACTTGAGACATACAAATATATTACACACAAATATTCAACACATTTCTCAAACTTCATCTTTGCTCTTGTTTCCATTGGAATTTTGTACAGCACTCCAAAGACATGGTTGGGTTTTAAGTAAGACACGCTACGTTTTTTTGTGTTGCATGCCCCACATTCGCTTATTTCTTAGTCACGGCACCATCTGTCCTCATTTCAGAATCTTTAGTCAGAATTAAATATGCAGCCCCTGAGACACACACAGCAGGAAGACAAACCCTGACGTATATAGATGAAGTTGGGAGCAGCTCTTTCTGTGAGTTGTTTCCATCCCTGACACTAGCAACATGTATGTGTCTCTCTCAGAAAGAGCACTGTGGCACTGCCCCTAACCATGTACAGACCCAGGCCCCTGCAGCGCTGCAGCACCACCCTCTTCTTCCTCCTCACCTCCCTCACCTGGGGGCTGCTCTTGGCCTGGTTGGGGGCCTGGTACAGGGAGCTAGACCCGCCAAGGTGGGTGTCTCCATAGATGTGAGGAACACAAGAGCGCCCCATTCTATAGAAAAGGCACCGTAATGGCTGTATATACAGTATATAACCTACAATCACAAAATAACTGGAGACACTGATAAAAACACACAGGGCTGATGTATTACAGAAATGAAGACATCATGCACCCTGCACCCCACTGTTTGTTCTTGCATATTGTATGTGTGGCTTTATATATTAATGTGCATGTACAAAAAATGTAATACCACGTCAAATGGTATTGTCCACTCCTAACACCCATCATTCCTCCACAGCATGCTACACTGTAGGTATAGCTCTGCACTTCGTGTGTGTGTGTGTCTGGTTCATGTACTTAAAAGGAGACCTATTGTGCATTTTTTTTTCTTTCCTTCAGTGTTTTATATATGTTCTTGCACGTGAAAGATCTTGAAAGTTTGCACCAACAGAAGCTCCTCTCTCCCACAGAAACCACGGCTCCTGAAACGCCTCGTCAGTAGTCCCGCCTTTAATTCCGTGGCACGTCACCATGTCAAACAGTTGCATAATTTATAACTAGCAGCTAGTTTGGCATATAAGAATTGATTTAGCACAGCTGCTTTGTTGTTGTAAGCGCTCCTGGCTCAGGCATGTTTGAGCTGACCAATCAGAGCAGATGGGGTAACCAGGATAGGCAGGCCTTAAAGAGACAGGAGCTAAAACAGAGCGTTTCAGACAGAGGGGGAATACAGTGCTGCTGCACTGGACAGTATGAGAATACTAATGTGTTTTTTGGAGCATTGAAGCATGTAAACCTGTTCTAGTAGTAACCCAAAATAGAAATAGGAACCTGACAATGAGCATAATATGTCTCATTTAACAGCACTGTTTCCAATATTTTTGTAAGTTTTGTTAGTTAAATTAGCACAAATGGAAGTGCGACTTTTCAGGTAAGCAACGGAAACACAGAATTCAGCTCATTCTCAAACTGGAAACTGTGCTGTCAACACTTGCCTTTGCTTTGCTCAGTGGCAAGAAGAGGAAACCAGCCTGGACCGATCGGATCCTCTGGCGCATCAAACCCAAGCCCCTGCCTTCAGAGGATGATGATGAAAAGGCATCGACTTCTACTGATGATGGGCTCGATGAGTATCCACTCCTGGTCGCTCAGGACAAATACACCAGTGATATGAGCTACGGAGTCAGTGACCACAAGCCCGTCATTGCAACCTTCAGTCTGGAGGTGAGAACACACTCGCTGTAGGATGTCCAGCTCATATAAGTCTGCCTCTTTCCCACCATTAAGTGAAGAGTTCTCTCTTTATTATTAAAGCTTCCCTTTCCTCCTTCCTGTCTCTCTCACAGCTGAGGAAGTGCTTTGACATACCGCTGGTGCACATATCTCCTGTGGGCGTATGGAGCGCCGACCAGGATGCACTTCTCACCTACACCATCCAAGAGGACTTCATGTCTTCCACATGGGACTGGATTGGCCTGTACAAGGTACAGACAGGACAGACGACGAGAGAAAAAACAAACAATACAAAACAAGACAGATTTGATCTCATGGGGTTGTTTTCATTGCAGGTGGGATTCAAGAGCGCGTCTGATTATGAAACCTTTGTGTGGGTCAGAGAGGACGAGCTGCCAGAGATAAATGAAGTCATACAGGTAAAGTGCAAGTGAGGCATTTGTGTCATGTTTGGACAAATACTATATGTTTATGAATGCATGCTTCTTTCATTTGAATATGCGTGTGTGCATTATGGTTGCAGATATCAGTGGATAAGGATGAGATCCCTCTGCTTGGTGGACAGTATGTTTTGGGTTACTACAGCACAAACATGCAAAGCATCCTTGGTCTCAGCGCTAACTTCCAGGTGAGTGTACCACTTTGACATCTGTAGTCATATTTTATAATGTATGTAAACCTTATTATTGTGTCTTTACTTAGGAAAATATTGTGTCATTTATGCTCTAAGAAACATCACTTAGTTTTAAACTCCTATATTTGTTTTGATCTTGCAGATCCTGGAGTCAAAGCGTGCCGTCATGGAGGGCCTCGTTCCTGAGAACGTCAACGGAGTCAACAAATAAGCATAAATTCATCTCAGTGCCGCATCTTGTTCCTCTCTCCTGGAAACGCACTCAGAATTGATTCAGACTTTCAAATGCCCCAAGATCAGCTCCGTCATCTACTGGATAAGATGGCACAGTCATTAAATAGTAGCCACCACACTGTGCCATCACATGGACTGGAAACTTCAATTTGTTGTTTCCAACTTTGCCTTTAAGTAAATCACCTTCAGTCTATACAACAAAGGTTTATCATGTAACAAGTCGCCGTCCAGCTTATCCACAGGCATTTTTGTGCCTGTTGGAGCAGAAAGTATAGAAATAAATTTGTTTTTTTTTAAATTGGTGGACATGTACAGCAGGTCAATACAGTCCTTGGTCAAATTGCATTTGAATATACATTTTTTTATGTTTTGTTTTGATCTACATTAGTGCCAATACAGAGAGCTGTACAATAAATGACTGAGAAAGTGAGAAAGATCTGCCAATGTTTACTGTATAGATAAGTCTATGTTAATGCAGGGTGCTTTACTTTATCTGTACTGTCATAATGCAGAAAGATGCTAATCTGGTAATTAAGGATTTAAAAATCTTGCTATGGATAATTTGAACCATGCATTATTTGACCTAGGTGTCTTATATGGTAAAGATGCGAGAAAGATCTGAAATAAAATGCACACGAGTGTGAGGATGTGGATGTCTATGCTCATATATTGCTTTATAACAAATATTTGCAATGTATATGAGGTAATATAAGTCTAATGTGTATCAGTGAACAGAATCACGAGAAAATTGTATTTTGAATTTATGTCAACAATAAGATATTAATTATTTATCTATCTTCCTCAAAACATCTTAACTCTCATTTTTTTCACATTAGTGCAATACAGAATGCTTTTTTCATTCAATGCAGATAAATGATGATTATCGTCACAGAACTGTCAAAGTGCTTCTATGTGCTTACGTGTTACAGTGATATTGTGTGAATTTGGTTGACTGACCGATTGACTGATTAAATGAACAATATTGCAGCAACAGAACACAATCAGCTTCTACTATGTGTAGTGACATCATGTGATCCAATGTGCTGGAGAATGTCTCTCAAGTTAATCTGTGACCATAACGACTTGTTTTTAAAACAACCCAAAATGTTTGAAGTCTAATTAAACTGAAAATTTGCAGCTGACTGTGAATGTTCATTGACATATAAGGCCATAGGGTCAATGAATAATCAGTGGGACAGTTATGAGTTCTAATTAACAAATATGACCAATAATTTAGGCATTTAACCTGTAACTCTATGTCTATGACATATTGCACCAACTATATTGCACACTACACCATGACATCACACTATACCATGACATATGATAGTATTTACATCTCACATTGCTATAAATTATCACAAAGAAAAAAGATTAAAAAATTCTAGCAAACAACACAGGCAGTCCAAAACAAACAAGCGTCATTTAGCGATATGGTTTCAAGCTAGCCTCTATTTTAAGTACTTAAGACACAGATTAAAGTAATCTGGGTACATATGAGTTACACCAAGATCAAAGAAAACACGACCAGTCATCCATTTACCAGTTCTATCTTTCCATCCCATTCATAAATGTAATTTATGACACATATGCCCCTATATCATGAGTGATGCCATATATGTTAGCTATAAGGCAATATATGATTATTATATACACAAATCCTTGGAAATATGGAATTATAGGTTTACAACGAATAATACAGATGGTATAATTTCCATATGTACATATATGAAAAATGTATAAATCCTGAATTTTTATATGATATTCTATGCTGCAGCCATACATGTTAATAATATAGACCTATATGTAATATGTAAAGATATCAGTTTATAACATACATGACATACACATAGTAAAATTTGTATATGTACATATATTCAAAGAATATATATGATCTTTTTTTGTATATGAATATTGTATATTACACATTTATACAAATACATATATGTTATATGTACAAACAATTACACTGTATATGTGACATATTTGACAAAATATGTAATTTACATACATACACATAAATAGTCTATAAATTATATAAACATTCTTATAATAGGTTTCATATAACGTTTGTAGCCTACATAATGTTCAATATGTAGAAATATCAACGCAGAGAACTTACAGAAATATAATTAAAGTGAAGATGAGTATTAACTCGGGCGGCGACGGTTTCTCCTTTACCCACATTACTTTCCCATAGTTCATTGCGCGACTTGGTTCACTGACATGACAACGCCGGCTCCTTGTTACATCTTCCTTGTAAAGGCTCTTTGGTGTTACACACGTGGGGAGTTTTAACACATCGCTACGTCGCTGAAGGTAAAGTTTTAGCACATGTCTCGTCAATTTCATATCATATCAAACTGGACACAGTTGTGCAAACTAGTGACTGGTGTCTTACTGCCCTCCGGTCGCTGCTACAGTGAATTAGATGTCCTAAATGCTAGCTAACAGCAGGCTAGCGGAGTTAGCTTTACTGGTTGACACCATTGACTGTAGTTGACAGAGGCTAAGTTAGCTAAAAGTAAGCTGCTAAAACAGTCAATTTTAGGTTGTTCGATGTGCTCCAAAACTGTGTAATGTCAGTGTCAGTATCAATAACATTGCTCTACAATGTCCTGTTCTCTAACGATGGACCGTAACATAATGGGCATGTATTTGTCAGATAGTTTAGCTAAAGTTAGCGTTAGCTGTAATGTTGCCTTCACGACACAACTGAAAAACCCGAAGTGAATTATTCACTTTAACGGAAAGGTTATGTTTATATAAATACAACGTCTTGGTTTGGCTGTAAGTGATGCAACACCCCAACATTTAACACATGATGTATCCACTCTGACTGTCTTATTAGGAACTGGTTGTGTTATATAACAGTATTTAGAGTTTACCTGTATATTTCTGATGTTATTTATTGAGAGCATGTACATGAAATGTGTTTGTCTCCATCTATGTACAGAAATATCCTTGTCAGATTTGGATCCAAACCAAACAGAAGACAATGAGTGAGGACGTGGAGCGGCTGTTGATCCAGTTTCAGGATGAGGCTGGGGAGGTTCTGGGTTCACCTTTTGATGTGCCTCTGGACATCACACCAGACAAACTGCAGCTGGTCTGCAATGCACTGCTACAGAAGGTACCCAGCTGGCATTATGTCACAGAAATATAGGATTCAATTTGTGATTGTAGTCTTCACGTAACCAAATGAAGATTTTATTATTCCTGACTTTTACAAACACATAAATATCCTCCGGAGATAAACTCTGGAAGTAAACATATCTTTGTTTTTTGCTGTTCCCCTGTGTAGGAGGAGCCATTACCGCTGGCGTTTTTCGTGCGTGGAGAGGCTGAGGTGGTGTCCAGTCTGGGCTCGTGTGTGAAGGCTCTCGGGGTCGAGACAGAGCAAGTCCTGCCAGTGGTGTACCAGCCTCAGGCCGTGTTCAGGGTTCGAGCTGTAGCCCGCTGTACCAGCACACTGCAGGGACACACAGAGGCTGTCATCTCAACCGCTTTCAGCCCGACTGGCAAGTGAGTACCTGAACAGCTGCCAACTTCTCTTTCCCCGTTTTGTTCTGATTTATCCAAGAGTCCTTAGTTTGCAACAGCAATTAGAGGGGGTGAAACTGAATTGTGTTCTGAAGACACACTGCTGGGTTTGTTTCAGATATCTGGCCAGCGGCTCAGGTGATACCACAGTGCGTTTTTGGGACTTGACGACTGAGACGCCTCAACACACTGCCAGAGGTAAACGGTCACTTCTGTAAGGCATCAAAATACAAATGATTTGTTATAGTACTGGACACTATCGAGCTGTATTCTGCTTTATTTTAGGACACACACATTGGGTACTGAGCATCGCCTGGTCACCTGATGGGAAGAAGCTGGCTTCAGGGTGCAAGAACAGTCAGGTGAGCTCCCAACACACACACACACACACACACGCACGCACACACACACACGCCAGATCTGTGTTTTTAGGTGATTTTATTGTTTTTTGTGGGGCTGTTTCTGTAGATCTGTCTGTGGGATCCAGTGACAGGCACACAGATTGGGAAGACTTTGACAGGACACACCAAGTGGATCACTTGGCTCTGCTGGGAACCTCTCCATCTGTGAGCACTGAGTTCTTCACCTTCTCATTTCCATACACTGCTGCCTTTTAAAAAAATGTGTTTTAATTTTGCAAAAACAATAAAATAAATGCTGAATGAGAGATTGCATTTAGTTGCAGACGGCAGTAGAGTAGATATTACCCAGAATGTGGCGTTAGGGCTTTGGCTCTCTATCGTGTATACTTGATTTTGAATTGGGAAACGTCTTCAACATTTGACCTTTTATTGCTTTTTCCTAATCGCCCCTCTGTCTCTCCCTGTCAGTAACCCAGAGTGTCGGTACTTGGCCAGTAGCTCAAAGGACGGCTCTATACGTGTTTGGGACACTGTGTTGGGACGCTGTGAGAAGATCCTGACCGGACACACTCAGTCAGTCACCTGTGTGAAGTGGGGAGGAGATGGACTTCTCTACACTTCCTCCCAGGACAGAACGGTCAAAGTCTGGAGAGCCAAAGATGTAAGTGTGTGTGTGTGTGTGTGTGTGTGTGTGTGTGTGTGTGTGTGGCTGAGAAACTTATTACAGTGTTGATCTCCACAGACAGAATGAGTTGAATAAGAAGGGGGAAACATCTGTGTTTTAAAAAGGGACTTTAATGTGTGTCTATAGGGTGTCCAGTGCAGGACTCTGCAGGGTCACGCCCACTGGGTGAACACCCTTGCTCTCAGCACTGACTACGTCCTGCGCACTGGAGCTTTTGAACCAGCAACTGCCACCATCAACCCCCAGGACCTCAGTGGATCGTGTAAGGATCGTGCAACAATTCTAGTGGGAACATTTGTTACTAGAGGATGTTTTCATTTAACAAGCCTTTTGTTTTTCCCCCAGTGGAAGAGCTGAAGGAGCAAGCTTTGCAGAGATATAATAAAGTTCGGGTAAGCACTGTTTGTTGACTGTACTGATGTGTTTAAGTCTGCACGTCCCTTGTATCGTTTCCCTCACTCCTGCTCTCACGCTGCAGGGTCCAGCTCCGGAGCGCCTGGTGTCCGGCTCAGATGATTTCACCTTGTTCCTGTGGAACCCTGCAGAAGACAAGAAGCCTCTGGCCCGGATGACGGGCCACAGCGCTCTGGTCAATGAGGTGCTCTTCTCCCCCGACACCAGGCTCCTCGCCTCTGCCTCATTTGACAAGTCCATTAAAATCTGGGATGGACGCACTGGAAAGTAAGAAAATCTCAGTAATAAATGTGTGTGTAATACCCCAGTTGTCCAGGTGATGGAGCTGCAGGCTTAAGATTTTTGTGCATCACTGTTAAATTATGTGTTTGTCCACTCACCCACAGATACTTAATGTCCCTGCGTGGCCATGTGGGATCTGTGTATCAAGTGGCGTGGTCGGCAGACAGCAGGCTGCTGGTCAGCGGCAGCAGCGACAGCACGCTTAAAGTTTGGGACGTCAAGACCGGGAAGCTCAACATGGACCTACCTGGCCACGCTGATGAGGTGAGTGGAGGAAAAGCTCTAGTTCCTGATAGTTGTGTATTGATTGCAACCTACTGTCTAACTGTCTTGTTTCTTGTGTGTGTAGGTTTTTGCAGTGGACTGGAGTCCTGATGGACAAAGAGTGGCCAGTGGTGGGAAAGACAAATGTCTCAGAATGTGAGTGAGAGGCCAAGAAGCCATCTTTTATCCTTTCTGTCAGTTAAAGGGACAATTTGCCACATTGTTTGTAGATGTTCAATCAGTGTTGATGGTGAATGAAGTCGGTTGAAGCAATAAGTTCTGCAGTGTGTGCTATATTGACCAAGAAAGCTGGTTGCTTCTGCTGTGGAGCTGTACCAGCAGTGCCTACATGTACCAGGATTATGAAATAGACTTACACACAGCAGCCACACACACACACACACACACACACACTGTGCCTTCATGTACTGTTGGAATTATCGGAAAGACGTAATTCCAACTGGGAAAATTCATCCTTTCAAGTCAGAACAACAACTCTGAAACTCTGGTGCAAACAAGTATTGTTTAGTCATTGTATCGTTTCCTTTGCTCTTTCTTGGTACTCAAATACTGGAAGCAGCTGTCAACATGTCGTTTAAACACTCCTTTTGGCGCCCATGCTGCTCCCACATTTCAACATGACAAATATGAACACACTGAAGTCGAGAGCATGACTTCCCAGCTCAGTTAAAAAAACATCTGAGGAGCACATGAATGCAGCAACACACAGTGTGGATCCCAGAACAAAACGGGCTTAGTATAACAACACAGTTAATGCTAACTGAGCTAGCGCTACCACAAAAAACAAAAAGTTACCTGCATCCAGCCGAGTCCTCCCACTATTCAAATGAGGCTCAACATTCACAGTTTTCTCCTGACTTTACCTCAATATCACAACTTTAGTCCAACATGGACCCAGACTGGGAGTATCCACATTAGCCTAGCAGCATGCTAACGCCTAATTCAACAGGCTGATCTACAAAATAAGCAGCAAAACGAAATAGAACATGGCAGTACGTACAGCTACGAAGTTTGAAGTCGGCTCACAAACAGTTTATCGATCCATTCTTGAGCCTGTACACTTACCGGTTCCTAATGCAGTCCGTAGTAAAATTCGCACATCTGTGAGCTTGTGAAGAAGGGGGAGCAGTCTGGGGGGTGAAATACTAACACAAAAGTCAAACCTTTCCATCAAAAATGAAGGTAATACACTGGGTCTTTACATGATCGGGTGAAGTCGATGAAGACCTTTGTGTTGGTTCCTGCTGCCAGAAACAGAGCAGTTAGAAGTTAAATTTCCCCTGAAAGTTGAAAACCAGTGTTTCCTCGTACCTAACTCTCTGGCTTTGTGTTTTATTTCCAGATGGAGAAGATAGCCACACCTCTGTTCCCCTGTCCTAACTTCAGCAGAGGATTTCACATCGTCTCCTGTCGAGAAGCCTGACAGCTGGAGCAACGGTGGCTAGACTGCGCCTAATCCCCCCCGTTAGGCTTTATTACACCGTCTGACGGTGATGGCATTGTGTCAGGAAACTCTGGTCCATTCATGGAGCGAGTGGCCTGTCCAGGTTCAAAGCCCGCGTGGGAATATTAACAATGCAAAACTGTTAAGGTGTTCAGCTGAGCGGGCATGTTTATAATCATCCATCCTTTTGAGATCACAGCAAGTAGATGTATGTCATCCCAAATCTAAACATGTAAGAGTTTCCATTCATGTACATATTGTTTTGTACACATCAAGGGCCCTGACATGCAAAGTATAAAGCCTTATTATAGCCTATATGCAGAAACTGCAAACAAGGTTATATGTTAAAAATGAATATATCACGGTTATACACAATATATAAATATAACCAAATTCTGACTGCAGACTATGTAAAGAAATGAGATGAACAGGATGTAACCAGCACAAACTGATTTCTCAGCAGTGTGGGTCTGTCCCCTCCTTCACCTTGAGACTATATATTGTAGGTGACAGGTGGGCCGGTGAGTCAACAGGTGGGAGCTCTAATACCTTCCTCTGTGATGTTAATGCTGACCGAGCTGGCCCTGCTCCCTCAGCCTTTTAATCTCCTCTGTCCTGCAATCAGCAAAGCTTCAGCCCCCTGATTTTCTTTCTGGCGCTGCGGTGAAGCCGAACGTCACCAGCTCTGAACTCTGTTGATTCTCATCCCAGTGAAGGAAGAAACAGGTTCAGCATTTCAGTGAGAATAACCTGTTTTTTTTTATTTCCTGTACATAACTGGCTTTGTGAATATTTATTTCACAACTTCTACCTTGTCAATAAAAAAACAGGGAAACTGTATTTGACTCAAGTCCTTACATGACCTGCCGTACCTCACTTCTGTATACTTTACGTCTTTACTCGCTCCATTTTGTTATTAGCTCAATCAACCTAAAATATATAACCAACTGTTTGTCCTTTCACAGATCAGACAAGCATAAAAGTCGACCCTCACTGAGATACTTTACTACCTACGTATGAGTAAATTGCAGTTCATTTCGTTAATCTGATGTCTTAACACACATTTCCGTAGTCACACAGCTCAGGTTTGTTAATGACAAGTTTATTGAAACCAGTGAAACCATGTTATGTCCAAATATGACTCTTGACCAACAGGATCACACTGACTCTGATATGCTGTACGATGAGGTACACATGCTTGTCGACCTGTTCAGAAAAAGCAGCAAAGCATAAACACGAGTCTAAACAGTAAAAATGTGCTTTCGTTAACGAAACAAAATGGTAGCGACATAAAGATTAAACAATATTTCTGTTACACTCTATTTAAAATGTAGTAAAGATTTGCTCCTATCAGGGATATTACACTGGGTTCTACTGGAGTGGTTTGGCAAAGAGGAGTAAAAGGCTTCTGTGCAAGGCTTCTGTGTGGTGCGATCAAAACCAAGCCTTGCTTAAATATTAGCCACTTATTATGTAATCCAGTCTCTGACATATCCAACGTCCCTTAATGTCCTTCACATATATGTAAACACTACATCAGTCAAGAATGAGAGCAGTCAAAGACGACTAATACAGAGTTAGTGTTCAAAAAGCTCCTGGCGCAGGTTAGCTTGAGGTAAACAAAGAATATTAAAGTGACTAGAGGACAGCTTGATGAGTGAGCACTGAAGTCATATGGCTTACATAGTCGGACATTTTTACATCTCATCTAGAGTAGGAGTGGATTCACTGTAGACTGAGGCTCTGAGCAAAGCGTTCCCGCTCAAATATTCACAATTAAAGCCTTCACATGCTTGTCTGATGTGAAAAACGCCGTGACTTTCCCCAGAATGGCAACAACGAGCTCCCTACTATCTGTCGACTGCATGTAAAGATTGTGCTACATATGGATTTGTTTGTGTCGGCAAGACCAGATGCTACGTCAACATTCATGCAGCCATACTCTTGTTGTCAGCAGCGGCCACAAAATGCACAATGAACAGCATTTAAGGCTCATCATCATCACCGGCGAGGAAATACTGCGGATGTTGTGCGACGAGACCACGAGCAAGGTCTAGAAAGCAATCACAACACCGACTTGTGTTGAAGTACTGCACGGATATTTTTTGAAGTACTACAGCGAGCTTGTTTGTGTCCGGTAGCGTTCTCCGCTCAGTTTAGTAAGTACTCAGTGAGTCAGAAGACACATTTACGGTTTCAGTACAAAGTGTTCACTCTACATCATGTACGGTAACAACAGTCATAGAAAGCTAAAACGTCAGACATACGTAATATCCCTTTTTTCGAGTTAGTTTTTCCTCTCTCTAATCTGATCCTTTGGTTAATAGTGTACGTCCGTCTCTAAATACTCTAATGTTTCTGGTTAGAACACTCAAGAAACTTGAGTCTGGACATTTGACTTAGCCTTTTGCTGCTCTTCAAAATAAAAGAATGACTCTGCAGCCTGACCACTCGAGGGAAGGAAGAGAAAAATGCTATAAACTCATCCCTCCCTGGATACGTCCTGCAAATCATTTATACAACCTAACAGAGCACAAACTGGTAAAAGATGACATGTCATCAGCTCAGGGCGATGCAGAGAGCTCGTATGAAGTTGAGTAGAGGTGTTCAGTTGTGCGTAGCATGAGGCACTGCTCCGTGCTTCCCTTCCGGACCTCGGTCCCCGTCCGCCTACTGGGTCTTCCACACATTGTTGAGTAGTTTGACTACCTCCTCGTAGATGACGAAGACTATGGCCACGTCCAAGCAGACACGGCCGAGCCTTGGAACTGTTCCTTTGTAGAAGCTAGGAAGGACGAGATGAGATGAGGTTGGATGGCTGTAACAGCTTGCATCAGGAGTAGTGGGGGAAATACAGTACAGTTCGATTCGATTCCCGTTTCAGGTCTATTCTCACCAAAATTCAAGAAATAGCCTAACTTGAATAAACACAATGCACGTTTACATCCGTCACATTTCACCATCCAGTCGATTTCACCCGTACAGCCCAGTTTTCTAAATTGTTACAGGCAATCATGATGTCAAGAATTGGATTTAAAGTTCCAACTACTGACTGTTCTGCAGCGAGACGTAATGTTTCAAGAGAGAATCACATCGAAAAATCAATCTCAACGCCTATAGGAGCAGGATCAGGGTTAACTTACGCCTGGGGTCCTTCTTGCTTCAAGATCTGAAAGGCACAGTCCACTGTGTTTTTGTAGCGGTGGGCCTCCAGACCCTACAAAAAGGAAAAAAAGTGTCTTGTTAAGAATGGAAAACCTGATGTTTTGGCAGTTAAATCACTACAGGGTGTCATTCCTACCTGCATCCTCGTCTTCACCACATCTAAAGGAGTATTTCCAAAGACACTGGCAGCTCCCGCCGTCGCTCCAAACATCGCTGTGACAATCGGGTGCATTTCCTTTCTGGGGTCGTCACCTTAGAGGCCAAATCCAAAAGTAAATACATCACTCGGATGGAAAAAAGGGGCAGGGACATTTGATTTTGTTTTACGGTAAGTAGCTTTTCTCACCTTTGTACCAATTGCGCAATAAGTTCATCACATAGAACCGGATGGCCTGATTGGTTCCTTGTTTCAGCACGGTCGCTGTCAGACCTTGATACGTCCCCCTCACACCTAAATGAGTCCAACAGATTGTGTTTTATCTTTGAGCACAAACCACACCATGTGCATATTGGTCGTTACAGACTCAGCTCTCATACCCAGGAGCCAAAGTGACCACTGATCCATCCTGCTGTCTTACCCTGTTCTCTGATAATCTCACTGACGCCGTGAAAGAAGCCTCTGTAGCGCGGTCTGAGGGAACACTGGTCGTGGATCATCTTCACCTGGAGGACGAGGGAAGATTTCATCAGTCTGTTGTTCATTCAGAAAAAACATGTTTTTTTGAAGAGCTTCCTAAAGTACACCATCCAGCTCCGCTGACCTTGAGCGTCTCCATGGGGCAGACGACCACAATGGCCTCCGCAATACCTGCTCCTAAACCGCACAGGAGACTCCGCGTGTTGTCTAGCCGACCCGTGGGGTCACGCATTGGGTTGCTGAGCATCTCGAACGTGCCAAACCTGATGGGAAGGTGATACATTCAAAAATAAATGATAATAGGGGAACATTTGTGTGATGGATTCAAGTGTCATGCAAACCAGTGACTCACTGGTAGTGCCCCAGTGAGGCTGTAACTAGCAGTAGTATAGTTGATGGTTGCAGTTTCTGTAAATTAAATTAAAGTAAATTAAACATCTTGAGGTTTCGGACAGCCGGTTGAACAAAACAAGACCTTTGATGAGATCACTTGAGCTCTTGGACTTTGAGAAAGTGATCTGCAGATTATTCAATAGTGTTGTTGAAGCCCCCTAAATGTGGCTGCCTTTAACTTAAGTACAAAGAAATGCTGTCACTGCTTTGACATCAGTCAAGTGTTCAACTCATTTCAATTTAAAACCCTGCAAGAGGCAAGTGTGCTGTTCTATTTAAGACAAAAGGTGTACTTGTACATCAAATCTGTCAAATAGAAACTACTGTATATTCATGTGTGCATCGTCACCTCACTGCAGACTTGGGTATTGATCCATAGAGCAGGGAGCTGAGACCTCGATACAACCCTCTGAGCCCGTGATCCTGCACAGTCAACTTCACACAGTCACCTGCGTACACACACACACACACACACACACACACACAGCATCCAGGAGTGAGTAACCCAGCAGAAGATGAGCACACAAACCTGCAGTCAGTCAGCAGTCACACATGTCCCAGTGACCTACCGATCCCTCTGTATCTCGGCGGGTTGGCTCTCCCATCGAGCTGCAGCTGGGTCTTGACGTACTCTGTGGGGAAGGTGATGCAGATCTCGATTCCTCCTGCGATGCCACCTGAGTGAGACAAACACAGCCGTGGAGATTTGTTGACTCACTGTGCAGGATTGCTCTTGAATGTTCTGTCAGGAGGAGCTCCCACTACTTGTATTTCAGTATGATACGGATGAGACGGACTAATTGCAGGGCGGTGCTGATGCTGGGTCATGCCCGGTGTATCTTTGTGTTTGATCAAATGCTGATGTGATGTGAATCAACAGCAGTGTCTGTGCTGAGCTGGAAAGATCAGCTGAGGGCAAATGAATGTACAGTCAAAATGCAGCATAAAAGCATCTTTATACATGTTTTACTTTGAATTCAAATGAATCAAATAAGATGGCAAATCAATGCAGAAACCCCACAAATGCATCATTCAGATGCTGTAGCATCACCGCTGACTGGGTGACCCAGTTCTGCATGGATTGCCTTTAATGGGCGACAGATTGAGATTAGGCTGCGCTGTGCAGGGAGCAGTAGGCTACCATGAAGGGGGGAAACCTGAGAGAAGAATAACTGCGATGCAAAACCAACCTGCAAGGATGGCCTTTCCAGGATGCGTCAGTTTCCTCCCTCCGATCGCAGCCGCCGCCAGGTTTCTCCTCGCCGCGTACGAGCGCTGGTGGGCCGGCAGAGAGCCCGGCCCCGCGGCGGCGGCAGCGGCGGCGGCCAGACGCCGGGATGAAGGCTGATGATGCGGAGCCGAGCTCGGGCATCCTCGCCTGACACCGCAGCTCTCGCACGGCCCCTCACACACCGAGAACGGCTTCAGCAGCGAGGACATGTCGGTGGTCGGTGGTTATAAAAAATCTCAATGTCAGACAACAACAACACAGAGAGGCGCTGAGGGAGCATCAATATTCAAAGAGCGGTCAGGTGATGGGGCAGGCCATTGGCTCAGCACGCTGTCTAATGCCGTTACTCATGTCACGTGACTGTGCATGATGTCTGCGGACCAATAGCGTGGAGGATGCTGCTTTATTGATGTGGCGAGACTGTCAGCTACTATCATGCTCCACAACATTGAACACCGATATGAACTCATATTACATCATATTAAGAACATGTGAAAATTGTGCCATCACAGATCAAATACTTCTCTCTATGGTAGACAGATGTAATCAACAAAGCTTATTACATCATTGTTAACAATGAAATGCGTTATAAACCATTTATTAAAGGGTAACTCCACCAATTTCACACATGTAAGTGTGTTTACAGGTCTTGTGGAGTACAACTGCATATGTGGAAAAAGTAGTATAAATCCTTTTGTGACAGAAAAATTGTTATTATTTTACAGCTTGCCAATTATTAAAATTTTTTAAAAGAAAAGATGATATATAGTGAAAATCCCAAGGCACATTCAGCCATAGTTGGTAGGTAAGGTAAAACTCGTTAGCTGATGTTAGCATTCAACAAATTCCTAGCTAAAGCCACCATTTGATTTAACCCTGCGTATTTCACTTCCAGGTTTAGACAGATGTCTCCAAGACTGTTTTCTAATGGAAGCTAATCAGTTATCAAACCTGTTTGTTTTACCTTGAAATATGGTCCGATGTCCCCCCAGATTAAACTATCCATCTTTACAGTCGCTGGTCAATCAGGTAGCAGTTGTTTGTCAGACTGATTCAACATACCAGGAAGATGGGAAGATGAGGGAAATGGCCGCTCATAGAACAACATTTTTTGATAACCCATTAGCTTCCATTAGACAATAGCTAATGTTAGCATTCAACCACTTCCTAGCTAACATTACTGTTTGATTAGGCTACATCCAGTGCATTGCACTTCAAGTGTCCGAGATGTGAGTTGATATTTTAGAATTAATTTCTGCTTTTCTTACTGTATCGTGTAAAACTCTCAAACAGTTATAGCTAGCAAGAAGGCTGTTGAATGCTAACACCAGCTGTTGTCAAACAGAAGCTCAAAAAAGGTTGTTTTACATTGAAATATAAGCCGTTGTCCCTCCCATTTTCACTATCCCGTGACTTTTTGCTTACTGATCAATCAGGGAGCTGTGAATTTATATTAATTTGCCAGAGCCTATTTGATATTGGACTTGCAACCTGGATCACAGGAGTACAACATTTGAGCTTCCCATCCTGAGCGTTATGTCAGAGGAAAATGGCCGCCATGTGAATTTGGTCCATTATAAAGTTGCAGTTGATGTTTATAAACCTTAGCAACTGCTTAAAACAGTGAAATAACTATTAACTAAAGTTTAATTACCTACAAATTCACCATTTAGTGATGATGGTTATTAGAAAGTGTTGCCAAAAGGTGCTCTAACAAGTATCATCCTACAAAGTGCAAATAATAAACCTTTAATTGCTTTAATTTGAACTGCATCACTTGATTTGTGCATCGCTGGAAACATAAAAAATAAAATATTACAGAAGAATGTATGTAAGAAATAAATACAATAAAACCCCATAACAATAAATAAAATGTTAATTAAGAGACCGAACAAAAACAAGTTGCATGTACGCCAAATATGTACTTAAAATACACTGCATATTGCTCATGCAAGGCAAGCAGATAGTGCCATAGGCTGCGGCATCACGCTACATTGGAATTGCCTGGAATAGAATGGAATCAACTGTATGTTAAGTGTGTAGAGGTATTTACAGTGTGTGTTCAAGTATGTAATAACAGAGGGACTAATGCTTGTATACTCAGAGGGATATTGTGATCATAATTATAATTAGAAGAAATTAACTGAATAAGATTAAAGCCACACAATAGACCTAACTCCCTTGGTAGCGTGTCACGAGCCGTGCAATCAAGAGTTTAGCATATTGCTGCCGCCGCTTAATCCCTGCTCCCTTAAATAGTGCTCTCGCCATGCCAGAGCACACACACACACACAAACACACACACACACTGCCTCCCCCCCATCACCCTTTATAATGAAAGTAGGTCAGGGTTTCCACACAGCCCCCACCTCCCTGAGAAAAACATAGACAGGAGCAGAGACAGTCACTGTTAGAACTCCAAAGTATAACAAACAATTTGTGTTCATTTGATTAATTAATTTGTTAGACAGATGGATTCAATGCTTCATTTTATTTATTTTTTTCTTTTTATGTATGTCAACTTTGCTCATGATCACCCATTATCATATCATAGATTTGACCATGGCAAAAAAATCCAGTTGATGAGGGAGATGCCGGTGGGAAGACAGTATCTCCGTCAGCTGTTCTTCTTTCTCTGCAATGTTGTCACTTACTGAGTAGATTGTCACCTGGAAGACATCGAGCGTTAGTTATCATGGTGTGAAAATACATCTCAGTAGCTCCATGTTCAGATTCAGCTCCTGTTTCTCACTTTGATCTTGTTGAGTGAGCTTCTTTGACTCAGTCTGATGTGCAGCAGCCTCGCCAAGGTGCTCATATCCAGGAAAGCCCGGATACTCAGCCGCTCCAGGCACTCACACATCTCAACCAGCTCCAGCAGCTCTTCGTCAATTGATTCCCTCCTGTTGATCAGGTCCAGGTTCAGATGCTACAAACAGACATTCACATTGTTTTAATGCACTAAACTGACTGCAATTAATTTGGTTCTTCACCAAAATGCCTCCAAAAAACAATATAACTACCTCGGATTGTACTGTATAGACATTTCAAAATATACATAAAACTTAATTTGCCTGTCTATTTAAAAAACAGATAACAATGTTGTTGTTGGATCCAGTTAATCCAATACATCCATAAGGCAACAGTAAACACACTGTCCAAACACCCAAAACGGTGGTCATTGGTGTGCTGATTACTGAGAGATTTGGCGGTAGATAGACCAAAAAATGTTTGACAAAAAAATGTAGCTGCATCTCAATGACATGGTGTTGACAGCTCTATAAAATGCTAATGTCACAAGCTAGCATGCTCACACTGACTGTGCTAGCATCCTTTGGATTGTCACAGAAAATCCGACCCGAGTCCTTAACAAAGAAATCCACAGTTCAGCAGCATTAAAAAAATCAAACAATCGTCCTCAGGCTTCTATAGGCAATGAGAGAGACGGGCAAGTTTTCATTTTTTACGTCGCATCAAATCCACTCAAACATGGCCAATAAAATGTAAATTGCTACAAATGGTTACATAGAAAGTACATCTGAAGCTGGTGGGATTGAAATTGGTATTGAGAATATCTAGTCTTAAATGTAAGTATTGGGCAACATGAAATTTTGAGTTTTGTGTAGCAAATTTCATGGTAATCCATCCAGAATATTTGTTGACACATTTTTCTCAAACACACAAATTTGACCATCATAGTGGCGCCAAAGGAACATTTTCAAGGCATCCAGAGGTTGTTTTGCAGGATAATTGGAGACTTTGATCAGCTGGTGGCACTAGAGGATCACCAAATCGCGTAGTCATTGAGACATTTAATCTAAATTTAATTTAATCTTTTTTTTTTTTAAAGGCAACTTGCTGAGGGCATAGGGGGAAAAGTCAAAAGGGCACCTGGGGACCATGGATGTCTGAAATTTCATGGCAGTCCTCATCAGTTGTTGAGATATTTCAGTCTGGACCAAAGTAGTAGACAGACAGGCCGACTGACATTGCAACCTGTCAGTATCCAATCTGTGCCAGCTGCCTGATCACTTCTACACACGTGCATAGATCAGGTGCTAACGCCTGAGTGATGGTTAATTCTAACCCTAAATCATCTCCAGCCACCTGCACAACACCTGAGCCATGCCGCTAGCATGTCTAAAAATCAAAGATCAGCATCTCTTCTCAGACGTAATGAGATGGCTACTCGTCATGATCACCCACAGAGCTCCTTGTGAATAATCTTCATAGAGAACTACCTCAAACCTCAGCAAACCACACCAAAATTGCTTAAAATATTACACATAATGTGTTTGAACATTCAGTTTGACGACATTTCACTTTGTGACGCTGCATTGCTCAGCACCCTGACCTGAAGACAGCGCCTGTACTGCGGCAGCATGTCACAGAGGAGAGGCCTGGCGCTCCAGTTTGGGTTGAAGAAGAAGTAAGTTGACATGCTGAATTCTGTCAGGGGAATCTCAGGCAGAAGAATCCTCATAAAGCAGGATGGGGTGATGGCTCGGTTCACTGTAAACCCGACGTTCAGGTTGGGGCAGCTTGATGCCAAAGTTGCCCATGAGTCACTGCTCACCAGCTTGAGAAAGAAGATGAAGCAGAGACAGAAATGAATGAAGGAAACCCAAGGGGGTTTCATTTTCACCAATGGGATTTTATTTTTTCTTCTCTTCTTCACTAGCTCAGCATGTGCTCACACCCAGGGCCTTTACACTGATCTTACAACAACTACACTATTATCTTGCCAAGAGGAAGATCTTAGTGGATAAGCTGGCAGAATGATTTTACACTGTATGGGCCATGCAGGTTTGTGTGTGTGTCCTTCATCTCTGGTTTTTCAATGAAGGCCTTAAGTGCCATCACACTTCAGCCATGTACGTAAACAGTTAAGTAGTTTTATTGGGGCTAATCCAGTAATCCCTTTATTTCTTGCTTACTTGATGATGGGGCTCATTCACAGCGCAGTGCAGTGAAAATGTTTGCAAAGTCTTCCCATCTCGCCACCTCTTTCCTCTGTGTCTGTCCTGGAGAGCAGTCAGCAGCAGGCTTGACAGATAGGAGTAACTCATGCTCAGGTTGGTGAGGCCTTGCAGTTGGAGCAGGACGTGGGGCAGGTTGGAGTTCAGGGAGACATACTCAGTGTTGGAAAAGAACCCCCTCAAGTCCAAAGACGAGATGTAGCAGGGAGGGTCGTGGTGCCCCTGAGAATGTGAAAGGGCATAGAGCAGGTGCAGGCCCTAGAAGTACGACGAACAGGAATCAGAAACAGATCAACTAACTGCAATCAGTGTAGTTGGTACTGAATACAAGTTTGATCATATATGATTAAAATTTCACAGTAAACATCACATTTGCACAATAGTCCCCTGTGAATTTAAAAAGTTGAAGTGAGGCACACTATTAAGTTTAAATTTAAGTTGTCTGATCTAAAAACTATTAATAGCTTAAAATTATTAGTCTTATTTACTTGGTCATTTTGAGGTAATCAGTTTCCTCGATTTAAAAAAAAAGTCACATTGTCAGATTTTATAGTGTATTACCTTTCTCCTTCCATTTTAAAGTGACCCAACTCAAATAATAATTGAAAATAGAAAACTGACTGTATACAATTATTCTCACAGTGGGATGGTGTTTATTATAAAGGATTTCAGGACAGCATTGAGCTTTTCTTAACAGACAAATCAGTTTAGTGAAATAACACTGTAAAATCTGCAAAATGCCTCTTTTCCCCTGTTTATTCTGAATCTATCTACTGGGCTGCTTGCACTCTACCATGACCTCATCCTTAATTCTCTCATATGTCTGTCTACATAGCTTGTTTGATTGTTTTCAGATTCTAAACGGTTTGTATTTTCTATTGTCTGTATTGTATTGTGTATTGTTCGGGACCCCAGGAAGACTTGAGGCACATGTGTTTCTACCAGGGATCCTGAAATAAACATACACTTAAACATCTTGACAGTTTCTGTAAATTCTGCCGTCTTTAGGAAAGCTTTTGTCTAGAATGTAAAATTCTGTAAATAATAAATGAGCTGTCAGTTATGTCCACTGCAAAAACGATTCATTCAATGATATACTGAACACCTCCACTCCTTTAGACCTCAGTTAATGAGCTTTGGCTTATCTTTTGATTGCCACCTGAGGCAGTGACATATCTGCTGATACATTATCTTTAAACTGGTGTTGCACTCACCTGACTCATGCTGTTTTGCATCCCGTTCAGACTAACAGAGGTGAGTTTTGAGGCTCGTCTGTGGAGGAAGCGAATCAGGCAGTCTATTAAAGAGTTTCTGAGACGCGGGACCCAGCAGGTCCGGTCCAACTCCAGCCCTGTGAGCGTAAGAGACCGCAGTGGGGCCTGTACTCTGTGGAGACAAAATCATGTTCAGTTCAGGGATCAGTTGAGGTGTTGAATTGTCTGTTTGGCATTCAGAAAAAACACACTCCTTTACCTGGTGAGCTCAGAAAACAGCCTGCTGATGGTCACCTGCAGTCGCTGGGCTACAATTGCCCTGGCAGGAGGCCACACACGCACCTCAAGCCTCTCCAGGTAGACTCCCAGAGAGCGGGCATAGGCCACAGCAGAGCATTCAGACCTGGATCTGGGATGCCAACCATTGAAGAAGAAGAAGTGGTAGCGCCAGAGAGAGGGGGAGCGCATGACATGGTGCCAGTGATGGCAAACCAGGTTTGCACTCCTGCGATCACGGTAAGGAAGAAAGCTGAACACCTGAATCAAACACAGATCAGGAAGTGTGGCCAGACTGCTTGAGATGGACTCAGGGCGTTCATCACTGAGATCTGAGTCGTCTTCTCCACCATAATCTTCCTCCTGAGGGCTGCCTTCTCTGTTTGCCACTGGGACAATCTCCTTATCCATTTTTGTTTGAAATATCCCTTTATCCTGAGACATTATGGATTTCAAGACGGGATGCTGCAGCTTGAATTATCAGTAAGCCCTGCTGTCTGTGAGAGAGGCCATATTCCCCCACTTAGTTCAAATCAAAACACTTTATTTGAGTTCAGTTGATGGCCTGTTTTGATTTGATATAATAAATGCTCAAGGAAACTGGTTTGAAACATGACAGCACAAAAAATCTACGTAAGCAAATGATACCACTTTCTGTTAAAAGTTGTAACTGATGCTTGTATTAATAATTAATGAGTCAGCTAATAAGTATGCTCTCTACATTAGTAACAAGTCATGAATAAGAACAATATTTGGGTTGTTAATTTGTGGAAAAAAATCCCTTTGCTTCTTTCTAGAAAAGGACATTTACTGGGGGGTTTTCGTCTTTTTTTTTCTTTTTTCTTTTTTTTTGTTTTTGTTTTTTTGCACTGGCATGCCCATGTTTGTACAAATTCCAATAAGAGTAAAACAGATGTTACAAAAACCAAACTTAGAACAAGCCAATGTTCTATACTGTCAATAGTTTTGGGCTGTTTCAACTTAAAAATGTTTAGTTAATGTTAATGTTGAATAACTAGGTCAAAGTCTTCTTTAAGTCGTGTTTTGTGAAAACAAAATTCAAGGTGACTGATATGATATTTTATTACCGTCACAAATATTACAAACACATTTGAATTCCTTTGACATTTTGACATGACGGCTCAAACCCACAGCAAGTTCCCATCACATATGTTTTTTTAAATGAAGGATCTGAGGGGAGTTTTAACTGAATTCTGGGAAGTCTGCTAAATGTGCTGATGCTGTTTCTTTTAAAGACTTCTTTAATGAGTTGATTGAACTCTGTGCAGTATATTTATCCAACACATGGTTTCAAGACAAATGACTTTGAGTTGAAAAAGGCCATTAACCAAAGATCCAACCAGGAACAAGAGACACTATTGAGAAAAAGTAAAGCCTATAAACACTCATGAACTCTTTCATATTTTTAACAAAAATATCACTGCACAATCCCCAAATGTGTTCATTAAATGGCTGTCTAAAACATTTTATCAATAATTTATTAAAGCAACGCTATGTAAGTTTTAAAGCAATTCTGGAGAAATCCTCATCCCCTCATCCCCAGGTCATCGAATACTGACCCGAGCCACCAGCCTAGCTAGCCCCAGAAAGTTACATAATGTTGCTTTAACTATTGATAAAGCCATTAATTACAACCTATAAGCTGTTTATTAAGGGTCAGAACAGATTATCAGACAATCGTGAGACACAAAATATGAGTGTATAGAATAAAGGAAAAAAGAAGAGGTAACACTACAAAACGGTACACAAAAATATGAGTAGTTACTAATGAAAGAGTGAGGAATGATTTTACTAAGTGGGCCCTCATTTCTTTATGATTACTCCGATGTGGACCAGCATATAAAAGAAAGAAACAGTTATAACTCTTTCCTACATTATACTATATAGATGTAAAACATCAAATCTCAAAGCCGTTTTTTTTCCATGCTGCATAAAGTGGCCTACGTCCTCCTTTCAATAGAGTGAAAGAGCATTTCATTTCATTGACTTGACATTGACTGACTCTGTACACATGCGGTTTATTTGTATTAAGACACCATTAAAAATATCACAGAAATTAAACACTCAAACTCACAATGAAAGGACTGACCATGGCTAAGCTGAGGTGTAAACAGCCTGTTGTTTACAAGCAGAAGCAGATATTGCACATAACTTCTGGGTACAACATAATTCCTGAGAGCATTAATACGCAGAGAGACAGCATCATTCTTCAAAAACTACACGTTGATGACCGTGTTTATTTCTTTGAGTTCCTCAGCCCTTCAAACAGCAGACACTTGGCCTGTGCAGGGAGAAAGACAACAGTCAGAGGCTCTCGAGTAAACACTGACATAAGCTGTGGTATGTTTGGTGGAAACTGTGAGCTTGTCTCTATTTCTGTCTGTGTGTGTTTACATGTGTCTGTGCCAACCTCATGCCAGCGCAGTGTGTCAGCGGGCAGCCCCAGATTGCAGTGGGGGCAGGTGTGTGTCTGATCAGGCACCTCCTGATTCCTTTGCCCCCAGCAGGGCCCCTCGCTGCCCCACAGGGGGCGACATGTGGAGTGAGAGGACCAGGCTACGCCAAAGTGAGGCCGAGGGTCTGTCTGGTAGCTCACTTTCTGTCCACTAGAGGGCAGTGGTGACAAAGGAGCTGAGTCCTCCTGCAACACATCAACAGGGGAGAGGGAACTGTACAGAGTATTTTCCAGCTCATGTATGAGATGATTTGAACCAATCACAGCACGTCTTACACTCAGAGAAAACTGAATTGGATGGAATTTATCAAGCACAAGATTCATTACTATGATTCAGTCTCCAAAATGACGAGGTTATTGAATAGTAGAGAAGATTGTTTCCCTATTATGTTACCAATAACTTTTATTGTATTACCATCAAAAGGAATAACATCATGTTCTAATGGGAAGGAACAACCTCGATTCCTTGAAAAGTTGGGACTGTGGAACTGTGGTTCTTCTAACTTTGCGCATTGCAAGCATCAATGCATAATGCCTGGTGGCTGGTTTGGTTTCACGTAAGAATTGATTTAGCACAGCTGCTCTGTTGTTGTCAGTGGTGCTGGCTCAGGTGTGTGTGAGATGACCAATCAGAGCAGACTGGGTATTCAGTAGGGGTGCCTTAAAGAGACAGGAGCTAAAACAGAGCGTTTCAGTCAGAGGGGGGACACAGTGCTGCAGCACTGGACAGTATGAGAAAAGTGATGTGTTTATTGAGCATTAAAGCATGTAAACCCGTTCTAGTAGTAACCCAAAATAAAATTATGACCCTGAAAATGAGCACAATATGTCTCCTTCAACTCCAGCTGATACATATCCTAAAAAATTATAAGAACCATCCAATGAGTGGACTAATCACTAATCAGCCATAATCGCTCATGAAGCTTAAGGCCACTAACCAAGCTGACATATTTGACGAGCTGGCAGTGAGAACATGTTGGCCCTATCGATATCAGGCCAGCAGAAACTCTACACATCTTCTGTCGCGGACTGAAAACTCATCTGTTCATACTACACCTTGGCCCATTTAATTTCCATGTTTTATTGTTTCTAAATACAGCATTTGAAGCATTTTAGCATATTTGATGAAGATGGTGTGCTGGTTCTTAAAAGTCTTGGGTTGTATCCTCATGGTTGGATAAACTTATTGTAAATAGCTTTCAGCTAAATAAATGTAATGTTACAAACAGTATTTCCTCTTATCTTGTTTTGTGTTATTTCTTATTGCCTGTAAAAGTCAAAGAGGCTATCATGTGAGAAAAATGAAGAGCTTTGCCACTTTTCAGTGCACCTGTCCAGCTCCGTGTCAGTGTAATGAAGTGTTTAGTCAGAAAAACCTGTTTAGGAGTTTCAGGACGATACTCTGAATCGAGAGACCGCAGGCAGTACCAGCAGGGTTCAGACAGGCGACCTGTGGAGACACAGACGTATTTACTGTTTTCCTTTTCACCAATCAAGGCCCCACATGTCTCACATGTCAGTCATTTGTGTGTATGCGAGTGTGTGTGACCTACTCTGTGTGTTGGAGGGATGAGGTGACACTGAAGGGGGGGTCAGCTCGTCCTGTGTTGGCAGGGAGGACAGTGGGAGGCAGTCAGCATCGCCCTGTGTGTTTGTGGCTACCAGAGTCTCCTGTGGGGGGGTCTCTTCGTCACCAATACACAGATACTCTCCAACCTTCATCAATCACACACAACCAAGGGACACACCAACATCTTGAGCAAAAAGTGGAGTTGTCCCCCCAATGACCACAAACTAACTTTGATGGTTACAAATGTACATTTTTTTCCTGTCAAATCTGACCTGACCGGCCTCCACCTCCCCATCACCGGCCCCGCTATCACCCTTGCTGTCCTCCTCTGGTTCCTGGAGGGTTGGGGACCCTTCGCTGTCCTCGCTGCCGTTCTGAGTCGGCGCATCAGCCTGGGTAGAAGTCGTCACACTAAGGTTTGAGAGGGAAGCAGCAGAATTAAAAAACATGCCCTCCTAACTGCCTGACGAGAAGGTTATCAGCCAATCAATCTTCAGCTGATTACACCAGCACGGCCTCTACAGTTACACTCAAGACGAGCACCTGATTAGGCACAAACATTCAGACTGTCCTTGCCTTACCTTTGGGTGCTCTCTCCCTGTTCCTCCCTCTCTCCCTCCATCGCTGCTCATGTGTCCCCCTCCCAGGGTGCCGGATGTTTTATTTTCTCTTAATCCCACCGTTCTTTGACTTTTCCCTCTGCTCCTCCTGTGTGTCCTCCTCCCCTCTGTCTGCCTCTGTGCCATCTCCCCTCCCTCGCTGTGTGTGAAACGGAAACTCCAGGCTTTCAATATTTGATGTGTCTGAATAGCTCACAAGCAGGTTTCTGTAAAGAGTAATCAGGTGAGGGCTCTGATGACTCTGTGGTGGAGTCGGCTTTGGCATAAACAAGCTTCTAAAGACCAACACTGAATACAACTTTCAGCAGATTCAGCAGCTATTTAGTGTCCGACAACTCCATACAGCATCCTGAGAGTATGAATGTATTAGAAGCAAGTGTGTTTGTCTTATTGTTCAAGCAGTAACATATTCAAATTACAGTAAAATACATTTCTTTTGACACTCACAATAAATGTTGACCATGTGATCTTTGTCTTTCCATAACTTTTCTGTTTCGTACAATTATTGGTCGATTCAGAGCTGAAACAACAGAACAATCATTGTTTCCTGATAACCGATTAGTCACGATTTGTCATCTTTTAAGCCAAATGTGTAAATGTTCTACAGTCACAGTCTTGGATCTTTGTTTCATGTGATAGTTAACAGAAAGTTCTTCTATCTTTCAGCTCTGAACAAAGAGAAAGGCAATATTAACATGTCTGGCTTTAGTAGACTTAATTGTGGTGGACATTTTATAGAGCAAACAGTAAATAGATTTATATATTTAGAAAATAATCATCAGGTTATGATAATGAGAATGATTCTTATGATTATCAACATTTAACAGACAAAACATGTGATCATCTTATAGAATGTGATGCATTGCTGTAGATTAAACTACCCAACAGTGTATAACATAGTTAAAATGCTTCTAAAAGGATAAGTTCACTCAAAAAATGAAAATTCAGTGACAATGCATATGAAGTTTTGTGGTCCACCAAACATTCCACAGGAGAACGCTGCAACGCTGTTTTGCTGTGAAGCTCCAGAAATGTTTTGTTGGACTACGACACTCGTGAGTTCAAAATGTTGTTCATGTTTCAAGGTGGCTGGTCTGATGCCTAGAGATTACTTTTATTTTTGATACTTGAGTTACATTTTACTATTCTATACTTCTACTTACAGTTCTAGCGTTTATGATTTAGTGGCCTCCAGCTGTGAGGTTGCAGATTGCAACTAACTGACCATCCCTTGTCTCACCCTCGCCTACAGCAGCCACTCAAAACGTGAAAAACATAAAAGGGCCCACTCTGGAGCCAGTGTGTGCTTTGTGCATTCTGGGCAAAACATGGCAGTGCTACGTGGTGGACCTAAATCCTACACACTGGACCGTTGAGTAGGATTAGGACTTGTACTTGTAATGGAGTATTTTATTAGGTCGTATTGGTAGTTTTACTGAACTAAACTACTGGAAAACTTCTTCCACCACTGTAGCTAACTAGCGAGGATAGATGAGCAACTTTGTGTCAGCCGCAGCTCCGTTTGTGTCATTCTGTACATTGTGTTCATCCAGGACTGCCATCTTGTGCACACAAAAGCCAACATGACTACAATGTAAGTGACTCACTCCTCCAGCAGATGGAGGAAGAGCTTTTGCTTTGTGGCTCTGAAACTGTCAGAGGACAGAACAATGCCAGAGCCACATCACTGCCTCTGTCTTTCTCTCTTTTGTCCATGTTATCCACCAGTTATTTCCATTTAGTTCAGGAGCATCTCTTGCATGAGCTGTTGCCCTTTAACTCTCCATTTCTGTGCTCTAACTTTCTCATTCACGAGTTTCTTCTACAAAAAAAAAGAAAAAAAACTCCACATACTCCTGTGAGACATGATAGGCAGCACACATCAATGAAAGCCATTTTCAACCACAATTATCAACTAAATTATGTGACTTGGGTTTTAATTTCTGGGTCTTTTTGAAGAGCGGTGGAATGTGTGCATGTGTATGTGATTGTGTGAATCTAAATGGTGTGTGTGTGTGTGTGTGTGTGTGTGTGTGTGTGTGTGTGTGTGTGTGTGTGTGTGTGTGTGTGTGTGTGTGTGTGTGTGTGTGTGTGTGTGTGGCATGTGCCAGCGCACTCGCCGATGTGTGCCCGCGCATGTCTTCCTGTAAGTGCGCGGCAGGTAAGGAGTAATTTGAGTGTTTTTATCCTGTATATGTGTGTTTTTTGTGGGAGGAGGGAGGCAGGAACATAAGTGGTCGATGACTCACCAGTCTTTTGTGACAGTGGTGCAGAGAGAGTGCTTTTCACCCATTTCTCTCCCTTGGGGCTTGCATACAAAACAAGAAATAGAGAGAGGATGAAGAAGAAAAGGAGAGGAAGATAGGGTGTTAGGGAGCATTAAGGAGGAGTGTGGTGGTGGGGGGTAATTGAGGGAAAAAAGGGGAGAAGATGTGGATGAGGGTAGAAAGCAGGATAAAAAAAGGAGTAGAGGAGATGAAAGGAGCGAGCAAGAAGACAAGGGTTGCAGAGATCATAAACAAAGGATGCGTTTTCAAGGGAGAGGCCTTCGCAGCTCTGCCTCTGTTGTCCTAATGGCTGGTGAAAGCATGGTTGATGAGGCATAATATGTGGCACAGATTACGTTCAACAATGGTAGCTAAACAGACAACAAAATTCACAAACGTGGGGAGGAGAGAGCCGTGATGACGAGGTTTAGATCTAATTCAAGAAGCTGTTTGAGGTCAGGGGCGACCTAGTACGGAAACTTCAAACATCTTGACTCTTTGAGTTGTTTTCATAGCGAAAGAGAGATCCGATAGATGTTTAAGTTTCAGCTAAACAACATATATATGGATGCAAGTGACAAAACTTGCTGTACATGCTTCAAATTCATATTCTCTGACATGTATTTTGAGAGCATGTTAAGTCGTTTTATGATCTAACACCAACCCTCCATTTTCACCTAGAGGTATCATTTTGCCATATCTCGTGTTTTTCTCTGATATTTTCCACTCTCACAGCAGCTTTTATTTCCTCAGGCCCTGAAAAGCTGGCCAAAATCTGAAAGGAAGAAACCCCATGTTCAGAGACTACAGAACGTCACCTGACTTTCCATGAGGGTGAGTGGGTAGTGACTAAATTTTCATTTTGGGGTAAATTTATCCTTTAAACAATGAAATCAAACTGTATACTTTGACTCTGATAAATGAAACATCCATTAAAGTTACTTACCAATCACAACATCCTTGCATTTTTTCTATAGGCACTGCACAGATTTTCAGTAACAGTTTATCAAATACTGTATATGTTCAGCTAGAGTTCACTGGGTCAGAAATGGCATCCTGGCATGCCTTGGTGGTCTTCGACTCGGAAGTCGTTTAATCACAGATTAAATACCAATTAGCCGCATTTCTCAGTTACTACAGATGTGTGGAAATCAGTTTTTCAAAGCAACATTAGGCGACTGACAGAGCTCCGATGAGGCCAATTCATCTCAAACAGGTGCTCAGGTCAAAAACATTGTAGAATTGCGTAAAATCACATTTACACAGGCTTAAATGTTAAAAAGATAAGTACCGTGATGTTGAGACGGACCAAGAAGGGTAGGAATGATGTGCACAACCTTTGGAGACAGTTTTTTTTTTTAGATGTTGAACCTGAATCCTCTCATAATCTCACAGAGTCGGCGTGCTCAGGAAGAATAAGGAAAGAGGGAAAAACCTTCGAACCAGGCCATTAATACTGTACAAAAACCATGAAGATACTGCTAGTTGCCATGCAACCTAATTCGACCAATTTTTGTATCAGTGTTTGCGATGGTGATGGTAAGTCTTACTTCGGGTGGTGGTTAAGCCATGTGTGAGCACATCCATCCAGCATCAACCAGAACTTTTGCCACGGTTCATCACCGGTTCGGTTCAACACTTTCAGTGTCTAAACATCGGTTTAACTACTATGTAAATGTGAACTCTATACTTTACATGGATATGCATAATAATTTACTGTTTGGCTAATATCACAGTGACATTTGAAGGTAAAGGTTGGGCCAAAGTCCTGCGCTTTAGAAATAAATGGTCATTATTTAATCAGTTTTTGAAGGTCTTGTAGCTGTGTTAATTCAATATTCATAGTTCTAATGGCTGACATTTTTCCTCATGTTCCTGCTTTCTGTATGTGCATGGGCTTCTGGGGGCCTTTACTGATGAATTGCTGTGCTGTCAGACTCTTTTTGTGCCAGGAGCTGGATGTATACCAAATTTTGTGCCTGTGAGAGTTGGAGCCTTTTGAAAAATTCAAATTGCGTTTTAATTATAGCGCAACCACCAGGCAAAATATAACTGATTACTATGAGGACGTAATGTGATCTAAAGCTTGACACACAATTATGCCATTGTGCTGGAAAATTTTAAATATCAATCGTGTGGTATGTCACAGAAATACCGAACAAGAGGATGTAAATATCAGAAGCTCAATGGTGCTCTTTTTGTCCACGGCTTGGCAACAAGGTGTGAAAGAGGACTTTATCAGAGGCGACAGTGTGTGAGCATCCCACTTGTGCGTTTCATCAGACTGGACCTGCTGAGCCACATCTTCAGGTCTCAAACCTCTGAAATCTAACAGGACTTACTGTATCACACAGACTAGATACAGGTGTTAATGCACTACTGTACTGCCAGTCATTTCAAGTGATTTTACTATCAATAAACCATCAACCCTTCAGTTTTGAGATATTTGAAATATTCGATGACTCGCACTACAGCACAGAACAGCTCAGCAGCCGATCTTCATATTGTTGTAATAATGTTTTTAACAAGGAGTACTAAAAACGTCTCACTGAGTCCAGCTGGGACAGATCAGTCCCAGAGCTTCTTAGCAGTGTCTGCTCGATGACAGAAATCGTCTGGTGGGCAGCAGAGATCTGGGGTGAGGTTGACCCCTCGTTGCAATGGATGACATCATGTTACTGAATTAATTTAGTCACCACTGATGTCCACAGTGATTGGCTGACAGGGGAGCGGTCTGTGTCACAATTGGTACAAAAATTACCTACATTGGATTTGATTAGAGTAAATTGGACTAGATCAATCGGTAAAAAATATTTAATAGAATTAAAGTTGAAAAAAATGTTACATTTTTAAAAGTAATTCATTATCTAAAATCTTCAAACAGTGTTCTGGGGACCTTATATTTCCTCTGAGAACAGCTTGTTCTTTCGATTATGGAAAAAATAAATATTTCTGAGTTTGTAAACATGGTCAAACAAATGTGGATCTGAAGTAGTGGAGACTTACACACTTTTAAATCACTGAATTTCTCTTAGACCAGAAGAATCCTACATCATCTTTAGGAGTTCCTCTTCACTTGGCCAGTTAGGAGCAAATTTTAAACTTATGATAGTTTGCTAATACAACCCCAGGAATTTAGGATCTTGTTGCTCTTCTTAGGTCTGTGGAAATAAAAGCCGTTACAAGTGAGCAGCCAGGAAGTATAGTTTCAACATCAGAAGAGATCCCAAAGATGACAAAACATTCAAAATATGTTTCTCCCAGTCATCAGTAAACCTCGTATAGCTTAAACTGGCAATAAACAACTGTGTGTAGTGGTTGTAAAAAGAAATGACACCATCCGTGTATAGATTGGTTCCCTATTTTCCACAAAAATGAAGGTTGAATTAGAGCACAAAGGAAGCGTGTCTGCCATTGCACAACCACAACAGGAAGAGGCATTATTTTCCCCGGTTGCCATATCCAGGTGACAGTGGAACAACTGGAATAACCGTGGAAGCTCTACACTGTAAAAGAAAAAGAACCACGCTGATGGAGGAGCCAAAGGAGGTGAAGAGGGAGAGTGTTAGAAACCGAGGTAAAACAAGAGTGAACAGACGGACATTCACTCGTGTTGTGTCAAAGTCTGTTCCCCCCGCTGATATGTGTTTCCTCCTACCACTGGAACTTGAGATGGTCTAAAACTAGATCAGAAAAGAAGTAAAACCTGCCGACTTATTAATACAACTGGATGTTTTACTCTGCCTTTTCATGGCAGTGAGATCAGGGTTTCTAGGTCAACTTGGGATTCTTGTGTATGTGTTTTGCTTTGGACAGTAGCCAGGCAGCTAACAACTGTGTTTTGCGATAGCGGTGCAAACTGTAAAACCACAGGGAAACGCTTTGAAGAAGCTAAAATCAAAACTTTTATATTAACGATGGATCACATGATTATGTGAATGTAAAAGCAGGTTCTCTTTTTCATCCCACACATTCTTCTTCCTTCTCAAAACCTGCCTAATTTGCCCACAATGCAGTTTGACAGTCGGCGGTCTGGTTGGAGATTCAGAACTGAGGAGTGGGCTGCAAAGGACTGGGAGGCACACTCCTTTCCAACTCCATCCCTCAGATTTTTGTCATTTCAAAAATTGTGGTTTTCAGCCCCAACTGATGCTAACTCTGACTCTGGTCACATTACTTGAGGCAATTTTTGGAGAAACAAAAGATTCACGCAAACTTTTTTCACAAATGCGGATGTATTCCCAAACATTTGTGAAAAGACCTTGAGTTCCCATTTAAGAAAAATAAAAGGATGACACTAGATGTTAAGGAATTTATTATTATTAATTTTTTAATCATTATGCTAAAATCAAATAATTTCCTGCTGACTTGTTATAAATATCGCAAATTGCAATTGGAGCTAATCCTTTGCCTTTTCTCTAGGAGTATTACTACTAGAGTAAGTCTTATAATGACATTGTTGGACTCGTAGTCCTTCTTGACACTTGTTGTGTCCTCTTTGTCCCAGCAGGACAGCCTACTGAGGACCAGTGACCTGTTTTTTAGCTTTAATTATGAAATCAGTGAGGCCACCATGAAAAAACGTAATCACATTCTTACAGTCAGCAAGCAAATGTCCAGCTTGGATATCTACAGAGGGTACAAGCTGTGATTAAAAATCTGAATTCATAACGTGATGTCCAAGAATCACCCAACAAGCTGAGATAACGCCATGAAAGGTACTAGTCCAATCATCTGGTGAGCAAGCTGGCAAGATAACACGCAATTAGAGCATATTGACAGGCTGCTAATCACTGTCAGTGTTTGTACCACTGACAGCATACATAAGGTTTGTTTTGATGCCAGGCGAGCGGCAGCCAGAAGCACTTCAAGGAATTATAGCAGAAGGGCATATTGCCCATGTGAAGTGAGAGTGAGGAGGAGGTGTGGAAACAAGATATGGCAAAACCTATCTACCAAACACCTTTCCAGCGGCTGATTGGCTGGCTCGAGGCAGGAGCGAACATGACTCAATCTTTATCTTGAATGCCAGCAGCTAAATTACTATACAGCTCAAAGAGAATGTGCGTGTGTGTGTGTGTGTGTCTGTGTCTGTGAGTGTGTGCGTGAGTGTGTGGTCCTGCGCAGTAAAGTGTACAGATGGATGACTCATCCACCAATCATGTGACTCATCAATCACTGCAGTTACCATTTCCCTCCCTCCTTCTGAATTTTCCATTCTTGTTATTCCTCCTCTTTTCACTCCCATTCTTGCTGTTTTTTTTCTCATCTTCATTTTGATTGTCTGTGGATTTAATAAACTCCCTCTGTAGGTTTTTTGTTTGCATATTAATGCAGCCGTGACATATACGAGCCGTGCTGTCACTAAGCTTGTCTTGTCTTTGTAACTGCACAATGGAGCGTTCATTGCTATATTTGCTGCTATACAAGTACAACATAGCACTCTCCAAAAAGCCATTAAAAAACTGAACTTTAATAAAATAATTGCTTTTATTTTTTATCATATAGCAAAACTAGTAATCATCATGCTGTTATTTACACATTGCACGGGCATATTTATTTCACACTGTACATATTACAATGCTAAAGGTGACATCAACAACAACACTCTCCTTTTACAAGACAGATGGCTTCACTGTGGACACAGTGGCCCTCCTCCTTTTTGAGATTTCTTTTTTTTATGTTCACAGTTTATTCAGAGAAAACAACCATCTTGAATTCCCCATACTGTTTTATTTTTTCTCTTTTTTTTGTTCTTTTTTTTTTGTTCATTTTTTAAGATGCAAGTAGAAAGACGTGCATTTAACGGTTTTAAGCACAATCCCTGACTCCCCGGCCTGAAACTTTTCAATGAATTTCTCCTGGAAAATGAACAAAATGTTTGTAGCCTCTTGGTGGAAACATTTTTTTAAAAAAGGCTGCAGAACAGATGGGTTCAAGTATTATTCTTTTTTGTTGTTTTTTTTTTAAAGAAAGGGAAAAAATATGGAGATAATGATTTTTCTCGATGTATAAAGAACAATGTATGGGTGAAGATGGGAAGTGGAGATGAACAATGAAGGATTCCTACATGTCACAGGAGTGCTGTATGGTGGTGTTGATGGTGATTATGCCGTAGACACATTAACTTCTGGATCCCATAATGATTGAAAACCCTTTGTCCACCATGTTGGAAGTGTTTAGTGTTTAAGTTTGTGCTTTTGGAGTCCACAGGGTTTCTACATTGGGACCGGCTGTGATGGTAATCTTATGTGATATGATCTTTCCCTTTATAGAACCATGGTGCTTGTAAGGCAAAAATCTGAATCTGGAATTTGAAACTGAAATGTGTGTGTGTGTGTGTGTGTGTGTGTGTGTGTGTGTGTGTGTGTGTGTGTGTGTGTGTGTGTGTTTGGCACCTTTGCAAATTGCAGCTGTTTAAAGTTGATCCAATCGAGAATAAGAAAAGGCAAATACACACATCAAATACAACAAAAATATACTGTCAACTTTTGACAATAGCAGTGTTCAATTTTTTTTTTTTAGAAGAAGTCATTGAACTAGTTTAGTTTTGTTATATGACATACAGAATATAAAACAAAAGATACAAAGTGATGCTGTAAACATGGTTCTCTTACAATGGGCACATCTGCATGTGAATGTGTCAAAAATGTAGGTGTGTTGATGTATGTGCCTGTGTGCGTGCGCGTATGTGTGTGTGTGTGTGTGTGTGTGTGTGTGTGTGTGTGTGTGTGTGTGTAGTCTAGAAAACTCTGAACAATGCATCAGAGATCGACCTGAATGGAGGCAGACATACACCATGGTATGTTCTGTTTCAAAATGTAAACTGAGCAAGAGGCTGAACATGGTTACAGGGAGCTTCAACTGGGACCCCTTCATCCTCTCCCTGACCGACAAAATCAACAAAAAATACAGTGATTAAAACAGAAATCTAACTCCTCACTTCTTGACCCTTAAACTTCCATCAGGCTTAAAACACATTTCTCCTCTGAGTCATTTTTTTCACCTCCCTTTTAGCTTTTTAGCTACTGTATATCTATCCCACCTCCGTCAGAGATCTGTCTGATCTGACAAAATGTCCAAAAAGTCTCTCAATACATTCTGCGTTTCATGTAGATCCTCTCAATAAAGTTTTCCAGCTCCTCCTCACTGTCCAGCTGAGGCACCAGCCCATCTTCCTCATAGTCATCTCCCGGTGTGACTTGTGGATAGTAGTATGGGGGTCGCCTGCCTCTCCTGGGAGGGGTTATTGGTTTGGGCGGAGGTAGGGGTTGGTAGGTCCGTGGGTGAGGAAGGATATAGTTAGAGATATAAGGGTTGAGAGGCAGGCGCGGCGCTGGCTGCTGCCTCCAGCCCTGCCCACGGTTCTTACCCCCCGCCCTGTGCCTGCGCCTCGGGGCCTGGAGGTCAAGCTCCTGGGGGCCGAACGGCTGGTCTCTGGAGGGGGCGGGCTTGCCATAGTATTGTGCTTTGGGATATGGGAAATAAACAGGGTAGTATGCTCGATATGGCTTCTGGTAGTATGGATAAGAGGGGAAGGCTAAAAACTGTTTCTGGGGTTTGTACCAGTAGTCAAGCTGCTTCTGAGGCTTATACCAATAGTCCTGCTTGTATGACTTGACTTTGTCCTTGTGCCATTTCTTGTTGGACTTGTTGTACTTATAAGGGTTTTTCTTGGGGTTTTTTGAGGCTGTGTAGTGGTAGATAGGCGGAGCAGCCAGAGGAGGAGGTACCAGAGGCCTGAAGCGCGGGGCGACAGGGTTACTGTTGCTTGGCTGCAGCTGCAACTCTTTCCTTTTCTTCTTCTTCTCCTCCACGTCACTAATAATCTCAATCACATCGTCAGCAGGCAGGTGCAGCTTGCTGCTGATCTCGATCAGCCTGTCGATCATCTGCTGGTCCAGGTCGTCTTCGTCTGGGACGACCTCCTCCGAGCGCTTGTCCTCGGCGGTGTTGCCGGCGGCCCCCATGCTGCTTTTCTGCCGCGGCTTCATGTAGGACTGCTGCTTCCTCCCCATGTACTGCAGCAGCATGTCAGAGGCGATGTCTGCCAGCCTCTGCTCCTCCTCTCTGGCTCGCTCCGCCTCCTCCTGCTGCCGGAGCACCTCCTGCTTCTCTGCGCGTGCTCTTGCCTCCTCCTCCATGTGGGAGAGGCTCTCCTCTTCTTCTTCAACCTCCTCCTCCAGCTCCTCTCCTTCATCTTCGAAGTCATCCATGAAGTTGCCCCCCTTGACGGGTCGGTTGCCCGACCGGTTGTCCTGCCAGTGCAGCTTCTTCCCGGCACGCGCCAGCTGAGTATTGTACGCCTTGTAGCCCTTCAGAGGAGGCAGGATCTCATTATCTTGGAGACCCAAGTCAATGTTTTGGAAGTAGCCTCTTATTTTGCGCTGCAGAGAGAGATCATCTCCCTGTGAGGTGGAACCTGATCTGGCCTTGTTTAAGAAACTTTCTAAATCATTTCCCTCCCCCTCCCTCTGCTTCTCGTCCTCTTCCTTCTCTTCCTCCTCACTCACACTATCAGGTCCCACATCCTCCACGGACCACCCCCGATCCTTCTCTGACCTTGTGTTTTCATCCTCCTCATCCCTTTCTTTTAAGTCATCACCCTGAGCAGCTATCAAATGGCCTACAATTAGCTGTTCAATAGCCTTATCAGCCCCTCGCCCCTCCTCCTCCTCCTCCTCCTCCTCCACCCTCTCTGCCTCTGTCTCCCCTGCTCTCCTTATCTCACCACCCTCCAAGCCTTCAATGGAGGGCAGCTCCTGACTCTGATCCTCTCCCCAGTCTCTGTCTCTGCTCGCCTGGATTTCACTCTCCCCCGGGTGGTCCAGGGCCTCCAAAAGAACGGCGAGCACCTGCGCAGGGTCCGTCACTTTATCTGATTGGTTATCTTGACCTGGGCCCCGGCCCCGGTCTAGTGACGCGTTGTCAGGGCTGGAGAGGCTCTGGGGAGGGGGCAAGAGGAAGGGGGCGAGGTTGTCCTCTTTTCGGTCTGTCCGGGTGCGCCCCTCCACCCCTCCCTCCCCTCCCTCACCCCACGCAGGGGCGGTGCCAGCCAGCTGCGGAGTGACAATGAGCAGGACCAATAGGATGAGGTGGGCTGTGGAAGGGGCGTGATGACAGGTCATGACCATGCAGAACTGGCAGGAGGGAGGTTAAGCACCTGAAGAAGAAAGGAAGAAGGCAGAGGGAGAAGGACAAAAGACACATGAGACACGATTCATGATTCATTCACTGTAGTCTGAAGGCAGCGTGGGCACATCTGGATTCATCATTCACTGAATTTGCAGCTAAAGTGTGAAAAGGCCAGTCTAAAATGTACAGAGGACAGCTGGTAGGGAATATTGTAAGATTAGAGCACACAGAAATTTAAAATGATGCTAAGATTACCAGATTCTGGTTTTTAAACAAGATATCCTTGCACCACGAAGCCCCCATACTAAAGCACTTAACACTGTGAGCAGTTTTCAATTGAAGAAACGTTTGAGAACAAAGCACGCAGTCAAATGAGCCATGCCACATCCAACAAAGAAAGTTACAGGCTTCTTTTTCTCATGTCTGATGTTTGACATTTTTTCATTCTGGACGTTCTTGTTAGAAAAATCAAATTCCAGCTATAACATGTCTTATCAGGTCCATTATTTATTTATTTATTTATTTTTGACACAGCTGTGTAACCTGGAAACATACAGATGACAGCCTGATCTGTCCGTGTAAACCAGCCGTGATTCTCTGGATATTTAACTTCCCGTGTCCTTTCAAAAGGGAGGTAATAATTTGCATACAGAAATTGCCCCTTACCATGAGCCATTTTTGTCTGTAGCCGCGCATTAACCCTGTCATTATCTGTCCACGGCGCGGATGAATTGAAACAAGCTCATGTCATTTTTGTTTGTCTTCTCATGAGATTTAACCGAGTAAACTGTCACAACAGGGAAGCACGTTAACGAAATGAAATTTCCGTCTGAATTTCTGCAACTAAAAAAAAAAATGTCTCACCTCTTCCTCCAGTCCAACCCGACCAGAACGCACGGACTCGCCATTTTATGCGCAAAACGTCTATATCTTAAAAAAAAAAACCCACAGACATACGAATTGATCCGAGCTGTGTCTGTGCTGGCTGTGATTTTGGTATTCCGTGCGTCAAGCGATGTGACCAGGACACTGGTACAAAGGCGGCACGCGCGGGGAAGTCATGCGTAAAGCTGGTGGCTACGGTTGAGTTATTTAACCCTCCGGTCCCTGAACGCGCCATCCAAATTGTAAATTAGCTGGGTGTTATATTTTAGGGGGGTAAAGCCTTTTTTTTTTTTTTTTTTTTTTTTTGCACGAGGAAGAAGACGAGCAGTCGGCGAGTAACGCGGATTTGTCCTTGTGTGATGTGAGCATGTTTCTCCTCAGTGGTGGAATGCAGACAAGCACAAATTTTGGGCAGCAGAGCATCGCGTGCAGCCCAAAATCTGAACTATTTCCATTTCTTTTTAATAAACTGGATCCGCGAGGAGGAAAACGGATGAAATCCACTTTAGAATAAGGTAACTGGCCTGCAGTCGATTTGATTCTGGCTCTAATTTAATTAGGATTTAATAAAAAAAGAAAAATGACTGTTGAAATCAGGCTGTGGCTTTTTGAATCCTGAAAAATCGACGCGATTTTTTTGTTGTTGCATTCACATTTGAAAAATGTCAACGGATTTTTTTTAATTTTTTTTTTGCAGGAGCTCTTGAGCATCAGTAATATTTCTTAGACATGGCTGTCTACATATTGTAGTGGCTTAATGTCTTTATCACCCCGCAATAATTAATACAGAATAACAAATTGTTGTATTTTTTGCTCTGATAATTATCACTTACTATTATAAATATCAATGCATTTATAAAATAACATGGTTTGCCAATGAATGCGTTCATTTATCAAATATTAAAGTGAAAATACCTGTAAAATAGTTGTAAAAAAATATTTCTTGATAATCTAAAGTTAGAAAATGTGTTCAGTTTTACTTAAAAAAAAAAGCTCCTTCAGAAACAGTCGCAGTGCACATCTACTTTACAGTTTACAGACAGCCAGCAGCCCTGTTGACAGGGCAGATGAATTCTTCTGATAAAGTTGCGATTTTTAAAAGAAATTCTTCCTGGACACGTCTCACTCCTGCTTTTTCCTTTGCTTTTAATTACAAATAAAAAATCTCACAGTGGTATTAAAAAAACACATAATTACAGTTATGAAATAGATATCTGAATTAATTTCTGATACAGAATGAAATCTGGTTCCACTTACCTGGGGTCCCACTGGGGGGTGGGGAAGTGGAGACACTCACAACGCGGGTAAAGCCAAGATTATTTCATGAATAGAGGATCACCTGAGAGAATGTCAGTGTTTCCCCCCTCTCTCTCTCTCTTTCTCTTCAGCCTCTGACCAACATCAAGAAAAAAAAAAACAATCAAACTGGCGCTTCTTTATTGAGTTGCGTGGTGTGTTTGTATGGCAGCAGCACTGGCGCTAATGTACACTTGAGTGAATGTTTTCAGCCCCACGGTCAGCGCAACTTTATTGTATATACCCTCGCTGAACCACGTGACGCTCATCCCCCCCCCCCACACCCACCCCCCAGCTGCAGGCAGTGCTGACGTCACTTCCATTGATAAGAATGTTGGTGTGGAGATGGCACTGTGAGTCTAGGCTGGCCCCAGCTGATGAATGAACGGAAATGGCATGAATGAAATAGTACTTTTCCTCAATGAAAAGAGAAAATTGTAGAGATAGAGCTGGTGCGCAGCCATTTTCCTTCTCACATGTTAAAGGTTAGTGTGTTGCTTCTTCCTCCCTTGTTCCTTCCTTCCTCCGCCCCGGCGTGTGTTTCAGATTCAGGAGCTGAGGGAGGAAAAAAATAGAGTGACCTCGTTCACAGGCTATCAATTAGGGTCATTTAGTGACGTGATCCGAAGAATCAATGACTTGCATGTGCAGCGTTCAGACAGAAAAGTGGCGTGCACTCCAGGGGCCGTTTTCTCTCGCAGCCTGGTTGTTAGGCTTTTGTCTGCGGTGGCCCTGATCCTCTGTGGCTGCATGGCTCACGGGCCACGGGAGCAGCCGTGCTTTGCTGCTCAATTTCCAGGGATTGCACAATTTTCCACCCGTTGTCTCGCATCATTTATGGCTGCTCTCCATCTGTCAGCAGCACATTGTGCTCTTAACATGGCCTCTCACCACCATTCTCTTTCACATCACACCGGTGAATAAGCACCAAATCTGCAACACCTAACAGTAAGGGAACATGTACCCTTAAGTGACACACAATGATATTTTAATGCATGAATGAATGTGTCATGTATTCCTCTGGCTCTCCATTCAGAATTGATCAAGTCACTACGAGTGTCTGTGATTAGTTAATGGATCATTAATCACTGAATATTAAGTCAGAGTTTATTAGCTAGAGTGCAGTTATGTGCACAGTGGAAGGCGTTCGCCTCTCTTAAAGCAGAACAACACCTGCTCTCATATAGATATAAGGCTGTTTTATGGCAGTCAGATCCAAACATCCAACAGTCTTTGTCTATGTCACTTTACAGGTTACAGTAGGGGGTGACACGTGGTGTTTTTGATGACATTTTGTTTTTCTTGCTGAAGCAGAGTGAAGGAGTTCACTGAAACTAAAAACATCCAGCAAGTGCCAGTTGACAAATCAGGGGACAAAGAGACACGTTCGACTGTACGTCACCAGTTTACACTGTCATCAATTCCATTAAATGGCTTCATTTTTGTACGAGAATTGGTACGCAAGTGCCTCTTTCTATGTAAATGGGTTCCAGCTATTTTGGTGGCATATGTACAGTATGAGGTAACTGTGAGTTAAAGGCACCATATGTAATTTTTGCCACTAGGAGTCTCTCAGTCAAAACAAAGCAAAAGACATAAGTAGCCCTGGATCATGGATCATGGGCATCATCGTCTCCATTGTTGGAAGTTATAGCGACGGACAACCACATGAATGAAACCCTCTGTTACCGTGAGGAAAATTACAGATTTCTCTGGAGCTGAACACAAATCAACACACTGTACAACAAAGGTCCAATCATTTTTTGACATTTCAATGTAGAAATGTTACATATTATATCGTTAACATTCATTGATTTATAATAAATTAGGCATTTTTCAATCACATGAACTCATAGAGGATCTGTCATTCTTAAAGGTGACCAACAGGAATTTGGGATGCATTAAACCATCTTGACTTGTGCAGCAGTTAAAGAGGACTTAAAGGATACGTTCACCCAAAAATTTTAATTCAGTCATCATCAACTCACTCTCATGCTGATGGAAAGTCAGGTGAAGTTTCGTGCTCCACAAAACATTTCTGGAGCTTCACAGCAAAACAGCACTGCAGCATTCTCCTGAACAACTGAAGTAGATGGGGACTTCTTTTAAAAATGTTTAAAAACACACACAAAAAACAACATAAAATGGTCTCATGAAGCCCCAAGATCCCAAGTTGATTTGAAAAGATGTTATTTACACCATTTTTAAAGATGAAATCTTCCCTGTTGCTGCTCAGCTAAAAGCGTCACCCGTCAGAAGTTAATGTATTAGCTTGACCCACCCAAGGTGTAAATAACATCTTTTCCCTTTTAATGTTTTTTTGGTTGTTTTTTATGTTTTTAAACAAGTCCCCATCTACTTCAGTTGTTTAGGAGAATGCTGCAACACTGTTTTGCGTTGAAACTCCAGAAATGTTTTGTGGTCTACGAAACTTCATCCGACTTTTAATTAGCAAGTACATGATGACTGAATTTTCATTTTCGGCTGAACTTATCCTTTCAGCACGTAATTGATCTTATCATAAAATGTTGCCCACAAATTAATTCATGTGCACACATACTATACATTATACTGCACTGCTGGCAAAACAGCTCGTCTTAATGATTAGTTTTATGCTCCCTGACTCTAATTCCGATCATTATCAATACTAAGGAGTAGAAAATCAGCAGCTTTGCTGAAAACTAGCGGTGCAGAATCGACACAAGTCTGCCTGAGGGTTTTAGACCTCACTGGTCCTGCCTGACACTGGATAAGAATCAAAGGCTTGCTGAAGTAAACAACTCTGGATTGCAGAGGGACGCTTTAATTCCATGACCCACTCATGTGAATTCACCCCTATTCTTTTTTCCCCTTCCTTTCTGCTCGATTTATTATAAAATAAAAACAACTTTTTACTTCCACTGTCAGCCAGACGCTCCCAAGGTCTGCTGTAATGGAGCATTTTGTACATTTTGGTTCAAGGGCACATAAATATACAGTTATGCCTGATATTGAGCTTCCTTGTTGTGCTGAACATTAGTGGCATTCATGTGCTGGATAATGTAGAAACAAGTTGATTCACAATGTTAAAGCCAAGCTCATTTCCATACACTTCATTTGTCAGTGCCAAGCCTCCCCTCTGGCCTTGTGTGCCACTAAATTCAGCTGTCAGTCCTCATACGGGTTACTTTCTCACTGCATCAAGGCTTTTACTTCCAGGTGTGTGTGTGTGTCCGCGTGTGCACGTTAAAGGATGTGTTTTCTTTGCATGCGTGTGTGCTGGAACATGTCCTGTACGTTCAGCTAACGGCAGACAGGGATTCTATATTATCGGTGATGTTCTAAGGTTAATTGGATATTAGCTGCAGACGTCAGAGTCACATGAGGCCAGCTTTATTAAGCGATTATGTGTGGCCTGATTCAAAATGTCACGCTCCACTGATGTGAATGTTAGATTTATGATACTTCTTATCAGATGAGGGAGAAATATAATGTGAGGACGGACAGAAATATCACCTGGAGCCTTTGATGTCTATTTTTAGCTGGAGTTTTAAGCAAACGTACAAAAACTCACGGTGATGCGATGACAGAAAAAGAAAAAAAAAACATGCTCGCTCTCTCCCTGGAAACCAAAATGGAGCTTTGTTTCTGTTTTGAGGGACTTGGTGTGTGTGAGCAAATATGTGTTTTGTGTTAGCAGAGGGAGATATGCACACATCAAATGAAGTTGTAATTTGTTAGGATGGCTTGAGGCACCACATAACCTCTGTTTGATTAGATTTTGTGCAAGGGACTGTTTGTAGCAGAATGTGGAGTGTTTGCAAGGTAGTCATGTCATTGTGTGTGTGTGTGTGTGTGTGTGTCTTTGTTGAAATGCTTGATGGCAGCAGCAGGCTCGGAGAGGTAAGCATGGAGCCGGAGGGCAGATGCTGATATAACGGTCTGGCATTATCAACTGCCACTCAGCATTAGTTGGCCCCTTACCCTCGCTCCATGTCCGCACCCCCGCACTGACTCACACTCTGCCGCCTGCTTGGCCACTCACGTAGATTAACACCGGTACACCGTGCTTGCATTTAATGGAATACACACACCTCACAGTAATAGTTCCATTTCTCCCTCCATTCTGTCTCTCTTTCACAAACACACACACACACACACACAGAGAGAGAGAAACACACGTCCCCTCTCTTACTGTAATGTACATTACAGACAAATGAACCTCTGGAGGAGGTTGGGGCATGCTGTCACTGATGGTTCCCTGTACAAACTTCTAAGACAAGGGGCTGCGACTGTATGTGGATGGCCCTTTTTTCCATTAAATTAACTTTCTCTTTTTCTCTGTTGGTACGGACCGAGGAGGGCTGCAGGGTCGCCAGGCTGAGCTGGAAAATCGACACTCTTAAAACAAGGGGGAGATAGGGAGCGATGAATTCCCTGGTTTTTGCTGACATTTTGGCCACAATTATGGTAATGCAGGCTGGGGATCTTTCGGCAAGTGTGCTAATGCAGCTCCCTCGCACTGCAAAGGGTCTCTACCTGGAAGTGATAAAATAGGGCTCATGATTAACAGAAGCTTTTCCGCCCACGCCACTTTGTCAGGGGAGGGAAGGACAAGTAATTGCACCGTAAGGTTCCTACAACACAATGCATAGCTGGGACTTGATGATGTGTGCAGGACCCTGGCGCCCACACTATAATCTACAGTTTCATCTAGCTTTTTTTTTTTTTTTTCCAGACATGCTTTTCAGAAGTTAAAATTTCGCTGCAAGCTATACGCTAACCTGCACACATTTCGCGGTCACGTGTTTGCATCAGAGGAGAAAATTAGTTTCACAGAGCAAAAATTAAAGCTTGGCTTAATATGTTTAAGACTGCACAGATTATTATGTTTATCTTTTACATTCAGCCTCTTTGTCGGAATAGGAAGTAGAGGTTGTCAGTTTGTTTGGCCCAGTTTTGTAGAAGAGGACAGTTTTAGCACTCTGTCTCCCTCTCAGGTTGCTCATAGTGAGTCAAACGTCAGCGTCAGAAGGTGCAACACGATGTTACACGACGACATCTGCTCTACATGGTGAGGCTTGTTTGCCACTGTTAAGTCGCGCTTATTCTGCTCGCGTCATGTGTTTTTATAGTGACGCAGCTGTGTTTACATCTGGAGAGGGTTGTGGTGTCAGCAGAGAGATTTTTGTGAATTAACATCTCATTAGTAGCCTTCAGATTTCTCTCTCATTGAGGTGCAAAATGGACATTAATTCACACCTATGTCTGGTCTATATGTTCACTGACATATTACAGATGTAATATCACCACATGAAAATGAATGATGCAATATTTATTTAAGTGTTTTGCCATTAATAACAATATTATTGAAACGCTCGTCCTTGATACGGTAATTCATCAAGAAACATACCAAATTATTTGAGTGGGAAAACAGAATATATGACTCTAACAGCTACATGGAGCTTTGACACCAGTAATATGTCAGTGTCTGTTATGTACTGTATGTTTTGATCATGCAGTATTACTTTTTACTTTATCTTTCCAAGGAGGACAAACAGCCGATATGACACTGTAGAAATGTCGGGTCTCTCTGTAAAGCGCTGCCTATAAAGTGTTAAAGGAAAAATTCAACCAAAAATGAAAATTCTGTCATTATCTCCTCCCCTCGTGCTAATGGAAAGCTGGGTGGAGTTTGGTAGACCACGAAACGTTTCTGGAGCTTCACAGCAAAACAGTGCTGTAGCATTCTCCTAAACAACTGAAGTAGATGGGGACTTGTTTTAAAATGTAAAGACAAAAGACACAACACATAAAATGGCTCATCTCCAGAAGCCTGGAGATCCCAAATTGATTTGGAAAGATGTTATTTACACCATTTTTTGTGTTGAAATCTTCGCCGTAGCTGCTAAGCTAAAAGTGTTAGCGTGCCGTGTACCCCGCCTGAAGTGGGTGCACAAGCTCGACTGTGCACCGAAGGTAAAAAATATTGTCTTCTTTTTCTTATTTTATTTGGTTCACCTGAATTTAGTCATTATCTACTCACCTCCATACCGAGGGAAATTTAGGTAAAGTTTTGTCGTCCGCTAAACATTTTTGGTGCTTCACAGCAAAACATGCAGCCCTTGACGTGCAGGCGGGCTTGTGCAGCAACTTCTGTGTTCAGGTTGTGTGCTAACGCTTTTAGCTCAACAGCTCCAGTAAAAATCTTGTGGGGTTTTTTCACGTTCTAAAACAAATCAGTTGTTTAGGAGAATGCAGGAACGCTGTTTTGATGTAAAGCTCCAGAAATGTTTTGTGGACCATGAAACTTCACCTGATATTCCACCAGCATGGTGAAAAGATAATGACTGAGTTTTGAATTTTGGGTGATCTTTTCCTTTGATGTAATGTAATATGCTAATGCATGCTGGAAAAGAGACAGTTTGGATGAAATGTGAACAGAACATAGAATAGTTTCAGGAAGTTGCACAAACACTCTGATACAAAATCACACTGTGATACTTCCAGAACAGAAAACTCAATAAATCAATAAAATGAATAAATGTTGTGTGTGACTCACAGGAAAATTCTCTAATGACATTCAAATATTCCCAATTTCTGTGCTGCCTCCATCCTCTCAGCTCTGAGCAAAGAATAATGTCTTTCTGTTCACATTGCACAGCGTAGTGAATGAACACCATCCCTTTATAAGTGATCCTCGATGGGTTAACACCTCCACATTGATGAATATGGTGTTAAAAGTAATATTTGAATCTATGAGCCAATATAGATGATGTGAGAGAATTTGCTGCGAAGAGCCGTTGAATGCCAAACGTCTGTCGCATAAATTAGGTCTATGAGAGGAGTTATGGTAGGAGTAGATGGACCCTGCGGGAAGTGGATTCTGTGTGAGTAATGTGTGCGCATTGTGGTGATTGTTGTCCCACTCTCTCATTGTCTGCTACTCAGAAATTATTTACCCCCTTGAATATTAGCTGTAAAATGCGCATTGCAACCTTTGAGAAACTGGTGGCGTCAGTGACGGATGGTGTTGGAGGCCAGAAGCAGGCAATGAATTTGAGGTTGATGAGGCGACTCATATCAGAGCGTGCGACATCAGCGCTCACCATCAATCTCTTCCTTTCTCCCCTGTAGACATCTGGCACATGCATCAGCAAACACACTATTGAAAGTGAATTGAACCCAACCCTGACAAAAACACACACATACGCACGGTTTCAGAGGCGATGCTGCACGTTCAAGGCCTCATGACAAGACACTCGGCCAGCAGCCAGCTGCCTCTAATGTACTACAGTAAAACCTCGCATGAGACTTTATTAGAGTAATAGCTTGCATCCACATCATTTGTAATCACTGCACCAGCGAGCACAGATGGCAGAGTCACAGCCTGAAGATGTAGTGGCAGGGAAACCACGCGTTTGCAGACCTTCACTATAACATGAGCCAAATTTCATGCATCCCTCTGCATTGATGTGACCATTATCTCATGAAAAACACTGCTTTGATTGTACTAACATAATGCTGGCTTTTATTTTGGGTTGTGTGTAGCAGCTATACAGAAGTCTTTTATCTGGAGGGTGCAGAGTGGGTGAGTTAAAGTGTTTTTCTTTATATGTATGCAAATTCTACAAGCTTTACATTGTTATTTAACCCAGAGGCAATATTGGTATGATTCTTCACTATTCTGAAAGTTGATGCTGTTATTCAACATACATATTACATTTATCTAATCCTTTTCATACATGTGGTCGGGACAAGTATTCTTGTGTTCTTAGTTGTCATTAATCTTCTTCAATTTTCTTAATTTCTCAAAAACGCATTGTCCTGACTACATGTATGGAAAAGACAAGATAAATGTAATTCATATGTAAGCTATGGTTGTAATAAAGTTTACAGTGCGCGTTGATATAAAAAGTTACCTGCACTCATGAGAGGAAGCCTTAAAGGAGTAATCTGTACGATACGGACAGAATTTTAGCTTGTGTCAATGTTATGTCAAAGACATCTATGTATTGTGTTCCAGAGATGTCTACTGAAGTTAGCACGCTAACCAGCTAGCCCTGGCCTGTCCTGTCTCCTAATACCACATTGTACCAGCATGATAGTCCAATGGCACCCGTTGTTTCAGCTGGCAGATAATTCTTTCGCTGTAAATCACCTCCTTACTGTATCCCCTCTTGTCAAACTGACCTCCATCGGTCTTGGTGTTCAGTCCCAGTTAAGTGTCTGGACAAGGATAGCTAGCAAAGAGCAGCTGTTGTCAGTTTCTAGGATGATATGCTGCCCTCTGTGTTTTTGGAGCTACATTTGAATACTGGCCATATTTTACAAATTACACCTTAAAGAGATCCAGCTCTTCTTCTTCTTCTTAAAGATTCTTCTTCAAATGATGAAAACAGCTTCAACACAAGTACAGCCACTAACTTGTTTTGTTTTATTTATATGCAGCTCATTTCTTTAAGCCACGTACGAGTTGTAAAAACTGGTGCATGTGTTTTTTTATTTGCTTGTGTTAGCTTAAGGTGCAGTGCACTGAGATAAGGTCTCTGTAAGTTACTGTAAATAACAATGGAGGATTTGCATTTGAAGGTTTTTATCCTCAATATCATCTGTTGTCAAGATTTAATAGGCTTCCCCTGTAATATTTTCCCACTTATCTCTTTAGGATTCATGGATATCATCTGGGGTCAACAGGTTTGAGACTGTAAAATGAAGAAGACTGTTCTGGTCGAATTTCTAACAGGTCGGCAGAAACTTGAGCAGTGACTGGCTGAGCTTTTGACGATCTCTCTATCGCTAAGCTTCTGTATCTGCCGCTGGCCTCCTCGTGGCATGCGCTGCACTGTAGGCCTCGTGCATACAGGCACAGGCCACACATGGGCTGTATACCTTGAGGCAGACAAACAGAAGGAAAGATGAGTCCTCCAAAACTCCTTGTTGAAATGAAAACTGTTATCGGTTATCAGCGCACCACCCGACTGGAAGGGAAGTAATTTGAAAGCCGTTTGAAACGCGGTAATTTGCCGGTGTGACTCATCGCCAACACCTACAGCGACAAAACCTCTGATCCTCCAAAGGAAGAATAGGATAGCACAACTCTCTCTCTCTCTCTCTGTGTGTGTGTGTGTGTGTGTGTGTGTGTGTGTAATACACCAACAAGCTGGTGTTTGAGGTTTATAGATAGAAAGCTATAGGAGGATATGTGGCTTCAATCATATAATTATGGATCATATGTTTAAATATCTTCTGCTTCATTGCAGAAGTGTTAATGAGTAGAATTAAAACATTTTGACCTGAGTTTTTTTTTTGTTTTTTTTTACTGATTACACACACGTGGAACAGCCAGTCAACAGATGTTTCTATTGATAGAACCCCCCTCTTTCCTCAGAGGAGGAAACGGGGTTTAAAACGACCTACAGCTGAGATACAAAACAAACAGACTATTTCGATGATATCAGGCAGGAAGCCGGAGTCCAGTCAGTACAATCTTGATGATGGTATCACAGCAAAATAGGGCACGCTCACTTGAAGGTGTCAGGGTAAGGGAAATTATCATGATTAATGCAGGGTTACAACTCTGCATCAACGTAATCAGTCTCTCACTTGTTAATCATTATCTCCCCCTGATTAATTTTGGCTCAAGATTTAAAATAAGATATCAAGCTTTATTGTGTTGGGCAAAGACCTCAAACAAGACTCTCCATCATGGATCTGTTTTAAAAACAATCCATCTAATTAATGATGAGCTGTAACTCTACGAGGCAGAGAGATGAAGCACTGGAATTAACAACGTAAACTGCATATTTATAATATAAGTAATTGCTCTTATCAATCTTGTACCCTACGTTAACTTATACTGTCTAACATTTTCAGTATAGGTTCATGTTGCATGGATCAACTGATTGGTTATGACATGGGTCCTTTCAGTGAACATGCAAAACACGGAACCCCTCATGTCCATTGTCAATTCCAATAAAGTTGATTAAAAAAAGACTATGGTGATAATCACTTAAAGGAGAAGTTCACCCAAAAATTAAAAATGATTCTTTATCTACTTACCTCCATGTAAGTGGAAAGTCGGATGATTTTTTGCAGTCCACAAAACATTTCTGGAGCTTCACAGCAAAACAGAGTTGCAGCATTCTCCCAAATAATATAAGTAGATGGGGACTTGTTTCAAAATGTAAAAAAAAAAAAAAAAACATTAAATGGTTACATGCAGCTCGTCCAGCATATCCAAGTCCCCAGAAGCCCCAAGATCCCAACTTAAAAACATTATTTACACCCTTTTTTACTGAAAACTGAATTCTTTGCTGTAGCTGCTAAGCTAAAAGTGTTAGCATGCACCCCGTCTCGAGTGGGTGCACAAGCTTATTGTTTTTAAAACTTCGATTATGCCAGACAAGCTTTATTTATCCATTTTATGTCTCTTTTTGGTTGTTTTTTTTACATTTTAAAACAAGTCCCCATCTACTTCAGTTTTTAGGAGAATGCTATAGCACCCTAACCCAAAGCTGCAGGGTTCACACACCCTTCAATTCAAGCTAGCTACACATACAAATAAATTTTTTTTATTCTTGCCTGAAAGCAGTAAGGACTCTTTTTATGGAGGCTTTTTGCCTCATCCCACCTCCAGCCTGACAACAACGGATAGGTACAAGCTGCCAATTAGGCAATCAACATCATCATTCATGACTCTGAGAAAATTTGAGCTGCTTTCGAGAGGTATGTGATGGATAATACATTTTAAAATAAAATTAAACAGTCTCACAAGCACTTTTGTCATTTACATGTCATGAGTTTGTATTAAATTATATTATGTGGAAGAGTGCAGTTTTCAAACATTTGCATGTCATCTGTAAAACTGTTAAAAATGTGCCACAGTTCTTGAATATGTGGGAGTTTAAATAGTTTTAAAAAATCAGATAGGGTATAATAATAACAAGTTCATGGCATCCCAAATTTGGCATGAAAAGCCAACGAATGAGTGAGTGTAAATTGCATATATATATGTTTTCATTTGATGTCTTTCCTGACACTGTTAATCACATTGACATGTTTATGTAGTCTAATCCTCACCTCCCACACTTCTGTTTGTTTTTAAGTCACAGAATTAGGCAGCAATCAATGAATTACACAGAGTTGGATACCTTCAAACGCTGTGCCAGGGTTTTATAGCTGAAGAAGAAGAAGAAAGAGGAAGAGGATCTTGTTCAGTCTCTTAATTTTGTTAAGTTAAATTTAATTGCACAGCCTTATAACGGCAACAGTCTCACAGGGAAACAGAACAAAGAATATTTTTTTGGTTGGTACATATTACACTACAAGAATTATGGTCAGAAAGAAAAACCCATGCTATTTAATGAATACTTAGACATTTTGGGAAATATATCTTTTTGCTTTGTAGACCTTATTCACACGGCGGCCATTTTTCTCCAACATCACGCTCAGGGTGGGAAACTTGAATGCTGGGATAATGTGACGCTGCCGTGTTCCAGGCTGCAAGTCGTACAAACATAGGTAACATAACAAGATATTTTAATTTTACAGCTTCCCGATTGATCAGCAACTAAAAATATGATGGATAATGAGAATTTGGAGGAACATTCGTCCATATTTCAAGGTAAAACAACATATCTGATAACTCGTTAGCTGATTTTAAGCATTCAACAACTGCCTAGCTAACATTACCATTTGAGTACATCCTGAGTGTGTGTTTCATTTCCAGGTGAAGTTTGTGAATGTGTCCAATTCCGTACGTAACCTGTGGAGCCAGTATTTTTTTTTTTTTTTTTCTCAGAGAGGGAAAAAAGTCCTCAGTGTAGCCAGTGGGTAAAACCTGAGCTTGTAAATGTAAAAGGATTCAGGCAGTAAAAGACTGAATAAAAGCTTATATCCAGCCAGCTCAGTATTCACAAAATCCATTTCCCAGATAGCGGCGTACAATGAAATTCCCCATTTCTTTATCTGTCACTTCTGCTAATCCAGACAGTGATCTCCCTGAAACAAAGCTGTGCTTTCTATATGTAACTGAATGTCATAAACACAGCTCTTGTCTCCTCTATCATTTCAACTCATCACCTCTTCTATTATGGCTGCATGCATTCTTTATAATTTCTGTTTCCCCTTTTTGCTCTATCTCTGCTCTATATGTTCTATTTCCAGGCGTGAGCATGCTTATCTCCGGGTGTCTGCCGGTGTGCTTGAGAAAGAACAAGAGACGGCATTCATGGAAAATGCAAATAAGAAAAGGAGGACAGCTTAAGCATGAATATTTTGGAGGATTTCCATCCTTTATTCATATTTTTATATTTATGTCATTTTTTTTTTATTGCAGAATGAAGACAATATCCTCCATTTTCTCACACTGTTTATTCACATTTGGAAGTTTACTTTTAATTGAAGCCTCGACACAGAAACTTGAATGAATCTCCATCAGCTATAAATAAACCAAAGAGCCTCATCACTTGTTACTATGCAAAGGAAACTGGCCAAAACCTAGCATAATAGGAAGGCTCCATTGTTATAATTATGAACAAAACCATTGTTCCCAAATTGTATGTGGGCATTGTGTACACATAGATTTCCCAACCTTTGTTTTTCTAATAGACTGTGGAGAAATAGAGTTACATAATACTAAAATTGGGCAGACAGAAAAGACAAAAGAAATGAAATACATGACTAGTGTGGGATTCCTGGCCACATTCACAAAGCACAGGAAATATTGCACATGATGAAGATGAAGATGATGCACAGAAGTTTCACTTTTTTTCTGCCTCCTTTTTTTAGAAGAAAAAAACATGCTGGACTTGGTGTGAAAGGTTGATGAGTGTTACGGTCGGTAAATTTCTTTGGGACTGCCTTTGGTCAGCTGTCTTGGTCACAGACTCGATGCGTTCAAGCACCTCAGTGATATATTTAGTGCTCTGTGCACACAGAAAGGGGATAGGATGGTGCTGTAATTGAAACATTTTATCTTGTGCCTGTCCTGATCTGGACAGAAGTCTTGCTGATAAACTTGTACGCTTTTTTGTATTGACCGTGATGGACCAAACCAGTCTCCCTCATTGGAGGAAAAAAACAATTCTGTCCACTTCTGTCCACTCCTGTGTCCAAATGTCAAGACTTTTGTCAAGTTTATACCTGGCCACAGTTTCCTGGTATAGTGTTTACGTGTCTCAAAAACAGGGGTTGCTAACAAGTGGCTAAATGAGACTACGGAAGTTGTCGGGGACATTAAACATCATCACGCTGAACACGGAGAATCATCTACTCACTAGTCCGTCTTTTTAGGAGGAATTAATTGCAAACGATTCTAACTCTACAATCTATATACTGATCAATTTATTGTTAAGTATGTGGACTATAGCGTATTTAGATGCTTAGTGTTGGTGACGATGAAGATATGCGACCACAGTATAGTTGTTTTTTACTTCTGGTGATTTTATTTATGCTTCACAAATCCTCAAAGTAGAGTTCATCTGTGAAGATTATCTTGCTAAACAAAACATGTAAGTGTCATGAGCTTGTGTTTGCCACAGGTTTTTTTCGGCAATAATCCAAACTCTTATAATAGCTAACTCTACTGTATGCTATATTACGTGTTCATTTTTTTTAAAGGGTGCTGCCTGTTTTAGTCACTTAATTTCCCGGTCTCGTTTTTGCATTTGCATAGTCTATTGTCTTTCACCCTGGGAGAAGTTCGCTAACAGTTGAATAGTGAAACGCACAGCGCTGATCTGTCGTGCTGCAGGTGACGGGTGCTAATCAACTTCTCAGTTGAAGATATATTGGGTGGTGAGACTTAAATGGAGATTTTTGGATTGTAAAAGACTTTGGATATCAAAAGCAGCTGGTTACATTGGTACATTGTTGATACCATCTTGGGCATCCATTTGCGTCTGCTACCTGCCACGATCAAAACTCTTGTAAAGCACTTATGAAAGATGGATTTTCTAGCTGGAGGGAGGCACTAGGAGAAATCTGCCATAACAAAATATTGAATCAGTCCCTCAGTCAGCGCATTAAGTGCTCGGAGTGCCGGTGGTAACTTTGTAATGATCGCTTTCAGATCAAACAAGTGCCTGAACCGCTCTTTTAGCTTTATTGTCCGCTGCCTTACATGTCAAAGACACGAATGATGACTCCAATTTATCTCGTATTGTACTGCATACTGAAAACAAACCCAGAATTACTAAATGTTAATTGAAGCTTTTGCCTATGACGTGCAGATGCTTTTCAAAAAGATTATGGATGTCTTTTTCTGTTGTATGGATGAAACGGCAAACATTACAGTCAAGGAGCAAGTTTCTGTTTACTCGTTTGGAGAACGAAAACTGAAATGCGGGGGAGCTCTTTGGGGGATTTTTTTGGAGACATCAAAAACCACTTATGTCAACACTGGTAAGCTTATTTTTTATCTGCTTCTGTGCAATTTATACAGCTTCAGTAAGTGGTAATTGGGGAGTAGTTTTTTTTACAGTCATACTGACTGGATTGCTTTAATTAGTGCTGGTTGTTTGATAGGTTGTTTGTCCTTCAAGATGTCTGTGTGATGTAGTCATTATGGATTGACTTAATCTGAAATTGTCACCGTGCTGTCTTGTCTTGTGTTTGATTGGTATTATGATGGTAAGTGCAATTATAAGTTCATGTATTAGTATTATAAGGTGCTTGTGGTGATTTAGCAGATGTTTTTCACAAAGACACGGTTAAAAGTGGGACTTAAAAGTAGCACTCATGCAAACCACATTTTGTTAGCGATACAGCATTGAATGTAGAAAAACAGCTCTACAATCCCAATTGCGGATTTTCACGTGTGGAAAAATTCTATAGGCCTTTTTCACAGCAGACATTTTGACTAATAGGTGTTATTAATAACATTAACGATGGCTCTGTCATTTTCAAGTGCCCCCATAAGCAACGCCAGCATGCAGGGCCCTGAAACTGAGGCAGCTATTACTTACACAAGCGCTTGTCCTACTGTATCGTGCCAAAATGCCTTCTTTGATCTGGGCACATTTTCTTAAGCTTATGTAGGGTTAATTATCTTACTTTTCTGTTATTGAGTTTTAACAAGTAATAGAAGAAGATATTAAAAAAGAATCTATACACGACAAGGCTCATTGTTTGTCTCAGGAAACTCTTCGTTTGGATTTCAGCTAGGTTTTTAATGACTGCTAGCCCACACTGATTTACCGATCGATTTTGTCTTGTAATCATAAAAATGGAAACATTCCTAGCATGGACCGAAATTAAATGAAACATTGCAAAAAAATGGCAGTAATTTGTCTTTTTGTTGTAGAAACCGCAATCAGTAAGATTTAACCATTTAGAAAAGGTCCAGCGTACGTGTGTTTCCTTTACTGAAGAGGCCAGATCCATGGAAACACCACCAAGCTCAGACCATGAGTAAAAAATGAAAAAAGTCTCATAAAGGCAAAAACTTTTTTGTTGAGCCTCACAGATGGTAACAAACGCTGTCTCAAGGTGGGTTTTCACCATAACAACTAAATAGGTCAATAGATTGCCAGACACTCAAAATAACATGACCGTTGCAGCATTTCAGCGGCAGGCGGACCAGACCTTCATTATGAAGTACGCTCGCAGTACCCACAGTTACATAATGTGACTGAACTGCCTAGCTGTTGACTTTAGGTCACCTCCTCACAACAAGCGTATGTATGGAAAGCGGTGAGGAGACTCAAACAAACATTGATGCTATGTTTCTGTCTCGTTTCTCACATTTTTCCAAAATGGAGGTTTGACTGGCACGCTTTTTAATCACACTACCTTCATCTGCAGTGGTTCTATGGCACCTGACTGGAGAATTATCTCAATGTGCTTAACTTCTAATTAGGGATGCAAATTTTAAGTAATTTTTGCAATCAATAGTCAGCTACAATCGATTATTGATTCATCATTAATGATATATGAAATACGTTGAACATTAGAAAATAGAATGTTAGAAAACTGTTTTAACCACTGACATGATCTATGTTTGACGTAAAATCAGAGTCGGCTACATAAGGGGTTAAAAAAACAGATAAAGTAAACACTTTAAAGTATAAAATAGTTATTTGAGTGATGAACCAAATAACATAAAATACCAAATAACATAAAATAATGACTTCATTTTAATTATGGAGCTTCTGTCTGTCACTGTTCAACAACTAGCATAAAAATCCAAATACTAAAGCAACTAAATGGTTAAAATGCATTCAATATCAGTTTGTGTAAGATGTCTTTTTGTATTTTTTAAATTACAAATTATGTAAATTACATAAATACATTTTCTCATACCAGTATTTTATCTTCTATTTGGACATATTTGAAAAGCAAATATCTGTAATCTGTTATTGTAAGATACTTTTTGATGTATCCGTGCCCATCTCTTATTGTCGACTGATACATTTTTAATCGGTTAAATTCTTAACAGCGATCATTAACATCCCTACTTCTAATATTTGCGTGATAGTGGACGGGAATGCACATAAAGTTGCCTTTTCCTTCATAGATTTTCGGTAAATTGGATAAAAACCTGGCTTCAGACAGGCAAGAAATGATATTTGAGATGGCAAAAAAGTAACAACGTACACAGTTAGAAGGTTGGTTCCACTAATATACGGATCCGGCACCAGCAAACAGGCATGACATACTCCACATTTTCGTGTGTTGTCATGAAGGTCAGCAGAGGATTGTATAGGCCGTAGGAGCATCAGCAGTCACCATGAACAACGGCTACCACCAGAGGCGAGGAGGCAGGAAGAGTCAAGGACCGCAAAGGGCACAGATCACACATCAGCCCAGCTGCAGCCATGATCTGAAATGAAAGGAGGTAAGCGAAGTATTATTACAGTGGACACACACACACATACACACATACACACACAAGCATGCTCACATGAGAAGGACATGTACACTCCGACTGGGTTAAACAGGCTAAATTTCCATCAGCGAGAATCTGAACTTCAATAATCCACAAACATGACGAGTACTTCAAAAATATCAGGCACAAACACATGAAGAACTGATTGTGCAGGCTGCAGTATCCATATTGACTGGCGGTTCATAAGTAGCTGCCATCATGTGGAGTGCAATGACATCTGCTAAATAGCATGGTGCAAGCCCATGTAATATACCATCATATCTGGCATGAACTGGGAGCCAGTGGGAGGACAGGATGGACTGAATGGCTCTTATGTGGCCCAATTTTATTGTTTTGTTTAGGATTTCTTGCTTGGGAAACCATATTGCTGCAGTAATCATATGGTTTCTTGGTTTCCACATCTCCTGTTGTGAATATAGGATGGATTTTAGTAATATTGTGAAAATGAAGAATGGAAGTTTGATGGGTTTTATGCTAATTTTGGGGCATTTTAGCTTTTACTAAGTGGAGACAGACAGGAAACATAAGGAGGTGGGATGGGGACAACATCATAGATTCGCAGCTGGATTCAAACTACAGACGTGTCTTAATCCACCGAGTTTCAAGCACTCCCCTGTAGTTCCACTTAAACATGACACAAAGACAACAATGCCTGGCCTTTCAGCCAATACCTGTGTCCACGTAATCCAATAACATACAGCAGAGGGATGTATGAAAGTTTAGTTCTTCAGTTTTTTACTTAGTTAAAGGGGCACTGTGTAGTTTGGGGAAGATATTCAAACTCAGAATTTTAATATTTACAATATTGATTATATAATACAAACTCAGAAATATCCATTTTTTCTATAACTTAATAAACAAGCTGTTCTCACTGGAAATGAGGTCCCCAGAACTCTGTTTGAACCTAGAAAGGTGGCAGGGTCCGCCACATATAAACAAAGTATAACACTATGAAACTGTGTTGTCCTTTAAGGTCAGTTTGTTTTTTCAGTTTTGAAAACAAAGAAAGTGTGTTCATTTAGTTTGTTTAGGCATAAAAAAATCAATCAATGAAGATTTTTCTCTTCTGATTCAAGTTTCTTCCCCAAAACTACAAAGTGCACCTAAACCAGGAGTTTATCTAACACTTGAAGCTAAAGACAGAGCATTTCAAATAAAGACAAACTGCTATATCAAGGAGGAGAGATTAAAGCTGAAATGACTCAGATCTGCAGGGACCTTTAACAAAGCCTCAGAAGAAGCTAAATCCTTAACACAAGGACTGAAAGGCTAAATTTCTCAGATTGTCTTCATTATGGAATTTGAATTTACTCATGAGACATTTCATATGTGCAATTATAAATAGTTTCTTTCTGGACTCATCTTCGAAGTATATCACTTTGTTTGTGTAGCTACTATGACTAAGCTTAGACAGGGAGAGATATATTCAGAAATTAGGCTATGTACGCTAGAGGCAAGCATTTAAATCCCACACGTACAGATATTATCACAAACTGATAGTGTTTGCTCGGCATAATTTTCTTTTTCCTTCTTTTTTTTGCGAGCTCCACTCTCGTGGGCTATTAAAAGTCTGTATTCTTCAAAGTCTGCTTCAGGCAACGTCCAAATTCAAGCCATAAATATTTCAAATGTTTGAAATAAATGTGGGGTACTCCAGTGGAGTAGAATCTAGTACCACAACGTTGAGTCACTATTCGCCCACTGCAAAGCTTGGGTTTTGAATTTATCAGTGCTGAAGTGAGAGTTGTGTTGTGTTCCCTGTATACGAATGCAACCGGTGTCCCTCTTGTTAATAACACACTTGGAAATCAACAGGGAAAAGTTCCCAGTCGGTTTGATAGCTGCAGAGTTGAAGTAGTGGCACAAATATTCTTCTGAGCAGAGCTGCTGGAAGAAAACTGCTCCAGAGCCACATTCATACATTATTCTGTATTAGATCTGCAGTGAGGGGGTGTTTGTGTATTATTTTGAACAGTTAGAGCCTATTCTAAATAAAGATTTACACGTTTAAATTTTGGATTCACTAGCAGGTTGAAAAGGGAAGGTAGCTTTATCAGGAACGTCCAGGATGTAAACATGATTAACGCGCACATGTCGGCTAAAGATAATAAATAATACTTGCACTTTGGGAGACCCTGCCACAATCGAGCCGCGTGGCTTTACAATGAGCACACAAGCTTACGGCATCTGTGAGCAGAATACCTTGAATTATCGATGTCAGCTCAGAGGATAATAGTGCATGATCCCCTCTGTCAACCTGAAACAACTAATGCCGCATACAAAAACTATTGCACTCAAAATGTAATATTTCATCAGACAGCTTTGCTACATATTCGTGAAGGCTCTCCCGGGGATAAAACATCTATCAGGAACAGAGGCATATTGGCATACATCCGCTTAGCCACATGTTTTGTGTAACTAATTGGATAACCACACCAAGTAAAGCACGAAATTGCCTCTTTTTTTTTTTTTTATCCCTCCTGCAGCAGTGGATGCAACCCTCTCTGCAGGGCGTTGGTGGGGCACAGAGGCACACACATTTATGAGTCATACATTTAATATGCTCTCCCTTCCTACTCATATCATAAACACTCAGAGAGATGGAAATGAAACATCCCCTTTTCCCTCTTTAAACACGTCGGAGACTTCGTCAGACAGTGGAGAGAGATCCTCTCCTCTCTGTCCTTTGAGTGTTTCTCATCCTTACTCTCCGGTGCCCCCCTGACTCCTCGTCTCTTACCCGGTCTGACACTCAGAAAAGCTGCTTTGATTCCAGTTGCGCTGGTTTTTAAAAATTGGTAGTCGTGTGTGCGCAGTGTGTGTGCGCAGTGTGTATGCTTGTGCGCGTTTGGCTGAGAAGATAAGAGATTAGCATGAGTCAGATAATGATTCAGGACGCCAGGTGGCAAATGCCTCAAATCATGCGCTCTCTCCCTCTCTTGTTTCACAGCCTTCTCTGCTGCTCACACTGTCACTGCTGCTCTGTCGCCCGTCGTCTTCTCCCACTCCTCACAATTTGAGCCCCTTCTCCTCTCATGTCTCCCCATAACTCCCTCTTTCTCTTTCATCCTCGTAGTGTCGCCTTCTGTTCCCCCCGCTGCCCGCAACTGTGGCAAACTTAATAACCCACCGGTTCACGGGTGGGCGTGGAGAGGTTAACAGGGGAGATAAAGAGGGTAAAGACAGATCGAGTGAAGAGGGAAGGTGGCGGGGGGTGTAGCAGAGAGAGCGATGGCCAGATGTGGAGAGATAAGCGGGAGCGTGTCGGATTGAGGTGGAAATTGAGCACGAATCTCAAGGAGTGTATAGGGAAAAAGCGGCTGCTCGCATCGTGCGCGTGATGGTGGGTAATTTAGAAAGAGTGGGACATAGGAATGTGTAGTGAGAGGCAGAGAGGGTTATAGAGAGCTGTGTAGAGGTGGATGGAGGCAGGGATAGAGAGATAGAAGGAGGGGTGGTGATCCTGGGGGCCTGATGACTCATGGCTGTGCTGCGGTTTGTGCGTCACTGGCGCTGGCTGGAGGAGGAGATAGTGGAGAGGTCTACGCATTTAATTACAGCCTTCCAATTTAGACACACTGTACACACACGCACCTACACACACACTCGCACAAAATAATATCACAAATAATAGTCTTACAAGTACACTAATTTGTAACGCACACAAGTATGAAGACACACACGGAGGTAGGCGCACGCTGTGAGCACTCAAAGATGTTCGCAGCGTCTTCGGCGTAGTTGCAAACTGAATGTAAATGTTTCTTTCCTTTTTTTTCCCATATTCCTTGTTTTTTTTTTCTTTTTTCTTCATCATCACGGGTATGAAAGCTAAAACGATTGTGGTCACGAGCGTGTAGAGCTCGCACGTTCTCCATGTGCAGCCATCCCATCTCAGACAGACCTTGAGGCACGAAACTTATCAAGACCCCACCCCCCCCCAAAAAAATCCAAAATACCAAATCGTACCCTTTGAGCAGTTGCACCATATGGCTTGTGACTGGAATATGAAATAGACACAGACATACAGAGGGACGTGCAGGGCTCGCTTTGATGACGCAGTAAAGCAAACTCTTCCCTCAGATAATGCTGCACGCTCCATAGTTGTCACAATACAATCTGCACTGCGTGGCGCGAGTCATCCTGCTGGTTAAAGGTCATACTTGTAAGAGCGGGATTTCTGCTTCGCCTGTCATGTATTTTGTTGATTATTTACGGTTGTGTGGTTTTGAATAAGAAGACGAAGCCTTGTGATTTTTATCTGAGTGATTCAAACTTGTTGTTTTTTTTCTGCCGCTTTAAAAATGACTCCGCTCCCAGGCAAGTCAGGTTTATTTCAAAAAGCACTTTTAACACCTGCACTTTCTCAAAGTGCTCGACAGGAAACAAAGGACGCATGCAGACAGAAATGAGAGTAAGAAATAATCTAAGAACATCATGAACACCAGGTGGCTGAGCCCGCTCTCGGAAACGGGCACAAAAGAAAGTGCGGCGGCTGTATTATATGATGTTGGCTTCGTGTATTTTTGGCAGTGTTCATTTCCTGTGAAGAGTATGTAAGTATTGTTTTTTTTTCTTTTATGACCCTAACATATTAGCTTTACGAGCATCCAATACAATGGACTGTTTTTGATTTTTATCCTAAAGCCGACTAGATAAGCTTCAAATACAATACGTATTTAGAATATTTAAAAACAGTCACGTTAAATAATAAAATGCCTGAAAATGTGATACATATACAATTTATATTTGATTGAATGTGACAACAATATCCACAAACATCCAGTTTAGCTTATAATGAACATTTTCTTCCATTATTAGATCTGCTGATAACCATTTTTAAAGGGTTATTCTGTACCTTTTCCCCACTAACTCAATAACAAATATCCCCCAACACATGAATACCAAGATTATTTAAATCTACACAGAGCTCAAGATGCAATAATACACAATTTTTTTGTTTGTTGGTTTTTCAGAATCCAGCTGTTATCTACAGGTTTGTCTTTACCTAGCAGTACAGTCTTATTTGTGTGTAATCATGTGTTTCAAAGGGAAAAAAACACCGTTCTATATTGTGTTTTATTTTATTCTATAGGAAACTGCAGGGAGGGCCTCCTTCACCTTTGAGCTGACATAAAAAATAACATGAAATAAAAAAATAAAAGAGTTTTGTTACACATGATGTACTTAAATCCCGCTGTTTGTATCAAATAAAATTAATACTCTATTTCAGAATATCGGTTGGTTGTTGGTTTCACTCGTTCACATTTAAATCTCAAATGTTTACATTAAAGTGATTCCCAGCATCCTCTCCATGAGCCCTTTCACCACCTTTTCTTTCAATTTCTCTTCCTTTGACTTTCCTCTCCCGTCCAAACGCATTACCCTCCTTGTGTGCCAATTATCCCTTAAGAGGCTGCAAGCCTCATTCTTAAACAATAGGAGCAATCAGTTGCCCTCTCTCCCCCTCTGTGTGCCCCTTTACTCCACTCTCTTTTCCAGCAGAGAGTGCAAAGGGAGGATAATTTTTCCAAACAGTGTTGGGAGAAAAATGGCAGAGGGGAGGAGAAAGGAGAGGCAGAAAGCGATAAAGAAGGAGACAGGGGGGCTGCTGATTGGCTGGGTCATGTTGGTTCAAAGAGTCTAGAGGCACATCTGACAGCACAACAGTGCATGCAGATGTTTGCTGTCTTGAGCCGAGACAGGCAAATGCACAGCTGCTCGATAACCCTTGACACAGATACTCTAAACCCTGAAATACACTAAAAAACAGATTGAGATCACAGCTTTTGAAAATTCATAACAGAACACATTAAAATTACAGATGAAGAAACAATTAAACGTGCAGGTGTATATCTGTGGACAAAGACTGAGGAAAAGAAGATATTCCATTCATACACAATAAAAAATGTCCCCATGTCTGAACTGATGGTGGTTTAGTTTGTTCATAAAGACTTAAATTTGGCTGTTTTTGTTGTAAATGAAACAAGATGTTTAAATGATTTGTTTATCACAGTGTCATTTCATTAACCTTCAAAATAAAGGAAACTAATTCTTCATTAAAGGTAAATAAAACAAGACATCCATGATTTTGTAGATATATTAAATAAAGAAGCATTAAGAGTTTATAACATCAATAATATTACATTTTCTTACGTGTGATTTCTTCTTTTTTAATCAATTCAGGGGTGTGTTTTTCCGGCAGTTTTCCAGGTCTTTCAATTTAACGCCTATTTCCCCTCTCATTCATGTCTGCTATCATGAGTCGTCAGCGGCTCCCTCCCTGGGGAGGGAAATCCCAGCTGTCACTAAATAACTTTTCAGATCACACCAATAAAGCTAATGTCCACGGACACTAAAGGCCGTGGAGTCCATTTAACAGCTGCTTAACGCTTGAACACACAAGTGACACACACACCCACGCGCACACAACCGGCCACACACACACACACACACAGATTGTTGTGGATTACTCTAACCAGGCTAATGATCTCCTCAATGGGACAACTGGGACTCTTCTGAGCTCGTCTTCAGCCTGAGGCCCCACAGGGACCTGAAGAGAGGCTCAGGGGTAATTACAATGTAAATACTGAGTGTGTGTGTGTGTGTGTGTGTGTGTGTGTGTCTGCCTGCATGTGCATGTCCGAGATTAGGTTAATCTACAATCAAGCAAGCTGATTATGAAGGATGTTAAAAAAAACTGAAAATCTAATCAGCAGCTTTTTATACAGAAAAATAAAACACATGATGTTTGTAGTCACGTGGAATACGGTTGCATGTGCACCTGAGTTTAGACAGCATCACTTTATCAATGTTTTTCTGGCATAAAGGTTTCTTTAAAGGAGCACTGTGTAGTTTTGGAGAAGAAATTCAAACTCAGAATTTTAATATTTATCTAATTTTTAATATTAATGAGGTAAAAATACAAACTCAGAGATTTTTTTTTTTTTTCCATAACTAAACAAGCTGTTCTCAAAAGAAAATAAGGTCCCCAGAACACTGTTTGAAGCTAGAAAGGTGGCAGGGTCCGCCACATATAAACAAAGTAAAACAGTTTGAAATTGCGTTGTACTTTAAGGTCAGTTTGTTTATTCAGTCATGAAAACAAAGAGAGTTTATTTATTTAGTTTGTTTTAGGTATAAAAAAAAAACAAAAAAATCAGTCAATGAAGATCTTTCTCTTCTGATTAAAATGTCTTCCCCAAAACTACATAGTGCACCTTTAAATCCCATTCTTCTGGACAGCAAAGGGTGTTTATTTTAGCTAAACTGAAGTTCCCAGTAAAATCTTGCAAAGCTCACCAACATGGCAGCTTGTGCGTGTATGTTTCCTGTTCCTGAAAGATTTCTCCAAAATGAAGCCCCTTCTCTGAGAGAACACACATTTTGAAATGATCTCAAACATTAAAAACACTGCCTGTGACGCTGGATGCAGATGACAGGAGAGCAGTAGACAAGAAATGGAGGGGAGACTAATTGAGAGGGAGAGAGGGATGGGGTAAATGGATGTATGATTGATGTGAGTTTGACGCTGGGAGAGAAGGGAGGCAGAAAATGAGGTGGCAGGCACAAATTGATCCTCACCTTTGTGTGTGTGTGTGTGTGTGTGTGTGTGTGTGTGTGTGTGTGTGTGTGTGTGTGTGTGTGTGTGTGTGTGTGTCATTCTGCCTTTGTTTCGGCTCATGGCCCCTCATCATCACCCTCATCATCATCATCATCATCATCATTATTACCCCCCCTCTCTCCCTCTCTCTTTCTTTCTCGCTCTGTCACCAGCCCCTCTCCCCGCCCCTCTCAGTGACGCTCGCCATGCCAATCAGATCGTAACATGACATTATGGCTCATTATACCTGGGCTGGATGAACGCTCTGCTGCTGGTGGCCAGCCCTCGCAGGTACAATGTAGCACACAAAACAGAAAGACGTGTATGAAACGTTCTCAAAATGTAAATGTTCTGTTTCTTTGTCTCCTCATTTGTTGCATCTCATTTCCGTGGCGTCCTGGCAGAATGGTACGAGACGGGGCATTATGTAATTCGGGGATACAAGCTTGCAACGCCTAAAGGAAGCACTGATGGGAAGCGATAGCAAGAGAAAAATAGAAGCATAGAAAGGGAGTGAGCGAATGACAATCATAGCAGAGGGAAAGGTAGAAAGAGAGCCATGAACGCTCCAGCAGCAGAAAAACATTGTGGTCATCTGCAGTGCGATGAGTCACCTGTAGGCAACACACACACACGCACACACACACACACACACACACACACACACACACACATACGCACAAACCCAAAAGAGACAGGCTTTGCAATCACAGCCCACAGCTGTGTAGTTACAATGCCATATTGTCTCATAAACTGCATTCACCAAATGTGTCGCATTGTCACATCTGAAACACAATCTTCTGCTGAATGTGTGTGAGTGAAAATAAAAAAAAAGAAACATGATGGAATTTGAAAATCAACAGAAAACTACAAAATGATTCGACCTTTCAAAGCGGGAATTTGAGACATCAGCCCGGCGATTAACGTAAACTGTCGAACAAAATGTTAATGAAAGACAGAAATTGCTCTTTCAACGATTTACTGCCGGCGTGATGTTGTAATTAGTTCAAATAAAATCTGTGGATAAAATCTGCCATCTGTATCGTGTATACATATTTCCTTCTGTTGCTACCCTTCTGCTCTGCCTTCCGTTAGGTCGGGCTGGAAAAGGCTGCGTCAAATGGGCTGTGATTCACACATTAACAAACATTATACAGACACATCAGATATAAACGAGAGAAAATTATTGAAACTGATTATTTTCTCAATTGATTGTTTGGGCCATAAAACATCACAAAACAGAAAAAATTGTCCACCACAACAACATCAGATGTTTTGTTTTGCTCGACCAATTTACCCAAACCACAAAATATTCATTTTACTATTATGTAAGACCACTAAAAGCAAATGGGCAAATTTTCTATCAATCTACTAATGGGTTAATCAACTAATCATTGCACTTTAATACAGTCAACAGGGCCACCTTATATCACTACATACCTACAAGCTCAGCTTTATTACTTTTATTAAACACAAAAAAACAAACAAATAAAATGCATAAAAACTAAAACAAATGGAGATATGATGGAAGACAGAAAAAAAAGCTACATTTCACGGAGGGAAAGAGTCACAATAGAAAGGAAAATCACATTTAATGTAAATTTCATTGGCTTCGCTGTGAGAATGACATAAACCAGTAAAACTGCCTTTTGAATATAGTAAATAAAGACAAAATAAATCGAATTCCCATTGGGGGTGTCGCAATATTTAAGATAACCACGATATTAAAAAATGAAACAATGATATTGTGTTAATACACATATGATAATAGCGTCTCAGTAATCCAGCAAAGATGTTCGGCCTTGTGCGTCTCTTCATTTCGTTGCCTTTTTCACAAGTAATTGAGCGCAATTGTTCTTTTTGTCCACTTTTTTTTTACAGTTATGGTTATAGACTCCCTCGCCACCTCCCCACACTCGTATTTTGAGGGTATTTATTTGCCAAAAAAAGAGACAAAACGCACACTTAACAAAGTTGAAGACTGATTTGATTGCTGGCATTTTTGTTTCAAATTTCCGTAGATATCGCACTAATATCGTTATCTTGAATTCGTTTGGCCAGGATAGCGTGAGTGAGTTTCATGAAAGTAAGATGAAAAATGGTAGTTAATTGCTATGAAAATATGTATCATTCACTGTACCATTAAATATACATTATAACCCTAAACTAATAAGAATTTGGAAAAACAAAATACCTATTGTTTTTATCCAAGCCTCAGTTTTGAAACACAGTGTCTTGTGCCGGAGAGAAACAGGAGAGGAAAAACAAACCTCGCTTTTGTGCTTTAATTGTTTCTAGCTCACAAACTTAACACTGAATGTTGATTTCTTAATCACAAATATCTCCTTCAGCCTCTGACATTTCTTTCCTCCTGTGGCAAAGGACCTTCTAGCAAAGCTGTATGTTAAACTGACTCATTATTCACTGGCTGTCAGATAGCACAAGGGTACTGTAAAACAAAAACAAAGCATTTATACTGCAGCCTGACAGAAACTCAGGTGAGCTTTCAACAGCAACATTAGTTAATTTCCAAACTGTCAGTCTGTCGCTGGGTGGGAACATTATGTTTTTACTCGAATTCTAAATTTCTGACTGTTGATATCTACGGCAAAGAGTATGTGATGGCTGCGTGGGTCATGTGGAGACAAACCCTAGTCTCTTTCTGTCTGCCTGAATCCCACAGTGATGATAAAAAAAGATGAGAAATAAGGAGCGGATTTTGTCATCATTCATTCTAATTCTCTGTGCGTTTAACTCACTCTCCAGCCCGTCCCCCCAGCCAGCTTCATCTTTTTTCAAGCCTCATCACCAACACACAGCACTCCGCCCCACCACCACCACCACCACCACCTCACCCCCTCCCCAATTTCCTCCATCCACTTTCATGTCCCTGAACAAGAATGAGATTAATTCAGTCCATTTGTGTTAGTAGTAGCTGGCTGTGCTGCTTTAGGTGACCTAACAGCAGTAAAAACCTAAAGTCTCTGCCTGCTCCTCGTCGCCATCGCCTCACTCTGTGCCACCTCACTGGTGTGTTCTTCCTCTCGTGCCTTTAGTGTCCCCCTGTGTGCCAGTACCTACGCAGCTGCACGCCCGTGCACACGTTTGAACAAATTATTCCAAGGCACTCTCTTATTCATGGACACGTGCATCTTTTCAAGCATCTCATTTTGTATCTGTTCATTTTAGTTAAGTGGTTTATGCAACTTTCAGGAGACTGGAAACATTCAGGTGTGAAAGACCACAGAGCAGCTATTAGCTTTTTCACGGCATTGCCATGGCAACACTGTCAATGAGAGACATATTGATCATTAATATTTCGGTACCACTTACCGAGTTGGAAACTTTACACTGATGAGAGACGAGTGGAAGCGGTCTCTGTCCGCGTCACGATAGGACCCGGTCAAAACCTTTTCTTTCCTCTGTGGTTGTGACCTTTAACTGTAGAGTCTGACCACATATTTATCCAAACTCTGTTCAAACACAATGTTTAACGCATGGACAAACATCCGGACCGGACCAAATCCTGCCCTGGCCCAAGCATAATTTTGTAAACGCTAAAAAAGACTCAACACTCTCTCTCGCATTTGACCCGAAACCAAATCAGTGGTGTCTGAAGGAGACACACTAAAACATCAATCAGAGCTTTAAAACAAAATAGTTTTCAGAAACGGCTGTTGGTGTTCGATCAAGTCACAGAGAATGAAGAAAGTGGTCGACATACGTCCAAACAAAGCAAGAAATCCTGTCTATCCTCTTGAATGAATGAATTGCACTGCACCCTGCATCTCAGAGGAGTCATTGTCTAAAGAAATGGAAACAAGAAGAGGTCTGGACTCTGGACTGGAGTACTGTAACCTCAGAGAGCGACTCTTAAGAAATGCCTTGTAGAAAAACATATAGAAAACACTCCTGCATTCCCATCCAAACAGCCAGATCTACCAGATAAACGATAATGACTGATGAGGTGTCGCAGCCAAATCACTCTCGCATCTTACAAAACATATTCTTAGTGCTCAGTCAGATCATTTTTGGACAATGTTTCATAGAAGTTCTGGGGCTTGAGGGTGCTTTCACATCAGGGACCTGGGCCCAGATCCAAGTACACTTGACAACAAAGTCCAGTTCGGAAACAACGAAACGAAACAATCGTACCTAATGTGAAAACAGTCAAATCGGGAAATGAAACAGTGCAGCATTGTGAGGTAGCTGGAACGGAGCTAACCATTCATTATCCCAGCTCAGAACATTCTTTCCTTCAGATATGGATATGCCCTCTCAACTTTTTTAGTGTTTTTGCACGTGTAAGTTGTAAGCGTACAAGATTTCAAAAGGTAAAAGGTGGTCCGTATGCTCTGATGAAGGCCACTCGGCTGAATCAGGGATCATACAGACCGAACAGATGCGATAACTCCAAAACAAGACAACACTTAGCTGTTTTAAGCCGCTTGTCATAGCATGTAAGGGTTGTTTTAAAGCGCTGAGGGACTCTCAGAGCCTCACAAGCTGCTGGTATGTTTGTGCTGTAGGTGAGTCCAGGTGCCGCTCTCCTCCCATGACTCTCATGTCAGATCATACATCTCCCGCTTCACTTGCTCAGACGCGAGGGGGAAAAAAGCTCCCGAGGGTGAAAATGAGACTGAGAGAAACAGGTTGCCTTCTCTCCAAGGTCAACCAGCTGCCACAGTCAATGAGCCTCTTCAGTCTATGAGTCAACAAAGCACAGAATCATTTCCAATCATGAATATGTCATATATAATGTAGCCCTCCAACCCCATCATGCGCACCACTAAAACACACAGTCGTACGTAATAACCCAGTCAGCGTAATGGGAGGCTCTCGACTGAGTCATCCAAGATGTCCTCAAAAACTTGTTTACTTCTGACTTCTTCCAGGTTTTTTTTATTTTTTTTATTACTGTTCTCGTCTTTGCTCAAGCTCAAAGACACCCTTTCGCTCTGTCTGTTTGTGTTTACCCCTGCGGACAGACCAGCAGCTTCATCAAGGGTGCTATGGAAAGGACAGTGTGTCATGAGGGACCGAGCAGCACGGTGCCGCATTGTTTTAGAGGCTGGATGAGTCATGGAAGACAAATCAGGGTTGGTGGCATTTGGGAAGGCTAGTCCATTGCATTAGGACAGCAATGTTAAATCAGCAGTGCAATTGCAAAGTGTTCCCATGATGCATGTTTTAGCAGATGAGACAAGGAGTTCATTAAGGCAGAATGTAAGCTAATTACCTGAGAGACTCAACAGTTACATGTTGTGATTGTAATTTGTCTCCGAGGAAGAAGCATAGCTTTCATCTGCTGTCAACCCTCCTCATGAAACTGTTAAAATTCTGGAAACATCGAAACATATTTATAGCACCTCGTACACAATGTGAGTGCAGCATCGCTATGACTATTTCAAGTAATTTCTATATGAGTCACCAAAGAAATTCAAAAGTTCAAACATCATCAAAAGAGCAGACAGCAAATTTTCATCTGCTTTAGTCACGGCTGAATTACTTTTCATCTGTATCGTCATTTTTTCCGTCGAGATGAGTCCACGCTTCAATTATTTGTCCCTTTGACAAAGTCTAAAAAATTCAAATGAAGCGCCTGACATTGTGTAGATTTAAACGGAAAATGTGGTCAAAAATACGCGAGACAAACCCCTCCACCCACGCCACCATCCACCACCCCACCCCTCCCAACGTCTCATTCAGGTTTTTACCACATTTCAAAAATAATGCTTCTCAGTGTGGGTTCAGCTTCCTCTGAGTGGCTGCCTTTGATTTTTTTTCACAGTCTGCACTGATTAAAGCAAAAATTACACAAGATTGCTCACATACAATGTGTTCATTCTGTTTTTTGACTTTCAGCACGCGTCTCCCACGTTTGTCCCGTATGCGAATGTCAAGTGTATGCAGGTGACAGACTCGGAGCATAATCCGTTTTTCCTCCCCACTCCCCTTCTTCTCTTTGTGTCTCGCTCACTCGCTCGCTCGCTCCCTCTCTGACCACCCTCACACACACTGCCAACGTGAGATAGCCACGTCTGTGTGTCCAGTGCAGTGTGTCATGAGTGATAATATGTGACGTATGTGTTCACGTGCCAGCGGTTTTAGGGTTCCACTAGAAGATACTTATTATTGTTATCGTCTTTAGGCATCGTCATTATCAGCTGGAGCAGACGCGACGGGTCCCTCTGCGTCATTGTTCCCTTCCCAAAAACCCCTAAAGCTCTCACCGCCAAACATAACCAACAAAGAAGGGAAGAGAACACGTTGAAAATCACTCTGGCACTCTTTCAACGTTCCTCCCCTCATCCATCCTCTCATCCACGGCCTGCACCCCCCTTCCTCCCGTCTTTCTGTATACCCTCTGCACTCTGTCTCCCCTTTTTTTGTCTCTCTATCAAATGTTCACTTCTTTTGTCTCGTCCACTCTTTCTTGTTCCATCGCACTCTATCTTTCTGCGTGACACGCTCTGCCCTCATCCGCTCTCTTTGGCCGCCATTATCTAAACCACCTATCTCCTCATCTTTCCCTCAATTCCCCTCTTTTATAGCAGGAAAAAAAATCCACAACCTACACACACATAGATAAATGCACACACACAGTGACACTGTGCGTGCAAATACTCCCACCCCTCCCAAAACTTCCTTTAATGCACACAGTCCCCCACGCCCCCCCCCCAACCACCACCACCTTCTACTCTCTCCAACCCCCCCTCCACCCTAATCCTAATCACACCACCACCACCGTCATCAGCCCTTATCTCACTCCACCAAATCTGCTGTGACTCAAAACAATTTCCTCTCATTTGCGATTTTACTGCCCGCCCCCGCCTCCTACACCTCCATCAACCCACCTACCCCCTCCAATAAACCCTCTCCTCCTCCTCAATACCCTAGCGCTACCCATCAGGCGCAAACCCCACCCAAACGCACATGCACACAAACACAAACACGTATACAAATGCACTCACGTACACACACTCTGACCGGTCGCCATTAAAGAATGACGGCTCATCATGTGTAAGCGGTGACTTGCCACTGTCATCCAGTGGAGCCCGAGAAGAACTGCAGTGTGACGTCACGGCGGACGCCGGCCCCGCTGGTTGGTGGAACATATTTACGTGTGTGTGTGAGTGTGTGTGATTCAGTGAGCGTGTGGTTGGGATGGGGGAGCCGGAGGAATACAATTTGGTGGGTGGGTGGACCCGGTGGGCCTTGCTGCATCACTGAACCAGGAAAATGAATGAGAGCCTACGCTAGGTGTCACCCCCTTCCTCCCCCGTTGGCCTCCGCTAATTTCCCTTTCTCTTTTCTGATCATCTTTTCTGCTGCTGGCCCCAGAGGCACAGAAAACAGTTGAAATTGCAGAAATTAACTGAGTGTTTGACAGTATGTTTGACGGTATGTTGCAGGGTTGCTTGACTGTGTTTAATGACTTGAACCAGCTGAAGGAGAAACGAATGTTCGTATCATTTGATTAAATGATTAGAAATCCATTCAAAGTTCAGTGAAGCAGCCTGATGTGCCAGAAATTTGGAGCGTTTGAATTCAAACAGGAGCAAAACAGCACCACCTAATGGGAGGTTCTCATAGCCACAACCAGAGAGTGGAGCGCCTCACTGAGAGGTGTTACTATGGGAGGAAGAATATTGCACACTGCATGAAGAGGTGACAGGATACAAGCATGCGTGTTGCTTTACAGTGACGGACTCAGTGATTCACCTCACTGAGGGGAAATAAAGTGTCTGAGTGAGAAACACGTCAGATCTTTCTGTATCGCTGCCGTCATGAAATAGTTTGACAGCCAACAGCAAAAGTTAGTTTGTTAGTTTTCACCAGAAGTCTTTTTTTTTTTCTAAATGAACATGCTGAAACAACTGTTTCACATTATAATGTCGGGCCTATAACTGTACAGAATGAAATACCAAAATCAAAGCTATTTCTTTTAAAGCAACACTAGGTAGTTTGGACTCATTACTACCCCCAGCTGGTTGAGAAGCACAGTTATCTGTTACCAGTGTCGTAAATACTGTCACTGTTTGAGCATCCCTGGGGAAAATGAATACACGTGAATTTGTTGACGGAGCCGGCGAATCACGAAGCCTCGTTTGGAAACATGTCCACCGACAAGGTTTTTGATAACTAAAAAAATAAATAAATCGGAGTGTTTGTAGTAACCTGCCGCAATGCAGAACCTACATTGTACAACATGAGGGGAAAACTTCGACTGGCAGTGGGTCACAATCGTCTGAAAAAACCTCAGTCGAGTGCCAACAACAAGCTAGATTCAGAGATAGCAGTTGGTAGTTTGTTAGCATATAGGCTGCACAGCACATTAGCATGCTAGAATTATTCTCATACCGAGTTGGTTATAGTGATTGCACCGACTAAGTTACTTCCAAAACACGACGCTTGGGAGTGAATGTGTTTAGTAACGATGTTTTCGGGAGTTACTAAATACAATCGCAAGTTGACGTTGTTTGGTGTAATAACTACAACCAACTCGGTACGACAACAGTAAGTAGCATGCTAACGTTACCGATAACAACAATAGCCAAACGTTACCTCCCGACCACACTGTTCAACAATTACGTTGATTATCTGCATGAACTAAGGAATCTGCAACTTTACAAGACAAGACGTTCATAGTGTTTTAGTAAGTTAGTCATCGTTTACAGTCACTACATGAAAAAGTGGATAGGTTCCTACCCGCTCTGAGAAGTTACACAGTGCGGTTTCTGCCGGCGCGACACCCCTCAGGCTGCAGAGACGTCACCATTCATCCTATTAACCGTTTTTCTACGACTTAACAGAGTTTAGAAACATTATTTTAAGGTCGAAAAACTACCTAGTGTTGCTTTAAGTCATGTATTCACAATAGCAATAATGTGCTTAACTCATTGTTTTAACTCAATTACATGAGCCTGATTATGTTATTTCATGTTTATATAAAGGCAGGCATCTACGGAAGTCAATTTGTTTGTTGTCATCATCAAAATTCTTAAAAAATGGATATTGTTAACATTCAGTAAGGGTTAGTTAAGGTTACTGGTGTAGGGTTGATAAATATGTTAACTGACATTGACATTTATCATGGAGTTAATACGTTTTTATTAGAAAAACTGTTTTAAATAAAGTTAATTTAAGGATAATGGTCGTTCACATACTTACCATCCTCCGACTTATGACTTATTTTTGGTGAAGGTTGAGATCAACAGACACACTCCATGGTCTTCTTGTAAAGGTTTATCTTTAGACATTTCTTAACTTATTGTGCATGTACTATGCTTATAATATAATTCACAATGAATGATTGTATATTAATGGACACTGATATTCTTGTGCATCTGTATTTCCAGGTGAGCAAAAGAGATGAAAAGATAATAATAATAATAGTAGCAACACAGATGAACAATGAGTACGTAAGAGTGACAGTCTCTTCATAATGCAAATATGAGATTTATATCAGAGTTTCGTAAGTTAAATGAAACCAGGATACAACGTGTGTGCTTGTGCAGAATCTTTCCAGTGTGAGTGTGTTTTGAGAGTCGTTGTCTCGTGGATGAAAATGAGGCTGCCACTGTTGAGACACAGCGGTTGCAGATCAGACTTGGAAACCCCTAGAAGGAGTTTGGTGGCACGTGTACGTTTTTTTCTTTGGTGGATGATCAACAATGTGTTGCCATGCTAAATGTCTACGGTGGGTGAATCAGTTATAAATCTATTTATTTCATATTTTCTTTCAATTGTAATCAGTAAATGAGTATTAATAATCTGAGATTCTGGAAATCACACATTAAGTCTCGGGCAGCTGTGGTTGGATAGAATAGAGTGACTTTGGGCTTATAATGTTCAAACCATAAGCATGTTTAATTTGATATTATCCCTGTGTAGATTACTTTGTTTCTTAAACCCTGTGTTTTGTGTCTTTCGTTGTCATGTCTGTTTATTTCAGCCCACTGATAATGCTACCCATTCCACTGTCAGTAAAGGATGTTAACGGCATCAGGTGGATCGGCATAAAGGAGCGAAGAAAATGTTATTAACTTATGCACACCTGGAAGTCTCTTTTGTGCAACAGAATGCCCTTTGTGAAAAGCGTTGCCAGATTGGTTTGATGTTATCCAGCCCAATAATTGCTCCAAATCTGCCCAAATTAATAAACAAAAATGTCCAAATATTTCCAGTAGTAAAGAACTCAAATGATTCATTAACAATAGCAACAGTAAATTGTGATTCATCACAATTTTTGTCAATATGAATAATAAAACAACAACTCAGGTGTGCAGGACGCAGATAGAAGGCAACATTGTACAATGCAACTAGAAAACTAATTTCCATTTCTGCCCTCTGCTTTCAAAATAAAGGGGCAGCTCAAATTACAACAACAATAGGTTTTATCTAACCTGATAAACTGCAACAAGCCTTGACCGTATGCCAACTTAAAGTAATTTATGTATTTCTAAACCAGCCCAAATCCTGTCCACCTGCCCAAGCCCCATTTTAACCCCAATTTAGCACAATGCATCCCAAAACCATCCCAATTGGAGGGAAACTGCGCACCCTGGCAACACTGTGACAGTAAATCATGCATCAGTGGTTTTGCAGAATTGCTAATTGCGAACATTTGTTTGTAGTTATGACTAAAGTAAAATGGCTTCATGGGCCAAATATGCCCAATATGCAGAAAAAAGGAGCAAAATATAATTTAAACCCCTAATTACAGTCGTAGGAGACTCTTACAAGATGGACTTTCATAAGACAAAGTTTTTCTACTTTATTCTCTACAGTCAAATTGTCATAACTATCAATGCCCCGCTAGTGGCAGGGTTAAACAGGATGAAAGCCCTGTTACTCATTTAACGTGTTTGATTATGTGCATTTGCATTCACACGTTGACCAAAAGCGTTTAATTCCTGTGAACTGTGCTGAAACGGTGAAGATCTGTGACGCTCCACAGCAGCTCAAAGGAAAACAACCAGCTTCGTTTTGGCAGCGTTCCTGGAGGAGTGCACAGCGTGTTGGGTCGGGGGTGGAGAGATGTGACTTGTAGCAATGCCCCAGCATAATGTACATGCCCACTCTCACGGACAGAGAGCAAGGTGGGTAGACACTGCCTTCGTTATTGATTATTACCCAGGTAATTGGTTATTGATTACTCCCAGCCTTCTTGTCTGTGTCCGAAGGGTATTGTACTGTACGAACATCATTCAGTTTGGGATTGAGTTCTGCTTTCTGCCAAACCTCATTTCAGTATGGAAGATTTAGCTACAAATAAAGCCTGTAGAGGAGTAAATGGACAGGCCAAAACAGACGAATCACCTCCTGCTGCTCACAGTGTTGACTCATGCTGCGGATCCTGGCTGAAAAACATCAAGCTCTGGGTACCAGCGGCCTACAAGAATGAAACAGTTCAGTTTTTGAAACTGGCAGGACCCGTGGTAAGACTGTGTTTCGATGTGATAAGGGTCTAATGGTACTGAGCTACATTAAAAAAAAACATTATTCAGTGTATTTTTCTGCGGCTGTTGGAATTGAGACCAGCTATTATTTAGTAGTTGGCAGTGAAGGTCACTTCTTACCCTGATAAAAATGAATATACGTTTATTTGAATACAAAATGCCTTAATTGCTACTTTACTTTGTAACATAAGGATTGTGCTTTACCAGTGATTATTTTCAACTCGCCTCCTGCTATAACAGGTTAATATCTTCAAACAATTGGAACAAATTAGAGAAGCAATTTAAAAACTAAAACAGATTGAACTATGGTTGTACTCAACTAACACTTGAAGTTGTTCTGGGATAACTTCTAAGTTATAGACATGAATCTAAACTATAACTCATAAGCTTTGTATGTAGTGTTAACATTACTTACCATTCATTTGTGTATATAGTGTTTTTAGCATTTTTGATCATTTTGATAATCACTTCACTAGCGTGGTTAGCCAGTCTGCTAGTCTAGCCAAGCTTTAATGTTTGACACAAGACAGTGTCAGTCAAATTAATTTTTGTCAGCTCTTCCAGGCACCGAGAGTAAAAAAAACAGCCAAAGGACCAAAACATTAGCTAATCTCTGAAATCAGTGTGTGAGCAGTGAAGTAACTAACTTAACTTACTACTTTTTAGATTTGGCTGTACAGTAGTCTCACAAAGCCAGACCTCCAAAGCACTGGAGGAACTCTACAGTACCGCTTCCTTTTCCTCCAACTATAGTTATCACCCTACGGTGCTTTTTCATCCTAATGATTGTGAAAAGCGTAGTAACTAACTTTAGGATGAAAAAGCACTGTAATCATTAAGGTTGGGGGCAAAGGTCACCTCAGAATAGAGTTAACAGGAAGGTAACAGTAAGTTTAGTGCAGTTTGTGAAATGTCATACTACACTGTGCAAGAAGAGAAGTGAGATCATATAGCAATATTTTCAATTTACCATAAAAATTAGGTACAGTTGCAAGTGGCTCCTTAACAGAAAGACTTTGTGAGGAGAAAAATCATTCAGCAATTCAGAGAACCCAACACGTATCCACTGACTCCCATTCAGCTCACAAACCCAGAAGTTGATAGACGAGGACATTTAGTTTCCTTTTGTGCAAACCTTTTGATGCCAAAGGCTGTCAAGAACCTACACGAGCAATCACGGGAACTATTTTCTCAAGAAGAAAAGGTAGTAAAGACGTTTAGAAATACAAAGGAGCTGCAGCAAAACCAAAGCATAACACATGTCAGCTGCCAGAGCAAATAAAACCTTTTTCTTGCCTCAGAGCTTTTTGAAACAATGATTTTTTTATTTTTTTTTTGCAGGAATAATGAATCAATCAGTTACTGTATGTGTTGCATGTGTAGTTAAATATTTCATTCATGTTTGGAGAAGTTAAGTTATGTTTTTATAGTCAAGAAAACTTTGTTTATCAGTTTATTTCACAGTTGATGAGCTACCTAATCGGCTTCGTCAGCATGGTGTTCTGCGGTCACCTGGGGAAGACAGAGCTGGCGGGGGTGGCGTTAGCAATAGCGGTGAGTTTCGTTCCTGATTTGATGGACGTTCCACTCTTAAGGATAACGTTTTATAACGTTACATCATTGAGACATTTGTGTTCTTTCTGGACTAATAATATTTCATTTCAATACAGGTGATAAATGTCACAGGCATTTCCATTGGCTGTGGTTTGGCATCAGCATGTGATACAGTCATATCTCAGGTATTCAATTCATTTTATTTACACTATACATTAATATTTATATTACTGCCGTGTTCACAGTATGCTCTTTTAGATTTGATTTCCTGTCTCAGTGTTATTTCCCCCTTTTTCTGACCCCTTTCTTGCAGACTTACGGGGGTGGTAACCTAAAGCGTGTAGGAGTGATACTCCAAAGGGGAGTTTTAATTCTGCTCTTAGCCTGTTTCCCCTGCTGGGCCGTCCTCATTAACACTCAGCCCATTCTGCTGGCTGTCAGGCAGAGCCCAGAGGTCGCCAGGTGAGTCATATTCGCTTCAGGCATGCCATTGTATCACATCAAATGCTACATTTCCACTCATAACTCATGAATCAAGTTATTCAGTGTGATTTTTTTTTTTTTTTGCACTTTTCAATTTTCCCTTTTTTCTGTCTGTCATTAAGACTCTCCCAGCTGTATGTGAAGATCTTTATGCCGGCTCTGCCTGTGAGTTCAGCCTTCTCCACAATTTTATAAAATGTCATTTGTATCTCCATTTGTATCTGTATTGAGTGCTTGTTGTGTTGCATTATTGATCTAATTAACCCCATTCATCACCTCATGTTGGATTCTGCAGGCTGCCTTCATGTACCAGCTGCAGGGGAGGTATCTTCAGAATCAGGTGCATTTTCAATCCATGCAAGACCACTGGTGTGACACAAAATAGTGACTAAATTTGTAATGAGATCATTTTGTGCATGAGGAAAAAAGCACATATAGCGAGATAGTAACAAACAGCAGGAGCACTGATGCGTTGAAATGGCGAGTCTTTTTTTTTTAACAGCTTGCTTTGGCTCACAGGGCATCATGTGGCCTCAGGTGATATCAGGAGCCGTGGGGAATGTCTTAAATGTAATTATCAACTACATCTTCATCAGTGTTCTCGATCTGGGGGTCGCGTGAGTACTACTATACCTGTAATAGTGTACTCTGTAAGTCATAATCTTTAAACTAATCACAGTATCAATAGTCAACTGAAGTATTTATCTGACGACTCATTTGTATCAGTGGCAATGAGTGTATGCTTTGTTTTTCTACGTTTCTAATAAAGTGGATCTGCAGCTGCCAATTCTATCTCACAGTATATCTTGGCCGCTTTCTTGTTTATGTACATCTGGTCCAGGGGACTGCACAAAGCTACATGGGACGGTAAGTTCCCGCGGTAAACATAATGTTTAATTTGACCATTACTTCCAAATGAATTCTTGAAGGTTTCTGGAAAAACTTTGTGATTTGGTGCTAATTATCAGGAAAATAGAAAAAGCTATTTTCGTGAACTTAGTTAGAGGAATTACTCCATTTAAACATAAATTTACAATTGATTAAGAATTGCAGACCTGTAAAATAAAGTGTTAAAATGTTGAAACATCTTCTGTCCTAATGACGTGATATCAGTATGTGTCTTTCTATTAGTGAAAACTAATGACACTGCTATCAGCTGTACTAATGCTAACTAGCAAATGCTACCATGCTAACATGCTAAACTAAGATAAGAAACATGTTAAATAAACCTGCTACACATTAGCATGCACAAATTGCATTTGTGAGTGTGTTAGCATACTGTTGTTAGCATTTAGCTCAAAAGCACCTAGCCTAAGAACAACCTCTTTTCGCGAACAGAGAGCAACAGTGGCTAACGTTAGTCTAGAGATGGAGTCCGCTTACAGAAGCTAACGACCACAGTCTCACAGTTCTTCAGTGAAATGGCAGCATTACATGTTTGCGTGTTGTGGTATAGGCTATAAATACCCTGAATCCATCGTTCCTCCTTTTATCTTCTGCTGCAGGTTGGTCAAGAGACTGCCTGCAGGAGTGGGGTCCTTTCCTCAAACTGGCCATCCCCAGCATGCTGATGCATTGTCTGGAGTGGTGGCTGTACGAGATCGCAGCGTTCCTGGCAGGCGTCATCAGTGAGGTTGAGTTGGGGGCTCAATCTGTAGTTTATCAGCTGGCTGCGATGGCATACATGGTAACTCCCTCACATTGTTTTTTTCTTGTAGTTAGGTTGGACTGATGAAGTCACAGAACACAATGTATGTGAGTGTAATATTTGTGTGGATACCTGAATGGTTTGTATTATTCACCTCTTCCTGTTCTACAGTATCCAATGGGTTTCTCTGTCGCTGCCAGCGTGCGGGTTGGAAATGCTCTCGGTGCTGGGAACACAGATCAAGCCAAGCTGTCCAGCAAGGTCTCCCTCATCTGTGCATGTATGAAAAAGATATGTGGCCTGGAGAAATGTCCACCACAGTGGAGGCAACGGCTGCTGTGTCGAATTGTGTTACAGAGGAGAGCCTTTTTCAAAGTGCCATGTTTTACCCATTTAAATAATCTGTTCTCCCGAGTCTCTTCCACTTGCTAATTCACATTATGCACTTATATTTACCACTATTATCTAATAACGTTCTGTGTTTCTTACGCACAGTTACTGTCTCGTGTTTCGTCGGAGCTTGTCTCGGTGTTTCTAAGGATGTCATTGGTTACATTTTCACCACAGAGAAGTGAGTACAGATGGCACCTAACTCAACATTCAGTGGTTTGTGTTGACTTACACCTCATGAATAATAGCTAACAGAGAGACCTTTGCACAAAGTCTAATGTGTCATGTGTTAATCGACACCTATCCTTGACAGCAATGTGAGTTTGGATTTTTGCACTGTCACTACATGGTTAATTTAGTTACTTAATGTTAGCAAACAGGACTTCAGATTAACTTTCTCACCCAGGCCTACAACCGGAACCATCACAGGATTTAGTTCTTGTTTCTTTACTTGGTTATGATCATCTGTAGTAGTTAGTTACAAGTAGTAGCATTCGTAGCATACGTACAAAGACGTTCAAGGAAAGATCTCTTTTCGTCCCATATATGCTTTCTATCGTTTGGGATGACCGGACATCAAAAATATATTCCGATCAGTTTTGCGCTCACCTGTCTTTGTTTTTGCATTTGCTTTTAGAGACATTATTCAAAGGGTGGCCGTTGTCATGAAGATGTACGGTTTCATCCATATTGCTGATGCCTTCGCGGTGAGAACTTTTTTCGTGATAGTCAGTCGTGTCTAGCAAAATAAACCTGACTCGTTGCTGCATATTTTAGATTTCCCTTGGTTTTACCTCCACAGGGTGTGACGGGAGGTATTGTCAGGGGGGCAGGGAAGCCAGCGGTTGGTGCTGTGGTTAACTTGGTGGGTTTCTACTTCATTGGGTTGCCAATTGGAGTTTCTTTGATGTTCCCTGTTAAAATGGGCATTGTAGGTGAGAACAGATTAAATATTTTTACGGTTAGTGACAATTTAATCATATTTCCAGTCAAATGAATAAACTGTCCTTTTTCCATCTCTGTTGCAGGGCTGTGGACAGGGCTTTTAATTTCCGTTTTGACACAGTGCATAGTCTTTGCACTTTTCCTGTGGAAACTAAACTGGAAGAAAGCCACTGAAGAGGTGAGTAACTCTACTGAAGACATTCACGAGTGTTACATGAGGAATGTAACTAATTCAATGATTACAGTGCCATTGCTATCTTGGATAAAACTATAATGAACTTACGTGTGTGCAAATTCGACAATGTGGGCAGCATGTGAATATTGTGGCCTTTGTTTCTAAAACATGATGTTGTTACTGTCTTAAATATCTCTGAATAGGCGCTGGTAAGAGCAGGAGTCAACATCCTGGAGAGGAACAAGATCTTTGGGATAGAAAACAAGGGTAAAAGGGTTATTATTTTACATCCTGCTATATACTGATATATTCCTCCTAGGAACTATTCAACAAGGTCTCATGGGATGACATATAAATAGCACACCACTTATAAGGACATTGCATTTTAAGCTCCTCACGTGTCATTTAATACCGTCCGCATTTTACTTTTTACCGTGCAGAAGCGCATGGTAACCTTTTTGACGTGGTTAAGCGTGAAAAGGTCACAATTTGATTTTCTTTAAACACCAAAACTAATTGGGTGTATGAGAAGTTCATGATTTGTGTCGAAAACAACTACTTGACGTAAGTTAAATACAGATCACTTGTGAACGCAAAGTTTAGATCGCTCAGCATTGACTTTTGGTTTCACACAGTATAAAAACAACTGTCTCCTCTTGTGTTTGATCCATCTCCCCTCCTCCCTCCGTCCTCCTTCTAGCTTTTCCCCGCACACCACACACAAGGTATTTGGAGCATTAGCATCGCATCCATATGACCGAATTTAATGTAGCTGTTGTCATATTTTTGGTTGAATTTAGTTTTTTTCTACTCAATGTCTCCATCATCCTCACTGTCTGTGGGCCTTTATTCAACAGGCGTTTCAACAAGGGTTTTTATTGTCATATCTAAACTTTTACGTACTGTAAGTAAATTCAGTTTCTTGAACATTTTAATGGTAAATGGAAAGAAATGGAAGAAAACATTGGCGTTTCCTAGAAAATAACAACACAATGCAGAAGCCTACATATATAGCAATTACAGCCCCCTTACATCCTATTGGGTTTTTCGCAGACCAGTGCTGAATGACCCAAGACCCTTTACCGGTCCACGGCCTACTTCGGGAATCCCTGTTCAATGTCACCTGACATTTTTTTCTCGTGTTATTCATATGCTATTTGGTGGGACCAGGCTGTGCTTTTACACAACTAACATTATGCATGGATTAAAACTCTCACTCACAGCCCTTGACTTGGATGAGAAACCTGCCCACAAACAGACCAACCGCTCCAGTTCATTGAGTCCAGTGGAGGGGAAGCTGGAAGAGCTCAGCGCGGGTCAACAGACCTCAGATGACATGGCTCTGTCAGTCAGGCAGCTGGTGTTTCGAAGAGGCCTCGCTGTGCTGCTCATGTTCGTCATCCTCGCTGCTGGAGTCTTCATCAGTGAGCTGCTCACCAGACTGCTCGATTAAGACGAGTGATCATTATTAGATCACATGTGCAGCACGAAACAAAGCTCTGTGAGATCGAGGGTACAGATGCATCAAAGTGTCTACCAGTAAAGCATTTATTAGCCCCAAGATGTGCTCAAAGTTCTGTCTGCTGCCACAATTTTGGGCGTGACAAGTTTGAGTCACTAATATTACAGAGAAGTAGCAGCCTCCATTTTACAATAGTGGCCCATCTGAAGCAATTTGTAATGTAAATTCTATTCCGTACTCCAAGATTTACAGTTTCAGGCACTGATGATGGGAAAATATCTGCATGAGAATGACTGTTAATTAATGAGTGAATGCAATTAGGGGACATTTTCATACTAAGTGGAATTTTTGCAGTTTTGAATACAACTTATATTACATGTCACTTTTTAAGCTCTTTGTTGCTTTCATCTGTCACAGGCACTTTTGATGTTGTTACTTTAGTCACGTTTTGGAAAGTCTAAGAGGAAATATGACGTAAATGAGGCAGCCAATGAAAAGCATCGCTGAAAAAATACTGTATAGACGTGTCTCCTTTATATAAAACATGCTGTGTAAGATGAGCTCCAATCAAGACACTGATGAAATATATGTTCTCATTACAAAACGTATTCTGAATGGATGCCACAATTAGAAATACCGTGATTAAAACCTATATTTAGGCTACAGCACATCTGTGGACGTGTGCTTTCATCATCAAAGACAGAGAGGATGCTCTTTTTCTGTGGTTTATTTTTCCGCCCTTTGATCTGTGTTGCCAAATTTGATGATAATGAAAGGTCTGTACGCTCACGCTGCAACATGCTGGCTGGATGAAGACATGTCAAACTGAGCAAATCAGCCACCTGTTCACACTGTGCAGCAGCAGATAACTAGCAAGCTCAGGCTTCACAGTTATAGCCTGCTCATAAATAAAGAACTCGCCCTGGTTAACGGCAAACAGTCAACCACGTTTGATTCTCTGAAATACTTTTGTTTGTGTGTTGTTTCTCTACTGATCCGTTAAGGCAATGGCTACACATTTTGGCTGATATGATGCTTTTTCCCTTTTTCCCATAGAGTAAGATGAGAAGATTGATACCACTTATGTTTGTCTAGGAAATATATGGCTACAGCCCGAAGCCAAGCCCTCAGGATGAACGCCAGGCTTTGAAGCCAATTTATGCAGTGGCCAAACTGTGTAATCCCAAAAACACTTTGTCCCATAAGCTTACATTGTGAAAGAAGCGTCACAACCCCCGTGAAATGACTCATTTCACCATCGTAATTTGAGCCGTTCGGTCCAATAACATCTGGAAAGTCTAGAGGTAGACCAAGACTGTGTTGGTGAGTTGTATTTAGATTATGTTGAGTTTGTATGGAGTAACCATGAGTTAATGAGGCGTTTAAGTTCATCTTAGCTTGGTAAAAGATGGAAGGTTGAGTTCAGTACAGCTGTGTTCTCTGTTTATTAAGGATAATAGGAGTAAAAATATTTCCTTTCTTGGAATTTTGTTAGTTTATTGTGGCAAACTCACTGCTTCCAGCTGAAACTACAGGGGCTACTGGACTGCCTGAGGCTAGCTGGTTAGCATGCTAACTTTACAACACAAAAGACGTCTTTGACATATTATCAACACTGTTGCTTCTTCACCCTGTTGATAATGTTCATTGTATGAATGTTTTCCACTAAAATTTGGCTGTGTCTTACAAATTGTTTCATTAAACACTCACAGTAAATTAACATATTCTATTATTTCCAGTTCTTACCCACAGAAGTCTTCATCAGATGAAAGAATTATTATTCGGTTCAGTCACATTTGCTTTCAGGCCACAGTCAGGCTTTCCTGAAGAGATTGTTCTCTTGTCAGGTATAAACTAAACAGATTCATTTCACTATGTGGTAACTTGAAAAGAGCTTTCACCCTAGAGGTGTCTGTTAAAATCTCCACTCAGGCCAGTGCACCCACAAGCCACTGCACTCTCCAGACTGACATCGGCACTGGCTCAAAACAGATTGATGTTTGCAACAGTCACGTAAAAAAAACTTGCATATTAATTTATCGTTATTCAACATGTAAATCAGGCTTGATTCATACTTGGTGACACCGTCGTCTGAGCTTCAGTGCAGCTCATCAACAGAGACATTGCCACAGGCTCCTCACAGAGACTGTAATCTTGGCCCGCTCACCTCCAGAGACTGCAATCAGTAACATGCTGTGGCCTCATTAACAAGTGACTGTGTAAAGATTTGCTGTCACTATCGTTAGACTAGAACTTGTGTGATACAGTAGCTTAAGGAATCTCATATTAACTTCTTGGCTGTGTCACCATGCGGTACAATAACGAACTGGAATTCAATGAAATTAAGATGATGTCACATACTATTTCAGTGAAAAAAAGGTCCAAAACTAATATGCACGGGCTTTGCGGCCTGCAAGGTATTAATGTTGAGCAACAGTGTTGATCTTTGGCATGGGGTTGCTCTCATCAGTGCAGAAATTATCAGCATATTGAAGCCTGTGCGACATTTACCTGAATTCATCATCCACTTATTGTGGCGACTTTGTGTAAATTGTGCAGTTCTACCTATTACTACTCTTAGTATGTTATGTGACAGAAATCTATGATTGCTTCCTTTCCTGGATGACAAAATCTGTAATCGTCAGTCGATTGCTGTCTTAGCACTGATTGTCTTTGACCAATCACTTAAGTACAGAGTTATGACATCATTCATTGAGGTCTGGCAGTGACTTTTTTTTTCTGAAGGGTAGAAGCCTTTTATGTCCTTAAAAAGCAGCGGCTAAACCATTGTTTTATCATGACTCACCAAATAGCCTTTAATAACAACTTACCCGAGTCTTTTGAGTTCATTTAAAGAGTAAAGCAACAACAGTAACATCATGAGCAACCTTTGCCTCCACTGACTCATTGTAACAAATCTTTGGGCTCCAGCTTTTAATAGAACAGCCGTTGCTACAGTCTCCTCACAATAGTGCTTTTATTTACTGATATCTGTAAATCTTGGTGACAGTCATGATGAGATATGATGAAATATATATCTGGGTTTGGTGTTTCTTCTGTTTATTCAGTTTCATTACCAACGTGTGTCTGATAAAGTGAAAGTCTGGTTAAATAAGTCTAGCCTACATGTTAGAGAGTGGCATTTTCTATACTGTTTGTACAGTTGTTTTTATTGATTACAGTGCTATCATATGGCACTACATTAACATATTGGCCATAAATATGCAGTAAGAAAATAAGTAGCTTATTATTAATGAATCACCTCCGTCCTGAAGAAAACCAGAGCAGAGTCACAATGATACGGGAAGACGATGCAGTAATAGCCTTCTCATACAGCTATACTGTGTATTACATATTTACATGCATGCTTGTAAATTTTACATCAGATATTTACAGACAATCTTAAAGTTAAAACACGAGAAAAAATCATTTAAAGTCAGTAAGAAAGAAAATATATGTCACAGGGAAAAATGGAAATCAAGACAATAATAGGTGCAAAAATCAAAAGCTATCTGTGGAAAAACATTTGTTCCTTGATGCTCACGTGGTCTCATAGTGAGGGTTTTATGATGCATCTTGCAGTCCCAGTTGAGCATCTCAGGCTGAGCAGGTTAAAACACGATCTTTGGAACAAGACCTTTGTTCATCCTGCCAGTCTCGTTTGATGTCATTCCCAGCTTTCTGTGGATTTGCTCAGCAGTGCAGCACTGAGACGTATTTTTCTCTGTAGCTTTACAAAGTGACATCCCAAGTCTATGAGTGGACTATTAAAAGACAGTAATGCGACACTTTCCTGTCTAAAGAGGAGATCTAAATTGTCAGTTTGTGAGAAGTGTGTTCAGCCACTAGATGTCTACATTTAGAGGTCAGCGATAGCTCAGAGGTTGGTGGTCAGGTTCAGAGGAACCAGTGGTGTAAGAGTGGAGTCATTAGACCAGTTCTGGGTGAAGTTGGCTCTGCTCTCAGCTGTGTGTGCCGGCACAGGAAACGCAAAATGGAGAGCCATACCTACAACCAAAATTAGAACTGTGACAACGAAGGTGAGTCCTCGACGCAAGATGAGGTGAGTGACAGAAAGCGGCGCTTGAGGTTTGGTGTTTGAAGTATTTTTGCTCTTTTCAGCATCCCCCTCAGTCCCGCCTGCATTTGTGTCGTTGCCCTCAGCCTCGTGGGCTGCTTTCAGCTCCTGATCCTGGGTGTGGACTGGACTGTAGCCGGCTGCTTTAGATTCTTCTTCACTGTCCAGCTGGGCCTTCAGGGTGCAAAGATGCTGCTGTTAATCATTATGCGAGTAACCCAGGTATAGATAAAACTAACACAATCAAAAAAGTGAGGACAGCCTGCTCTACTACACACCACACACTGTTTACATATAGTATATGCACTTACTGTATTAGGGCAGTCAGAGGAGTCAGACACCATCGCTTCAGTCAGTACTGTGCTCGCAGGACGCTTTGGTATCAGCATCACTTTCTTTCCAGCTCGCAGTTGAGCCTAAAAACGCATTAGAGTGAGGTTCACAATCCAAAAACAAATATATAACCCCAACCTCCATTATTCTTTAAAAAATAATGCATTTTTAGTTTTTTTTTAAGAAAAATGACAGAAACATGACAAAATAAAAAGAGATTTTTGATTGATATGACTTTTGCTGAAAAATTGAAGCAAAACAAAATTTAAATGCTGCCAATATTCAATTTGTGTGAGGAAAATGCTGCAGGAATGCCAAAATGTCTTAATGAGTTTGCCCCCTAATGAAACTCAAACAAAAACAAAATTCCTGATAGTATGTTTCATTTGCTCACCGCCCTTTACATTCCTGCCCTCGATGCTTTTTGGAAAGGTTTGGTTTGTAATGGTTTAAAGTACATTAAGATCATCCTACCTTAAGTGTGACTTTCTTCCAATTGAGTTTGAAGATTAGAACCAGGAAGAAACCCGCCTGAATGGCAATACAAATGGAGAGCCCCAGCCACAGGCCTAACAAGAGAGACACAAATATAAACGCATTAAGGAAATATCTACTGTGTATTCACGTCATACATACAAGTTAATAACTTTATATACTTAATATGTTTGGCAAAAAGGTGATGCTTGCACCTACATGCACAGCTAAATGCTAAAGTCAGCATGCTAACGTGCTCACATTGGCAGTGATAACATGCTTGTGTTCACCATGGTCACTATATCAATTTATGCCATTAGTTTTTCTGGTTATTTGGTCATTAGCCAAAAGACAATTTTGCCATGATGATGGTGCGAGATGAAACGTTACAATTCATCCTGAGGGGAATATCAATGTATGTCTGTCATATTTTAAGGCAGTCCATCCTAGTTGTTGAGATATTTCACAACCTTATTTTACTGTATTATTACACTCTGAGCTACTTTGGAAATCCTTAATTCAACAACAACGATTCGAAAGTGAATTGATGAAATACAATTCAGAGTTCCAGTGTGTAGGATTTAGGGATAATTAGGGGAAGAAATGCAATAATAATAACATTTCCCTTTTTTTTTACTTCACCACTAGGTGCTACTAAATCCCACCCACTGAACATGTAAGAATAGTACTCGAATGTAACCAAGTACAATGTACCAATTTGAGGTACTTGTACACTACTTGAGTATTTCCATTTTCTGCTACTTTATACTCCACTACATCTATTTGATACCTTTAGTGACTAGTTACTTTGCAGATTACCGGCTGCATCAGAGCCAAGGTGGCACATTTCTAATTACATTACTTTAGTTAATCAGCAATCAGATAAAAAGAAAAAAATAAACATGCCAATAAACAGAAAAATGCTGAATATCGGATCTAAAAATCGGCCAGGCTGAAAATGAGTCGTCCCCTAGTCCTCATTATAAACAAACATTTAAATAAATGTTTAATTTACTTTTACTTGTATTTTTTACACTTAAGTACAGTTAGTATCGGATTCATTTAAGACTTTTACTCAAGTACTATTTGTATGGGTGACTTTCATTTTTACTAAAGAAACATTTTAAAACGATATCTTATGACTTTCGGGTACACTGTTTAAGAACAGTCAGGTTAAACTTTTTTCCAAACAGCTGCATAATAAGGTTTCTTAAGTTCTTCATGGGTCACCGAAGGAAGTATAGATACAAGCAGGAACATACGCACCCCATAAGGTCAGATTTTTGATGTGTGTGTGTGTGTGCGAGCGCGCGTGTGTGTGCATGTGTGTGTGTGTTTGTGTGTGCATTTATCACAGCATGCACACTTGGACTGGACAGCAAAGATCCACTCTGGCAAGGGGTAAATGGTAGGCTGCAGGGAAGGAAATTAAGGACTGTCTGGTGCAGCAGTGGGTTTGTGGGTTCAATTAATGAACCTGGATTTAAATAGAGACACACTACCTCATTTCTGACTCCTGCTGGCACAGTTCAGAGGTGCTAGTCATTGCAAATAGAGCATACAAGAAATATTTATGATTGAGACTGACCTACTGTGCCCCTATAGATCCTTTGAAATTGTTTTAATGCTGTCTCTGCACTTTCTCATTTAGTGTTGATACAGTGGCTGTACTGCTGGGGGTGCTGGCCATCTGTTTTGCCGTACACTTGCATGCAGATAAGTTAGGAGAGTTTGTTTGCAGTGACTGTGTGTGCATTTGTGTGCATAATTTAAGTTTAAATAGTGGTGAAAGAGAATTGGATAGAAGGCTATAGCCCTTTGACAGTCGTATCTTTTTTTTAGTGGTTGTGTACGATTCATTTTTTTACTTTCTTGCAGCTCAAAACCAAAATGGTATTTTAGGATCCCAGTATTGCCATTTTAAATCTGATTGCATGCTTTGGTATTTTAGCATTTCGTTTTAAAACAATAAAGTGGTCCTCTAGTTGTATTTTCTTTCCGTTTATCTGTGTGTTAACCTGTATACAGAAGCTAGTCTTAGGGCGACCCTGGTTAAAGTGTAGCTTAACAATGCCTTGTCATCCCACTAGGCAGGTTAGCAAGTTAGATAAACTTTTACTGGGTGGTTGACCTATTCAGTTTTTATGTGAACTCTGTATTTCTTCTCTGAGCTGGATCTAGTGCTGTTGTTTTTCATGAAATCATAGACGTCACTGATGAGATTCACGATCTTGACAACACCACTTGACTTTAGGTTGTAGCGTGATGTGCACCACAGCAATCTATTAAAGCATGATGAGACAAGTGAGCACTATTGTACACACATTGGTGATGTAAACATTTTTCAAGTGTCAAATAGAAAAAGAAATTTATCTATTTCCGATAGCTGGGGTTGTGAACATTTTCAGACCTAAAACTGGGATCCCAATCCTAAAAAGGAAGGTGTGAGATCACAGGGATAACAGGCTACCTTAATGCTTGTCTGCAGAACACATGAAAGCATTACCTAGTATTCTGAGGTTGGCAAAAAACATCAGAGCTATTCCCACTGGCAAAGCGATGCCGTAGTAAGACACCAAGTTGGACACCGCAGCGATTTTCTGCATCCCAGCTCCTATAAGTACCCCTGAGCAGACACACTGAAAACACACACAGATTGAAAGAAAGAAAAATATATTAATTAAATATAAGTAAGCAGGGGCGCTGTTTAGCTCAGTTGGTAGAGCAGGCGTCCCATGTACAGAGGCCCTGTCCTCGCTGCAGCAGCCCTGGGTTCGAGTCCCGGCCTGGGGCTCTTTGCTGCATGTCACCCCCCCTCTCTCTCTCATCCTGTTTCCTGTCTGTCTTGAGCTGTTCTATCAATAAAGCCATAAAAGGCCAAAAAAAAAATATAAGTAAGCAACTCTGTGTACTATAAACAAAAGTTCTGTATTAACCTACCACAATTGCGTCAAAGAATTGTAGAAACGCGTGGACTGTGAGGTTCTTTGAGACAATCTCCACAATTTTTCTGCAGACAGGAGAAACATATCATCAGTAACAGAGCTGCCTATACCTGGTAGAGGAATGAATGTTTGCTGGTCTGAAACTCACTCATCGGAGGTAAATAAGTAGCCAATGTTGGACTTGTAGCCAGCGATGGCAATAGCCTGTACCACACCAAGCGCTCCTATAACAAAGACATTACGCAAGGAGTAAAACGTGCCAAGTTGTATTGCAATGCATGATCAATACAATAATTAGACCTTCATCAGTAGTGTCCAGTTTCGATTCAGATGATATTAATGATGCATTTTTGTGTTTTCAAGTATGTGTGTTCATACAGTACCTGTTAGAACCAGGGCCACTTTGCAAGTGACTTTGGCACTGTTTGTGTTTCCGGCCCCCAGGGCATTCCCAACACGCACACAGGTAGCTGCATGGATACCTAGAGGGAGCTGCAAGGACCTCATATTACACAGCTGACTTAAATAATTTGGAATACCTTTTAGCTTTCTTTCTGAGAGTTTGATGATAAGATCAATGTCATGGCTTTTGTGAAATACAGCCTGGAGCCAGGAGGCAGTTAGCTTAGCTTAGCTTAAAGAATGGAAGCAAGGGGAAACAGCTAGCCTGGGTCTCTACAAAGTTGAAAAGTTAACCCACCAGCACCTCTAATGTTCACTAATTAGTTATCTAACTTGTTAAACCTACACACACTATACACAAAGAGAAATCTAGAGGCATCAATTTGTGATTTTAGGGGGAGGTGTAACCCTAACCCTAACCCTTTATCCATCCGCGTCCACTCCTTGAGTGCAGAGTTTCTCTAGCTAAGCTAATCGTCCCCTGGATCTAGGTCTGTATTCAACATACAGAGAAGAGGATGGTATCAATCTTCTCATCTCAAGTTAATAAGTGAATTTCCAATAAGATTAATTATTGTTAAACAACAATATTTCTATTAATATTCAAGTGAACACGAGATGATCCGTACCATGTATGTTATGGTTCCTACTTCCACCAACACATGCTGAGCAGCAAGATCCACCTCGCCAAGTACACCTGATACGACAAAGGTCAGATTCAGACATGTACAAAGACTTTTTAACCATGGCTCAAAGAGTCATCAGCTTCAACAATCTCTCAACAAGCTCTTTGTATTAATCTGAGATGTCAAATGTGTGAGAGAGGAGAAATATCCAATTTAGGCCAGATTTGTTACTTGGCACACACATGGTACTTATAGATTATCCTCTTAATTTTTCAATTAACCACATACTGCTGTCACTTAGTGTCCATATCCAAGACCAGAACTGTGTTAAATAAAGGTGGATGGTGGTGGGCAGTCATTTACATTTCGGTTAAAAAGGAAACACCTTTTTGTGTCTAAATATGTATGTGTTATATGTCAATTGTCAATTGAATATATCTCTAAACACCAAGCGTGCGACAAATAACACTCACCAGCGAGGAAACCTCCAAACTCCCAGATCCACCACTCAAAGCAGACCATAAAAAGACTGGGAACAGCCAGCTTCATAAAGGAGTCCCACTCCTGCAGACATTCAATGGACCAGCCTGCAGAGTTAGGTTAGGGTTATATTCAATACAGCCTTTAGAGGGTGACAGTTTTCATGAACACTGAATTGTCCATTTAATTTATTTATGTATGTAACTCACCTCCCCATGTCCGCTGATGGAGCTTCCTCCATCTGATGTAGCCGTACAACAGCAGGCAGATGGAGATCTGAGAAAGGCTGTTAGCGACTGCTGAACCACTGCGAACACACATGAAGGAACATGTTTTTATATTAGAGGGATGCCTAGTGGCGGTCTACATTGACTGGGACTCTATCCCTTCATCTCTGTAGTCAAAAGGAGGTCAGTATCAAGACATTGGTTTGAGTACACTTGATGTCTAAGGGTCTAAGAATGAGGAGCAAGCAGGAGTCCATGCTTGATATGGGAGGAGAGGGACAGACCTGACCCGACCGCAGAGACCTTACTGGTCTACTCGTCTGTCTGTTGAATCAAATGTTTGTCCAGCTGGACCTCTCTCTTCTTTTTCTGCCCTACACTGCCTCCATCTCTAAATAAAGTACAAGAACAATAAATATCAGCGTACTGCAGACTCTAATCAAACAAAAAAACATGTTGTTCTTCTTGGATTAAAAATGCATAATAAGTTTCTGACCTCCTGTCCTTTTCTTTTCAAACCCCTGGCTATGAATCAACCCGCAGCCCTCTCCTATGTGGAAAAACATTGAAGTAATTAAGAGAGCGATAAGAGAGTTTCTTTGCTTTAAATACTGGGTCAACTAGTATATTTTAGTCCGTCATAGATTGAAATGATAGGAGGAGCAGCATGACACACTTACACAACACCCAAATCGAGGATGAAGATCAAGATGTAGTTTGCCGCTAAGTTAAAAATGTTCGCTGCTGCTGCTGTGTACATCTGAGGAAGAATGATCCCCTGACAGACAAAAACACATGAAATCAACAATTAGCAAAGTTAATGGTCAAACGTCATTAATATTTTTCATACAGGTTCTAGACAGACAAACCAAATTTAGGAAAAAGACAGCACTCCAGTGGTATCAAGACCGAGAGGCTACAGCCATGCTAGCAGCTTGATGAGGCTGTACTTGTGCATAACAATGCTTTAAGCTAAATGCTAATGTCAGCATGCTAAAGTGTAACATGTGAATGTTAAGCAGCTATAATGTTTAACATTTTCACCATTTTAGTTTAGTGTACTAGCATTAGGGTGAAACACAAAGGACAGCCAAGGCTAAAAGGAATGTTAACCAAAGTTTTGGACAAATTAAAATGTTACCACAGGAAAAGTTAAATGGTCACCACATCCTGAGGGGGAAAATAAATGTTTGAACTACATTTCATGTCAGCCAATAGTTTTGGAGACATTTCACTTAAAACAACAGATGTGTACTCATGTTTGTGCTTAATATCAGATGAGAACTGTGAATGCGCACATGAGATTTGATCATTTGAGAACAAGGTCACAACTCAAATCTGAGTACCTGGTACCTATTGGTGAAAATTGACAGTTTTTTTGTTGTGTTTAAATATTTTTTATATATAACTTAATTCGACATTTGAATTTAAAGTACTGTCTTTGTGTCATATTTGCATTTCATTAAGATATTTACATGGCACTAAGTTGTGTTTTGGGTTAAAAGGGAATATTAAGTTAAAACCAGTAATTCATACTTTTTCCTGCTAAGTGGAAGCACTGTCATTTAATTAAAAATTAATAAATAAAGCAAGTAGTTTCTCTCTTGTTACACAGGTTAGCATGGTCAGCCCTAAATAAAAGTACCCAGGGCCCCACCCATAGTACTACGACCCCCCTAACTAATTACTTAACCATATAGCTACATGGGACGGGTGCTGCATTTAATTTAAAGAAGAGCAAACAGCCCTGAAAGCTTTTCTTGTTGGAAAACATGTTTTTGCTCTTGTCTTGATTGGTTTTGGTAAGAGTTTGATATAACATCAGGCTCCACTGATGGATGCACTCTCCTACTGTTGATCTGATTGGTTGAAGTTAGTCTGTGATAGATGGTGAAGGACAGATACTTTATGCATTTTTTTTATAGTTCCTGCCCTTATACAAACAGTTTACAGGGGCGTTTTTCCAGATTCATGTTGGACAGAACTGCTCTCACGGTTTAGTGTGACACCATCTCTGATGCAAATTCAATTCATGAATATGATCAAGATGTGAAGTCATTCTTTCTGGGGGGGGTTAACCACTGGAGTGTCACCATTTCCTGAATTTGCTTTGGGAAAATTGCAGTCCATTTATTGTGGCAGGGGTTCAGTGCAGTGCACCTGTTCCCCTGTTATAGACTCACTTGGTTTTGGAGGTAGGCAACTTGCAGCTGGTGCAGGAACATGGCCTGTAGCAAGGAGAAGAAAAGTGGATTTTTCAATTCCAAAACTCAAAATCTTGTTGCTTTGCTTTCTGAGGCACCTAAACTTGTTTTGCATTCCTTAATCTTTAATACAGAACCTACAGTATGTCCTAATGTGCTGATTCTGTAACTCGACTATGTGCAGAATATTGCATAATTCAACATGCATGGAATTAAGCAGTAAACATTTTGTCCCTTGGGAGACCACACCATATCTTTTCTGACTCTGGGGAGTGTTTCGGTTCAGTGCACTTACAGGAACAGCAGGTAGAAACACCATCATGTAGAGGTGGGCAATTCTGAAGGGGAGGCAAACAGAGTGATATCAATTTAGTAGGGCAAACACAGACAATAATTCACTTTCACCTCAGATAGGCCCCTCTTTCTTCAAGTGTGCAATATCGAAACTGTGCCTGTTCATATTAAAAGGTATAATTTGTTGAATATTAAAAAAAACTTTAAAAAACATTAAAAAATTATCCAAAAACATGGAGGGCAGCATATCACTAGAGGAACCGGCTACCGTTAGCGGATTAGCTCATGGTTCAGTGAGCCGTGGAGCCCTAGAGTTTGTCTTGACCCAAACCTCGGATCACAGGGGTAGTCACCATGGCGTAAAGGGCAGGGTACTTCATTTCTTAACATTTTGTGAGTTTATTTTGTTCATTTATTACATTAAAAACTGGAATGTATCTGCCAACTGAAACTACGGCAGCTATCGGACTATCACCTCCTGCTAGTACAAAGTGATATTTCAAGACAGGAGCGGACAGGGCTAGCTGGTTAGCATGCTAACTTCAGTAGACATCTCTGCAACACAGTACACAGACATCTTTGACACAATGTCAACACTGTTGTTACTTCACACTCTGTTGATAATGTTAGTTAATTTTTCAAATGTTTTAAATCTAAATTCTAGCCATTGACTTGTCAAAGTTAAAGTTGCATACATAATCTTTACATAACATACTGTATGTATAGGTGTCAGGAAACTGCATATTTTTTAGGTTCATACAGAAACATACATAAATGCACATAGAAAAGATGAATGTAAGCACAATGACTTGTGTGCCTTAAATGATACAGACACTGACCTAGAATGATACCACACATGGATAATATAGATGTCAGTAATACTGCTGATAAGGACCATGACATTAAAGATAAAAATGTAGGTAGGTTAAACAACCTGATAACAGTTTGCCTACAACAGAGCACACACACACTGACTGTACACAGTATGTAAGGTAGTCATCAGTCAATTTACCTCGCCACCTCATGCTCTTGTTGCAGGAGGAGAAGTAAGTTGTAAGAGTTGATGAGGAGAGCCCAACAGGGCAGACAAAACAGCAGCAGGATCAATGAGCCCCTCTGGAGAATTACTCCCACTCGTTTCATGTTCTTACTGCCATATGTCTGCAAAATAAAAATGAGGACTGAATCTGGTTACTACTTCCAGTATAACACCCAGTAATTAAAAGGCACAGATAATGTGGTTGACTCACCTGAGAAATGAGTGTGTCACAAGCCATGGTAAGGCCATAGCCTGTTGCAGTTGTGCTCACGTTAATGGTCTGAGAATCAAACACACAAAAAACCCTTGAAGTTAGACTTTCATTATGAAATTTTACTGTTCAGATGTCTTCTACTTTATTGTCCATAACTCTGAGTACATGTATGTGATCCATTGACACCCAGCTGTCCTCACAGAGACCAACCCAAGAACATGTCGCTCCTACACCTCAGATGTTTCAGCAACGAATGTGTATGTGGTTCTATAGTTCATGGAAACTGTTCGGTATATAAGGACG